>NC_067473.1:53849566-54149566 GCF_947179515.1 Apodemus sylvaticus
TCTTTCTATATAGTCCTTTTCTATTTATTTCAGTCCAAATTGACTTGTAGTGCTTGTAAAACTGAGCCATGGATTGTCTATACTAACCCTTCTACCTTCCTTGTTGCCTGAACCCATGGAGCTGAAAGTTGCTGAAGAAACTAGAAAAAAGCTAGACAGGTCAGTGTCACAGTGAATTTGTTATTAGCAGCCTTGTGAGCCATCAACCACGTCTAGCAGTATTAATCATGTCTCCAGCTAGTTCACCTTCCTGTTTGCAAATGACTATCTCATACGCCCTTCTATTTAAGCCAGCTATAAGCGTTCTCTTTCCCTACAAGAACAGAAGCCTCCACATAGAACTTCTCTGTACTTTCTATCTACAAACCTGGGGCTCACCTTATTCTTCATGTTATTGTGGAAGAGGAAGTGTCCTCATTCTGTCAAAGATAAGTCCCTCACAGGTGCTTTAATCATGTTCTTCCTTTTTAGTAGTATTAAAGAAGTCTTTCTCTGGTTCTTTCCTCTGTCTCCAGTATTTTATCAGTATTCAGACTTGCTTTGCCTTCTTCATTTTGGCAGCTCTATTCTTCAACCTGCTGACTTCCTTTTCGTCTTTCAGAATTCATCTTTGTACAGGATTTTTCTATGCATACATTTTTAATCTTTATGAACTCCTTAGTCCATTCTTATACTCCGACAGAAAGAAAACCTATTGCTAATGTTCTTTAGATTGGAAAGTGGGTTTTGTTGCTGTTGTCCAGCTCCTTAGCTTCTGCAACACTGCTCTTTTGTTCTTTGGAGTCTGGGTCTCTTCACAAGTAAGATAGCACTTGTCACAGAGCTAAGGCTGCCCTGGGGCTTCTGATCCTTCTGTCCCCTGCCTCCACCTTCTAGTATTGGGACTGGAGTGTACCACCACACCCAGCTTTATGGCGTTGGTTTTTTGGTTTGTTTGGCTGTTTTTTTACTAGTTTCCATATAACTTTTTTATTTTTTTTTGCCAGAACCACTTCTTTGTTGACACTTACTTCTTGGTCTTGGGACCTTTGTTTTAGTCACTGAGTTTTCTCTCCCAGTTACCCATATAATTCCTGTGTCTGTTAGCATCATCTACATCCCAGTAACTCCAGCAGTATTCCTTTAGCTAAGACTCCTCTTCTGAATGCCAGTCCTAGGTTTTTACAGCTGCCTATTGCAACAAAGTACAGTAACTTTATGTTTAAAACTAAAGTATTTGTTTGTTTTAGATTTATGTTATATGTATGAATGTCTTATGTGCACCATGTGCAGAGTTTAGGATGGCTCTGAGTGACCATGTGGGTACTTGGATCCAGGACCTCTATAATCTACAAGAACTTTTTTTTTCTTTTTGGTTTTTCAAGACAAGGCTTCTCTGTGTAGCTCTAGCTGTCCCCAAACTTACTCTATAGACCAGGCTCAGGGATCCCTGGAACTCAGGGATCTGTCTGCTCTGTCTCCCAAGTGCTGGTATTAAAGCCATGTGCTGCTGCCACCGCCACCACCACCCATCAAGCAAGTACTTTTCGCTGATGAACCATCTCTTTAGCTTCCTAAAACTGAATTTCATTAATTAACAAAACGTTTTGTTCTTACTTTCTTTTGCCAATTAACTTGCACTTTCATTATTTTTCTTTTATTTGTTTATTTTTTGGTGCTACATATTGAATCCAAGGCCTTGTGCATACTTTACCATTGAGCTACACCCCTGTATCTCACAAACAAATGCTTTTAATTATCCACATGAACTTTGAAATTATTCTAGTAAAAGTTGAATTAAATAAAGCAGACGTCCTTGGCTGGCCCCAGCATTCTCATTTGCCTCCCCAGAAGAGACCTCTGCTGTTTTGTCTTTTTAGGCTTTCCTATGAATTTCCATGCATTTGTATATAAATGCCTTGTATTAACTTGTACATAAGTAAAAAGCACACTGTATGTATAATATTTCTCAGGCTCCTCTTTTTCCCTAAACTTTAATGCAATATTAAAATTTATAGGAGGCTGGAGAGATGGCTCAGCGGCTAAGAGCACTGACTGCTCTTCTGAAGGTCCTGAGTTCAAATTCCAGCAACCACATGGTGGCTCACAACCATCCGTAATGAGATCTGACGCCCTCTTCTGGTGTGTTGGAAGACAGCTACAGTATACTTACATATAATAAATAAATCTTTAAAAAAATAAAAGGTGTTTGATTCAAGTGTTTGCGAGCCGCTTTGGCTCTGTAGTGGGATTGAACTTAGACCTGTGCATGGCACGCAAAACACCTTAAAATTTACATATGTATGTTCTTTCCATATCAACACACACATATCTATCTTGTTTTTATTTATTTTTTTAAAGACATAATCTTACTATGTAGATCAGTCTTACCTTAAACTGGTAATGATCCTTCAGACACAGCTTTTATGTCTTTCTTTTTTGTTTTTTTTATAAAGACTTATTTTTATTGTATGTGCATGGGTGTTTTGCCTCTGTATATCTGAACCACATGCATATAATGCTGGGGAGCGGATGTCAGATCCTCTGAACCTGGAGTTGTTTGTGGCTGTGAGCTACCATGTGGGTGCTGGGAACTGAACCAGGGTCCTCTGTTAAAGCAGCCAGTACTCCTAACAGGAGAACCATCTCTCCAGTCCCCACCTTCTTCTTTTTACCTGCTGAGCTACTGTTTATTAAAACATTCTTCTGTAACACACTTCAACTTTTTTCCCCTTTAAAAATTATTTTATGTGTATGAATGTTTTACTTGTATATGTTTGTGTGCTCCATGCACACATAGTGCCCTCAGAGATCAGAAGAGGACAGTGGGTCTCTGGAACTGGACTATAGTTATGGACTTCTGGGAGTTGCTGTGTAGGTACTAAGAATCCTCTGCAGGAGCAAGTGTTTTTATCTGCTGAATCGTCTTCCTAGTCCCCTTTTTTTCTTTCTTGATAAATAGTACTTATATGTAATCATTCTCTTTGTGTTCACATAGAAATGTTTCTTTAGGATAGTTATCTAAAAGGAAATTTTGGAAGTCAAAATACCTTTTGAGGGATGCATGGTTCAAACATAATCTGCTGTGTAGACCAGGGTGGTCTTGGTACGATCCTTCTGTCACACCCTCGTGAGTACTAATATACATGTACCTTACCATGCCTAGTTAGGCAGTCATATTTCAGTGTATGGTAATGTGTAAAGGTTCAACATGTAAATACCATTGTTATATATCTGCTAACTTTAACAAGACAACCCTTACCATTTGTCTTGAACTATACTAGATTTCTTTCTTTTTTCTTTTTTACAAAATTGATAGGGAGAACTCTTTTACTGCTTATGGATTCATAGTCTTATAGTAGGACTGAGAGTACTTTTCTTGTATATATTGAATTGACAATTTGGATTCCTTTTCTTATAACTGCTTGTTTATAAACATTAATAAAGAGTTTAGAGAGTGACTGACTACTGCATGCCAGGCCCTGAGGGTGCAGCAGTGAATACCATGGGTAGAAGTGTCTACACTTCCAGTGGATTGTCTTTTTCATTTTTTTTTAAAGTTTTGGGACATTTATTGTTTTTGTATATGCTGCAGATACTTTTTCCTATTATTGTTTTTTTGTGTGTGGGGTATAGAGATCAGACATGTCAGACAAGCATTCAGTGCTAAACCCCGATCTCCCTATTCTGTAATTACTGGCTTGTAATTATAATTTTATTTTTTTAGATTTATTTACTTATTTTATGTATGAGTAGAATTTTAGCTGTCTTCAGACACACTAGAAGAGGGTGTTGGATCCCATTACAGATGGTTGTGAGCCACCATGTGGTTGCTGGGAATTGAACTCAGGATCTCTGGAAGAACAGTCTGTGCTCTTAGTCGCTGAGCCATTTCTCTAGTCCGTTTTAACTATAGTTTTTATGTGGCTTAAACATTTTATGTCTTAATTGGTCTTTTTTTATTACACATTGATAAAAATTCTACATTTTCATAATTGTGTTTGTTGTATTTTGGTCCATCTAAAACTTTTGCTTGTAATGTGGGTCAACAATTACTTGCAATACAAGATGGCATTATTAGTCCCCAAATAAAGTTTGTATTTACCTGCTTTTAGTTGGTTCTGGTTGTTTTCCTTTAATTTATCTTTCTTAACTGGATTTTTGTTTGTTTGTTTGTTTGTTTTGAAATAATCCTAAAGACTCTAGGCAGTCTCAAACTTGATGTACGCTGAGCTGTCCTCGCAGTTCTGATCATCCTGTGTCTGCCTCCCAAGCGCTGAGAAGGTAGCGTGGCGTGCCAGCACACTCCGCATTCCTCCCTTGACACTTCACTGTGCATGGACTAGTAGTAACTAAAGAGTGACTAAACTTACTCATTCAAGAATGGCCATATAAGTTAACATCCTATCACCACTTACTGATGGCTTACAATGAGTTACTCATAAAAACACTGGATATCTTAGCAAATTTTTCTCAAGTACTTGATATTGTTTTCATTTTTCTTTTAAAAGATTTTATTTATTAGGTTTGGTCACTTTACTTTCTGTGCGAGTGTTTTGCCTGTATGTTTGTATGTGCACGACATGCATGTTTGGTGCTCACAGAGGTCAGAAGAGGGCATCAGATCCCCTGAAACTGAAATTATAGATGGTTGTAAACCATCATGTAGGTGCTGGGAATTGAACCCAGGTCCTATACAAGAGTAACCAGTGCTCTTAACCTCTAAGTCACCTCTCCAGCCCCATAGTTTTAAGTTTTGATAGAAACTGGAGCCCCATTGGTTTTTCAGATAAAAACCCTATGCACTAGTGGTCATCTTCAAGGAGACTCATCTGTTAATGTTCCTTTCCCAAGTTGGAAGAGTGTATCCCTGTGTGGTCTTTTTCCAAAACAATGTTTAATTTTTTTTTCCTCTTTAAGGCATTACCAAAATGAGTATGTGTGATAAAAGTGTAGGACAAATTTTTGGTTTTTCTTCATGGTAATTGTGTGTTATCTGCCTTTTGAAGTTGACATTATATGCTCTAGGTTTAAAGAGGGGCTTCTTTTCTTAGAACATAAATAAAAATTTGTCTTCAACAAGGCTGTATTAGTTAAAGCTTAATTGAGTTCCAGATTTCTTTATGCCTTGGGCTACAGAGGTAGAATAGATTTTTTTTTAGTACATTATTTCACATTCTTTTTAGAAATAAAGGACAAGATATGTTATCTCATGTCTATAATCTCAGCACTTAGGAGGATGAGGCAGGAGAATGGCTGTAAGTTTAAGCCAGCCTGTGTTATATAGAGTGAGTTTGAGGCCAATTTGGGATAAAGGGACTATATACCAGACCTTGGATAAAGTCTTGTACCATGTCCCTGTGGTGTGTGACCTACAGGTCTTTGTTATAACTCTTGATTCTCTAATGAACTATGAGCTTCTTTATGCAAACACATCTATTTAGTGTGTACTGAGCATCACTTAGTCCTAGGGTGATACCATCAGTAAGTTACCATTCTTGCCCTGGAAAAGAGCATAGGAAGTGTACCAGGGAAAGAAGTAAATATAATTTAATTTGATGGGCAATCATGACAGCACCTTGAGGAGGGCACCTTTGACTGAGGTATATCACCCCTGGAAAGTAGTTGGTTTCACACTGTAGCTGAGCCTTTATAATATTTCCTTATTCCAGCTTTAAAGTCCAGAAATTCATACTCAGTATATTTATAAGCCATTAGCCTTTTAGGACTTGTTCATGAAAGCCAAACTTACATAAGGCTTATTTAAAACAAACTGGTAACTTGTACTTTATGGTTAGATTCTGATCTAGCATGAGACATCAATAAGTCAGAAAGTATTCTGATTTTTAAGGTTTGGAAATCTTAGGGTGGATCCCTGCTATTCAACTGAATCTTGCTACTAAAATGGCAACTCTGTTTTGTATGAGGGAACACTCACCAGAATTCCAGTTTGCTACTCACTGTTGACTTCATATATGAAACTTTTAGAGAGTCAAGAAAATCATTTTAAGAGTTTTGAGGAAGGGTGGAAATATAGTGAGAAAAAGTAATAGAACATTTTACAGACACAGACAGAAACACATGGGTTTGTGTACACAGAAAGATGAGATCCACAGAAAAATGGATACACAGACTAACAGATGACCACACATGCATTTCCCATGTGTGCATGTATAAGAACCCTCTGCTAAGTCAGTTCTCTGACAGAGAACCCCATATATCTCCACAGAGTCTCCTGTATATACTAACACACATACCCATATACCCACACCCCGATTCCTGTCCTTTGATACCCAACAGATAATGTTTAAATGTTCTCGATGGTTATTTTGAGAAGGAACAAATATTTTCTCTAAGGTACTTTTAACTGAGCCAGAAGATGAAGCAAAAGCAGAAGGTCTGCCTTTGGGTCTGTAGAACGGTGAATTCGACAAAAGCAGTTTTAATTGAATTCCTGCCTTTAGAACTGCTTGTTCCTGGGTATCGTCTTCAGCTTGATGTACTTATGCGTGCTTTTCTCTCTCTCTCTCAGGAGCTTGCATCCTAGGATGCTGGTTAATCAGAGTTCCAAGCTCAGTTTCCCTTGGTGCTCATTACCATACTTCCATGGTGCTGGCTGAGTCTCATAAATCCACCTGGGATTGGAAGCTTCAAATTGCACCTATGTGGAGGAACTTGAACTGAGTTCTCTATGGAACTAAGGAATGTATACGGGAGGTTAAAAGTGGAAAGACCTGTATTTATATAATTCTGTTACCATGGTGGATTGTTCATAGTATGCATGTTGCATACATAGTAGATTTGCATGAAATTTAAGAATAACTAAGGGATGCTGGTTGTGTTGGTTCATGCATGTAATTCTAGCACTGAAAGATAGATACAGGAGGATCAGGATAGTTCATGGTCATTCTACATAGTGAATCCCAGGCCATCCTGGGCTACAAAAACCCTATTCAGTACATCAAACAGCAGAAATAAAATGTCTCAACTACTCTGATGTGTGTGGAAGCGGCACAATGGATTGTGTTGGTTAGGCTGGGCCTGGTGGTGTAGGCCAGTAATTCCAACCATCAGGTAGTTGAGTCAGGAAGAAATTTAAGGTCTGCCTGTCCTATAGAGGATTGTATTAATTGATAGGTAACTGGAAGGCACATAGCTGGATTTTGTTGTGAGTATCTCTGGCAGCAGGTTATCGGATGTATTTTATTAGTGAAAAGGAAACTTGACATCTACAGTTTTTTGTGTGTGTAAATACTTTAGGTGGTAGGGACATAAATTGAATAGTTTCTCCACGTCCTCGCTAACACCTGTTGTCTCCTGAGTTTTTAACCTTAGCCATTCTGACTGGTGTGAGGTGAAATCTCAGGGTTGTTTTGATTTGCATTTCCCTAATGACTAATGATGTTGAACATTTCTTAAGGTGCTTTTCGGCCATCTGAATTTCTTCAGGTGAAAATTCTTTGTTTAGATCTGTACCCCATTTTTTAATAGGGTTATTTGGTTCTCCGGGGTCTAACTTCTTGAGTTCTTTGTATATATTGGATATTAGCCCTCTATTGGATGTAGGGTTGGTGAAGATCTTTTCCCAGTTTGTTGGTTGCCATTTTGGCCTTTTGACAGTGTCCTTTGCCTTACAGAAACTTTGTAATTTTATGAGGTCCCATTTGTTAATTCTTGATCTTAGAGCATAAGCTATTGGTGTTCTGTTCAGGAATTTTTCCCCTGTGCCTATGTCCTCAAGGGTTTTCCCCAGTTTCTTTTCTGTTAGTTTCAGTGTGTCTGGTTTTATGTGGAGGTCCTTGATCCACTTGGAATTGAGTTTAGTACAAGGAGATAAGAATGGATCAATTCGCATTCTTCTGCATGAAGACCTCCAGTTGAACCAGCATCATTTGTGAAAAGGCTATCTTTTTTCCACTGTACAACCACTTTGGAAATCAGTCTGGCGGTTCCTCAGAAAACTGGACAGGACACTTCTGGAGGACCCTGCTATACCTCTCCTGGGCATATACCCAAAGGATTCCCCGGCATGCAATAAAGACACATGCTCCATTATGTTCATAGCAGCCTTATTTATAATAGCCAGAAGCTGGAAAGAACCCAGATGTCCCACAATGGAGGAATGGATACAGAAAATGTGGTATATTTACACAATGGAATACTATCCAGCAATTAAAAACAATGAATTTACGAAATTTTTAGGCAAATAGTTGGATCTGGAAAATATCATCCTAAGTGAGGTAACCAAATCACAAAAGAATACACATGGAATGCAATCTCTGATAAGTGGATATTAATTAGCCCAGAAGCTCTGAATACCCAAGGCACAATTAGCATAACAAATGACTCCCATGAAGAAATAAGGAGAGGGTCCTGATCCTGGAAAGGCTTGATCTAGCATTGGAGGGGAGTATCAGGACAGAGAAAAAGGAGAGAGGTGATTGGAGAATGAGTGGAGAGAAGAAGGTTTATGGGACATATGGGGAGGGGGGAACTGGGAAAGGGGAAATCATTTGGAATTTAAACAAAGAATATAGAAAATAAAAATACATAATTAAATTAAAAAAAGAAAAACTAAATTGAATAGTTTTACAAATACAGCTTATGAAACCTGGTATTGTCTATTGCTGCTTGATATAGGTATATTTATTTGACCAAAAGTCTATTTAAATTTTTGTATTTCATCCAGGTGGTAGTGGTGCGTGCCTTTAATTCCAATACTTGGGAGGTAGAGGCAGGTGGATCTAGATGAGTTTGAGGCTAGCCTGGTCTATAGCAGAAGGAGTTCCAGGACAGGCAGGGCTACACAGAAAAACACTGCCTTGAAAATATATATATTTGGGCTGGAGAGATGGCTCAGTAGTTAAGAGCACTGACTGTTCTTTCAGAGGTCCTGAGTTCAATTCCCAGCAACCACATGGTGGCTCACAACCATCTGTAATGGGATCTGACGCCCTCTTCTAGTGTGTCTGAAGACAGCTACAGTGTACTCATACACATAAAATAAATAAATCTTTAAAAAAAAGAAAAAATATATATTTAAAATGCAGAAGAATATGGAATATTACATTCCTCCCCCCCCCCCCAAGATCTCTTATAGTCCAGGTTGGCCTTGAACTTGCTATGTAACTGAAGGTGACTGAACTCATTATCTTTTTTTTTTTTTCTAATTAGAGCCTAGGATAGTAAATCCTTGGAATCTAGCAAGCAGTCATTCCTTTGATTCATTGCCCTTAATTACATGCATTATTTATCCCCCCTTTTTTTTTTATAAGAAACTATTTAAGACAGATAAATACTGACTCCCAAAGTTTCCTGGGATAACAGTAAAATATTGGATAGAATAAACTATAAGGAAACAACAGTCTTTACCTTTAGGTACAGTTTTTCTTGCTAGAATGAAATTTTTCTGTAGGTCATGAACTTTTGAGTAGGCTGAGTTTTGAGTTAGCCTCAATTAAGATTTTTGGTTTTTAACTTATACCACCCAAGCTTTAGATTAGCAATCAGAGAAAAGTACTGTGACAGAATTAAAGTAACCATGGTAACTATTATAATGTAAATGTCTTCTTGGGAGGAAGTAGAGAGCGTGGGTGCTCGTTGGGGTATTCCTTTATTACATTTACAAGTGGAGTGGACTAGCATTTTACTATTTTCAAATAATGATGTAGCTGATCTTTGAACATTTTTGAATCCTGTGGTATTCAGTCTTAAAAATTTTCCCAAGTGTGTTTTAATACATGTATAAAACTTAAGATGCATCTGTAATGTGCTTTCTTAAATGCACTTTGAGACTTCTGCATCCTTTACTGACAGAATCCCTCCTTCTTTCTGGAGATTGTGGTTCTCCATCAGATTTCTAAGGAAACCATTTAGGTTTCCAGAGAAGCAGCTTCATAACTGATGATAACCAAAATCTGGTTTATGATGTAACTGTTAATCTCAAAGATTCCAGGAGAAAGACCATTGACCCAAATCATCATGGCCAAATTAATTAAACCAAGCAGTTAATTAAAGCAGGCTTTTTATTTATTTATTTTTATTTGTGTACACAGGCTGATTCTAAAAGCAGGTTTTAAGAGCTCAGCAGTGGATGCGTAGAAGATAAGGTCCTTAAGTCCAGGAGTCGGGGTTTCTAAGTGGAGGTTTGGCAGGGAAATAGATAGGGTTACAGAAGTAGGACATGAGCATAACGAAGTGGGTCACAGTGACTTGAAACAAAGACATGATGCAAGGCGGTCATGACAAGGTGATCATAACAACGGGTGGTCCTAGTAACCCAGAATAGGCAGTACAGAACCATTTGTAGTTAAGCTCAGTCCTTGAGAACCAGAGGTTCAGTCATAAATGTGAATGAAGACAAATCTAGTTTGTCTTTACTATAAGATGGCTTTCAAACTAAAGATGGAGACAGCTAGTTCATCAGAACCAGTAGTGCCACGGCTAATTTTAAAGCAGCATGAGAGAGAGAGAGAGAGAGAGAGAGAGAGAGAGAGAGAGAGCTTTCCTCTTACATCTTTTGTTTTAGCCTTTCAGATTTAAGAAAAACAATTTCTGTTTTATATTTTTAATAAAGGTATTCTTTCTGGATCTAGACATTATGTGACTTGAGAAGATCAAAGTGAAACCAGAGTAATTGCAAGCACGATGAGCTGCTAAGTACTGTACTTATTAGTACCTCCAAGAGCCTACTGGCTTTCAAAAAGGCCTCGTCAGGATGGAGAGATGGCTCAGCAGTGGTTAAGAGCACCAAACCACATGGTGACTCACAACCATCTGTAATGGGATCTAACGCCCTCTTCTGGTGTGTCTGAAGACAGCTACAGTGTACTCAAATGAAAAAAATAAATAAATCTTTTTTTATTTTTTAAAAGGCCTTGTCAATGAACAGTTAAGGTTCTTATACAAAGTTAATGGTTATTTAATGGTAATGGTTAATAAAGTTAATGGTAATATAATGCCTATATGATGATGGTGCTAGATAAATAAATGACTTCCCTCAGCTCTGGTTTTCCTCTTGATAAAGGAAGAATGAAAACGATTCTGTTGCTGGGAAATCCAAGTCATTCTCATTATAAGAGATACTCCTGTATTATTGAGGGGTTAGAACTTAGACAGATTCCCTAATGGGTAGACAGGGAGAGGGGCCATGACTAGGTAGTAAAGATGGTGAACTTGCAGATGACTGGCTTCCTCCTTAATTTTCTGACTTGTGACAAAAGCCTCTTGGGCTTTTTTTCCCTATAAGTAGGTCCACTGCTGAATCTGTGAGTGTGTGTTTGTGCATATGAGTGCGGGTCCCTCAGGAGGCCAGAAGAGAGTGTTGGATCTGTTGGAGCTGGAGTCACAGGTGGTTGTGAGCCGCCTAACATGGGTGCTGGGAACCAAACTTGGGTCCTCTGCTAGAGCAGTGAGCACTTCTAACCCCTGAGCTATCTCTCCGGATCCCTGGAGGTCATTCCTGATTCTCTTAGTGGTTCTTCATAGGGTTTTCCTTAGCAGATGTGTTCAATTATCCCGATGATCCTCTTCTGACTCTATTTATTATCTATAGGTAATATCACTCAAATAAGAGGTTATATTCCAAATGCCAGTTCTCAAGACACTGCTTAACCAGTAACAATTTTCTTTTTTATTCATATCATTGTACTATTATCAATTAATTATATTAACTTTTAAAGTTTTAAATTTTATTCTAAGTTCACGTGTTTGCCTATAAATACATTCATGTATCACCTGCATGCTTGTTGTCTAGTGGAGCTCAAAAGAGGGCATTGGATACTCTAGGAGCAGGGTTACAGATGGTTGTGAGCCATTGTGTGGCTTCTGGGACTTGGACTTAGGTATACTGGAACAGCAACAAGTTCTTTTAGCCACTGAGGTATTTCTCTAGTCCTAGCTTTTAAAGCTCATCTCTCATGCTGAAGTTGATGTTGACCTTTAATTCTTGGCCCATTTCTACTTGTGCCTTTGTGATTTTTTTACTGTTTCATGCTATCGCTTAATCCTTATCGATAGCCTTATAACAATTAGCAAAATTCTTCAAGGTTGTGATAAACATCTAAAGTGAGTTCAAATTCTATAGCAACATTAGATACTTCTATCCAAATTGAGATTAAACTATTGATTATTAATCTGAGAATGGTATTTTTATTTTAACTAGTGGTGAACCTATGACCTGCCTAGCGTAATAAATATTAGATTCTACAATAAGTATTTGATGTTTTCTATGTCACTTTTCAGTCACACAATTGTGTCACAAAAGTAAAACTACATTTAACATGATTTATTGATTATTTTTAGTGACTCATTCTGACTTTGGTTCTCTCCTGAAGTCTTATCTGCTCTTATCTGCCCCATTATAGATAAATGTAGATTTTTCTGTTAAACTCTCTTAATCTATGTTAAAGAACATAGTCTTCTTTTTCCTTAGGAATTAGAAATTTAAGTTGAATGCTTTTATTTTCAGTTCTGTTACTTCTTTTCTTTGGAGCTCTCAGTGCTTCAAGGTATAATTGCCTGGATTCAGAGACCTGCACTTATTTTAAGTAAGTAAGTGCCCCCCCCCCCCCCCCCCCCGCCTCCATGGTCTAGTTTGCTCTTAACCAAGTATATTCTATTTTATTCTAGAATTTAAAGGTTTTTTTTTTAAATGCCCTCCTCTTCTTCAGACAGAATCTCATTATGTAGCCCAAGTTGACCTCCAAGCTAAGGATCCTTCTGTGTCAGCCTTTCCAGTGCTGCGATTATAGATATGTGCTATTAAGCCTGCTATGAAATTATTCTCAGTAAATAAATATAGAAGCAAATCAAGAGTTAATTAAATAGGTTAAATTTTCTATAATTTTTTTTTAACATGATAGACTCATGTCTTATACTTTTGTATATACCCTTGCTGGGAAAAAATACAATTAGTGTTTTTTATAAGTGGTATAATTTTCTTTTCTTTTTTCTTTCTTTTCTTTTCTCTTGCTTTCTTTCTTTTTTGAGATAGGGTCTCTATCCTGGAGACCAGACTGGCCTTGAACTCATAGAGATTCGCTAGCCTCTGCCTCTCCAGGGCTAAGATTAAAGGCATGTATCACCTATCCTAGCTCAATAAGTGATATAATTTTCATATTGATTTATTTATTGCATTAGTAGATATTTGGACGTCAGAGATGAGCAAGGTATATTCTATACTCAAGGAGGTCAAAGTATGGCCAGAGCAAGATAAGGCCTAGTAGAGGATCTCAGACATTCTGTGCTGAGGTTGAGGAAAGAATAGCCAATTAGGAATAATTGTGTAGGATTATATAATCCTCTACAGAAGAACTCTTAGTTTCTTAGGCTAGTCATGGCCTAGTGCAGTCCCAGCGCTTGAAAGGCAGAGGCAGATGAATACAGTTAAGTTTTAGGGTGGGATTGGAAACACAGGAATAACACGTTGTAGGTTTATTATTAACACTTGTAGGAAATCTGATTAAAATGAGCTTGTTAATCTTATGATGTCCCATATAAATAATTTTCGTCTTTGTTGTGTTGTGGTCATAAGCAGCTCCCAGATATCAGTAGTTATTAAACATGGTTTGTTTGTTTGTTTGTTTGTTTGTTTTTGCATATACTGATATCTTTAGTGTAGTTTTGTTCCAGAATTCAAGCTGGAGCTGAGTCTATGATTTGAGACTTTTGTATTGTGCCAGAAGGAAAATGAGGCATGGTAGAATATACATAGCGTTCTGAAATCTGTTCAGAGTGAGTTAAACATTTCCTCCCCTCTTTCATTTTCTCTTCCTCTCCCTTTCTCCTTTCACTTTCCTTTATATGATTATTTTTGAGACAGGGCCTTGTTAACAAAGTTTTGGCTCCCAGAAACTTTTTATGTAGCCGAGGGTGGCTGTGAATTCTTTTTTTTTTTTTTTTTAAGATTTATTTTACGAGTACACTATAGCTTTCTTCAGACACACCAGTCCTGGTTCATTGTTAGTAGGAATAAAAGGGAAAACAAAGAAATAACACAGCTGTGTACCATTTGAGTGGGTGGTAAATTGATCAGCACAGGAGGCATCAGTAATAGAAGATAAACATGTTGAATTTGAGGTGTTTGTGGAACATATAAATAGAGATGACTAGTAAGGAAACTGGATAAGCTGGCATAAAGCTACAGGATGTAGAAGGTATTAATAAAATGCTTGAGTAGTAGGGCTGGGAATTACAGCTCTTTAGTAGATAGCTTCCTTGTCATGTGCAAAACACTTGGCGTTTATTCATTAGAGGATTGGTTCACAAGAACAGCACCAGGCCCATCCCCAGCACTTCCCCTTTTTGTTCTAATAAAAAACAAAACCTTTCTCTCAATATAGAGCAAAACTATTACCATTTTGTAATTTATAAGGTATAGCTAAACATAACACCCAGTTCATCAATTTTGTCACTAAGATAGAACATTGTCCTTTATCCTAAATTAAAAGACTTATCATTCTACACCTAACTCATGTTCTGGCTTTAGACTTAAGTCATCTGAAAACCATCTTCTCAAATGTATATCATCTTTCTCAGTGCTATACAGCTTGGGTTGGCTATGAGACTACTAGTTTTTAACCCCATCAGAAATTCAAGAAAGACTAGTATTACCTGAAAATATGACAAGCACAAAATGTAGCTTCCAAAACTTAGAATTTCCTATTTATAGAGAGCGCTGATCACCTGGACAGTCCCTGTACTTCAAAATGTTGGAGCATCAGTCTTCAGCCTTCTGTTCCAGGATCATCTGACAGACCTTTGTAATGTAGAATTTTGAAGGGCTGATCACCCTGTCTTGGCAGAGAGTATCAGTCATCTATTCCTCCTAGTGTGCCCTTTTTCTGGACAGTATTTTGTCTGTAGATGAAATAGGCACTTCTTGCCTAGTGGCTCTCTTGCTACAATGGGAGCAACTACATTAATGCCCAATTTCTTCTTTGAATCCAAGAAAGGGAATGCTGTCAGGAGCAGACTTGTCTCAACAACAAGTGAATAAATAACATTAAATGTCACATTCTGTGGATTTCTGACGTTTTTGAAAACAAACTATGTAATCTGGATTGTTCTCCATTAACTACTCTCAGCTATTTCTAATTAAAATATCTGAAAATGCCCTGACAATAAACTCAGAGCAATGAATTTGCTATTTGGCCCTTAACTCACAGGCTTAATCATCTCAGATCAGTTTATAAAAAACAATTATAGAAGGACTGGGTCTAAGCCCTGTACTTTTAAATTTTCTGTATCAATGGAAGGAATTTATACCAATGAAAACTTTGATTTTGCATCAAATTCAATTCTGTACCAAAATAAGAAACATGACTTCAAGTTAGTAACAATTAAAAAGATTTCTACTAAATAAGATTGTGGCTATATAATCAATTCTAGCTATTTCCTCCCTGTTCCAAATATGACCTAGAAAAACAACCTATCCCTCTCTAGCCTCAAAGCCCAGGGAACTGGGTGGACTCTTCATCACTTCTTCAAGCTGAATATGGACGTTGAGATATGGGCATCTCATGACTGTTGGCATTCAACAGCCTTTCTTTCTTTCTTTCTCTCTTTCTTTCTCTCTTTCTTTCTCTCTTTCTTTCTCTCTTTCTTTCTCTCTTTCTTTCTCTCTTTCTTTCTCTCTTTCTTTCTCTCTTTCTTTCTCTCTTTCTTTCTCTCTTTCTTTCTCTCTTTCTTTCTTTCTTTCATTATATGTAAGTACACTGTAGCTGTCTTCAGACACACCAGAAGAGGGCATCAGATCTCATTGCGGATGGTTGTGAGCCACCATGTGGTTGCTGGGATTTGAACTCAGGACCTTCAGAAGAGCAGTCAGTACTCTTAACCGCTGAGCCATCTCTCCAGTCCAGCTTTCTGTTTTAATATATTCCTGTTTCTTGCTTCTGTATTCCTTTCCTTTCTCTCAGTGTGTATTTAACTGGCTTTCAGTGCATTCATTCAGTTTTGCTCAACAAATTGTTAGATGTTTAACAGTTAATTACCATGGTCCAGCCATTATCAGATAGATTCTTTGGTTACAAAGCAAACCAAAATAGACTTTGCTTAATTTTCTTATACCAAGAGAAGGAAAGTATATGAGAAGATTAGAGAAGAGATGAGAGCATATTTTAAGGGTGATGGGGAAACTCACAGATTCTAAGGAAACATAAAGAAATTACAGCTTAAAGAGTCATGAACGGTCTCACTAAGATCTGATGGGCATAATGTTTCTGTCAGGGCCATGTTTGGGTAGACCACTCCTGTCAGTAAGTATCTGATTTAGCAGATGCTGGCATGGGAGAGTGGGGATGGTATGAAGCTGAATATTATATAGTGTATATAGCTTATAATAGAGTAGATTAGCATATCATATTCATAACTGCCCAGCATCTGATTACCATAAGTAAACGACACACATTTTTTTTTTTTTTTTTTTGGCTATCCTGTCTCCCAGTCCTGACTTCTTGACTTTGTTTCTTTCTGTGGTATGTGTCTGTGTGTGTGTGTGTGTGTGTGTGTGTGTTTTAAGACTGCATTTTTCTGTGTACCTCTGACTGTCCTGGAACTTGACTAGGCTAGCCTCAAACACAGAGATACTTTTGCCCCTTGAGTTCTGGGATTAAAGGCATGTACCACTGTGCCTGGCTGTGTATTCTATATTTTTAAACTTTAAAGTTTACAGTGTTTATACCTATCCTACTTGATTAATTTTATTTGGTTCTTAATTTATATTTATGTCTTTCTGTCATTTAATATACACATATAGTACATATCAACAATTTATAGTATTTGGTTTTTTTGAAATGAACATTAAAAAGTATTTTTGTTTATATTTTTCCAGAGTTTTTAAAAAGTTGTTGTCTAACATGGCTTGTGTGTAACACTGCCTGCTTGAGGAAGTCAGGGGACAACTTTTTGAGAGTTAGTTCCTTTCTATTGTAGATTCTGGAAATTGAGCTTTAGTCATCCGGTTTGTGTCAAGACTTTTTCACTGCTGAGCCATCTTGCTGCCTCCCCATGTGTTAATTTCACTTCCCATTTTTTTCCTCTTTGTTTCTGCAGGGAACTCATGTACTAAGCAAGCCCTGGACCACTGAGCTGCTCTAAACTCTTTTTTTTTTTTTTCTTTTTCTGAGTAGTAATCAGTGCTGATGGAAAGTCCTTGAGTTAAGGTTATGGTTATTATTATTATTACTATTCAGTCAGACTTATACATTATTTGGTAGAAGGTCAAAAGTTTACTGAAAAATAAGTTAAGGGACATAAGAGACTATTAGGTGATTTTAATACTTTGGCTTGCAGTTTCTTCAACTCTCCTCATTGTAAAACCTGATCTGACTAAGTGATTCTGCCTTCTTAGCTGTTATTAGTTGTTAGAACTAATGCCTGTGTCCTCCTTCCCTTTGGTTACTAGGGAACAAAGCTGTTATGGCGGGATGGTCAAGCACTGTATATTCCTTCAGGTAGAATCTGAGTAAAACCCTAGATCTCGGGGTCCTCTATCCCATCTTAGATTAAAAAGCAGAAAAAAATTGTTCATGGTTAAGTTTCTTTTTTTGTGTGTATGCTTCTCCCCATTAAATATCTTAATATGTCATAAAAAAGTAAATAGTTACGATTTCTAGGCAGATGCCAGATAAATATAATAAACATTATTTTAAGTCTCATTGATGAACTTAGAAAAAGGTAAAGAAAAAAATCTTAGAGAAAAATGGAGCTGGGGATGGATGTAACTCAGTGGAGCACTTGTCTACAGTGTACAACATGAGTGCCCAACACTGGAGGAGAAAAGGAACTGAAAACCACTCATGGCTGTCCTTTGAGAGGCACAGCAAGCAGCTTACTGAGAAAGATGCAGATACTTACACCTAACCAATGGACTCAAGTTGGGGACCCCCGTGGTTGAATTAGGGAAAGGCTGGAAGGAGCTGAGGAAGAGGATGGCCCCATAGGAAGACTAGCAGTCTTTACTAATCCGGACCCCTGAGAACTCTCAGACACTGAGCCAACAACCAGGCAGCATACACCAGCTGGTCTGAGGCCCTGTAACATATACAACAGAGGACTGCCTGGTCTCAGTCCATCTTGCACAGAGGACTCAGTGTGAGATGTGCCTAACTTTTGACAGACTTGGTGCCCCAGGGAGCCGGAGGCCTGGCGGAGGGGATAGGGTTGAGGAAACACCCTCTTGGAAACTAGGGGAAGGAGGAACTTTGGGAGGGCAGACTGGGAGGGGGGGTAACGACTGGACTGTAAAAGATAAAAGTAATAAAAAACCAAAAGCTTTGGGCTATCATGGGACTTCAATTTTAACAGCTTCATAGAAAGAGACTTTCTACATTCTTACTTAAAGCTTTGTTCCTTAAAAGTTACTGTGTCATTAAATATATGGTCTGGACGGGTGTGATGGTGCTTTAATCTCAGCCAGTGGATCTCTGAGTTTAAGGCTGGCCTGGTGTACATAGGGAGTTAAGGATAGCCAAAACCACACAGTGAGACCCTGTCTAAAAAGGAAAAAGATGGCTTAGGGAAACCGGCTTCTCAGAGGCAGAGATATCATGGAAGTTTGTGCACTTTGGGACCTTAGTTTGTCCTTGTGTGTAAGTGTGGTGTAGTGTCCTTCTTTTCCTCTCCGCATCCAGGAAACCCAAAGCTCTGAAATGACCACATAGTCTTGAAACAGTGGCAGTCCAATGGCTTCAGGCTGAAGTAAATGCTGAACTTTTCTATAGAGATGGAGTAGCCTTCATTCGCCTTGTTCACAGAAGTGCTCCAAGTTGTTGTTTTTTTGTTCTTCATAGACCTTTAAAATTCACTGGGCTGTAGGGTGGGTTAACTATATACAGTCACACAGTGTAATACTGTGAAGCCATAGAAATGAATACACTTTGAAGCACAAGATCATAGTTGAGTAAAGAAAACATGGAAGAAGCCAGATACAAATTAATGACACTATGATTTTATTTATATGATGATGAAAATACTAACAGGATGAGAAGTCATGAGTAATCTTAGAGGAAGAGGAAAGGGGTTAATGATTGGGAGGGCTATGAAGATGGTTTCTAAGGTGCTGCCTTTTGGTTCTTTTTTAAGCCTTTGTTTATTATTATTTTCATTATCATTTCGATATGGATGTTTTGATTACATGTATATATCTATCACAGTAGGCTTTTAGTACAGAGGCTAGAAGACGACATTGGAGTCAGACATACAGATGTCTGTATCAGTAATTATATGAATGTAAATTAATTATAGTCGTTAGCAGTTAAAATACACATTGTGGTAGTATGTTTCCAGGAAGGCTGGCATTAATGCCTTTCTTCTTTGTTTGTGCCACCCCCACCTAGAAGTAGAGGTTATTGTTCAGTTCCTTTTGAATCTGAGTTAGCTTTTGTCACTTGATCAGTAAAATGTGGAATAAATGATACTTGGGGGTTTGGAGATTGAATCAAGAAAAAAATTTGAAGCTTCCTCCATCTAGACCGCATTAAACATTTTTAAAATGTTCTATAGAGCACATCCTAGAAACCAAGTTAACACGCTATGAGAATCCCAAGCTAGAGGGAGGGTCTCAGCCATGTGAGTGAAGGGAGCATTGTGGACAACTGGACCTTCCAGTTGTTGTAGACATCATACATACAAAACCAGGCTCCAGGCATATAGCCCCTGTCTAGACATCAACTTTGGCCCTACCTCACCTGGCCTCAGAGGTCACAAAGTAGATATCAAGTATCTTTGTTATATCTTTTCCGAATACTGAACCTTAGCTGTGTGAACATAGTAAAATGATTATAGTTTTATGCCACTAAGCTTTGTGATAGATTGTTTATAATAGATAACTGAAACAGAACTATATGTGCTATCACAGTCTATAATTTGCTGACTGGGAGTTAGTGTTAAGTTGAAAATGAAGGGACCTTCAAGAAGACTGAGCAAACACTTGAAACACTGTGAGGAAGGTGTTGCTGAAGGCTAAGAAAAAAGGAACCTTTATCATATCACTGGTAGATGGTTTATTTGGTTGTTGACACTATCATCTGTAGTAAATAACATGGAAGATGAAAAGTATAACAATTGGAGGCCAGTGAAGTAGCTCAGAGGGGAAAAGAGCTTACCCTGCAAGATGATGAACTAAAACTCATGGGAAAAAGCTGAATGTGCATCCATCCCAGCTTTCCCTGTGGTGAGATGAGAGCCAAGACAGAATCACCGGGAAGATTTTGGGTCAGCTGGTCTACAGTATATGTCATGGCAGAAACACGAGAGATGTTGCCGCAACAAGATAGAAGGAGAGAATTGACTCCCAAAAGTTATCCTCTGACTATGCCCTGCCAAGTCCCATCTCTCTTTCCCCACTCCCTCTCCTTTCCCTGGTCCTCTTTCTCTCCCTCTATTCCTTTTTCTCCCTCCCCCTCCCTCTCATATTAAGTAAAATATTAAATAAAATTAATAAATTTGCAGGCAGAATGTTTAAAAGTACTATTTAGCTTCTGCTAGTTACCTATAAGGTACAAAAAATAGAGATGAGGCAAAAAATAAGTTATTAAAAGAAAATATTTTTTGTTTGCTTATTTGTTTCCTTTGAGACAGGGTTTTATGGAGTCCATATTTGCCTTGAACTCTTGCTCCTCCTGCCTTCGCCTTCCAGTGCTGGGATTGCTAGTGTGTGCCACCACTCCCCACTATTTATTGTTTCTTGAGAGAATCTCTGTAGTCCAGCCTCGCCTTAAACTTGTGGCAGTCCTGCCTTAGCCTCTCAAATGCTAGGATTACAGGCATAAGCCAACATTTCCTACAAGAGGAGATATTTCTCTAATTCAAGGTTGAGTATGTTGGAAAATAAAACCTTATCCCTAGTAGTTTCAGATGACCAATGACTTAAAAACATGGCTTCAAAGCAAAGATAGAATTCAAGGTTTTGTGAGTAAAATGTGACCTCAAATAAATTCATTTGTTAAAACTTTCTAAAGATTTAAGGCAACACCACATAGAACCTTTCAGTTACATAAAAGCAAGTCTAAATGTCTTCAGAAAGTATCTCTTAAACCTGTCCTTAGACAGGGACATTTGTATGTAGTTCTTGAGGTTATATTTTTAACATTAGCTTCACAAAGAACTTGAGTTGAGGGAATATATATATATATATATATATATATATCTGTCTATCATAAGATTCCTTGGAAAATATATAAGGCTTTAAAGAAATTGTACACTAACCATCTGCTCTATAATAGAGTAACCAAGGGTTAGAGCCAGGCAGTGTAGAGAATACTCACAGGGAGTGGGACCTCATTGTTATTCAGAAACTGGTGACTTGTGTCTAAGTTTCAGAATTGATGGCTTCGTTCCTGCTCTTTCCCACGTTGCCTCACATTCTGAATGAGAATGTCTATGGTGGTGACCCTGAGTCAGTCTCAGTGTCCTGTGTTTGTGTGTTGAGTGTGTGGGAGCAGATAATCTGTCTCTTTAATTCAGATCAAGAGGAATAAGACTCCAGTAACTGTACCTGAGGAACTGCATCTGAGGAGCTCCAACCAAGCTGGACCTGATTTAGATATCGAGATACTGAACACCAAGCTGATGCCATAATGAGATGAGAATTTTGAAGGTCTTAGGAGAGGGTGAGTGTATTTTGCATGTGGGAGGGAGTTGTTGGGCCCAGAGGGTGGTTTGTGGTAGTTGCTTGACTCCAAAGTGGCCTGCAGCAGTTTCCTCCTTTCTTGCCATTCAGAGTTAGAGTCTGTTCCTCTCCTTGTGTTGAATGTGGGCTGACTTTAGTGAGTCACTTAACAAATAGGCTGTCCTTTGTTGGGACTGCTAAGACTAGATCATAAGATGCGTCATAACTTCTGTGTATGGTACTTAGCTCTCTCTGTCTTTCTTTCTATTGTATGTGCATTGGTGTTTTGCCTAAATGTATGTCTGTGTGAGGGTGTCAGATCTCCTGGAACTGGAGTTATAGGTAGTTGTGAGCTGCCATGGGTTCTGGGGGTTGAACTCAGGACCGCTAGAAGAATTGCTAGTACTCTTAACCACTGAGAAATCTTTCCAGCCCTGTTTTTTGTTTTTGTTTGTTTTATTTTGAGACAGGATTTCACTATCTAGCTCTGGCTGTCCCAGAACTCACTATGTAGACCAGAATGGCCTTAAACTCAAAGAAAAATGCCTACCTCTGCTTCCTGAGTACTGGGATTAAAGGCGTGTACCATCATACCTGCTCAGTGTTGTTTTTTTTTTTTAAATAGCAGTAAATAACTGGAATATTGTTCGACCAAATAGAAAATAATCTAGCTCTGTGCAGTCTTTGAGAGTCATGTCTATGCGTAAAGTAGACAAAGAATAAGAGATTGGAAGTAAAGGTGTGGAAAAACCTATTATAAAAGAAGTTGGTGAAGCATATTAGTAGTAGAGAAAATTCACTTGAAGGCAGAGTCATTATTAGAGTTAAAAATAATTAGGAAAAAATTGAATGAGTAATTAGGTAGGACATGACTGTAATTTCAGCTGCTCAGGAGACTGAGACAGGAGGTTTGCTTGAGCCTAGTCTAGGCTAACCTTGTAACAAAGCAAGACTTTGTTTGTTTATATATTTATTTATTTTTGGTCTTTTTGGATTATAACATAGCTCTGGCTGACCTGGCACTTGATACGTAAATCAGGTCTGCCATATTCCTGCTTCTGGTGCTTTTAAGTGCCACCATGTCTAAGATGCCAATCAAAAGTGAAAGGGATGAAACGGAGGGATATATGGAGAAGCTATATCTCCATATGTATAAACAGACATATAATGCAGGAAGAAATATGTGAGTATAGTTGTAGGAGTAGTTTGGTAGTTCCACACAATGAGAATTCTGACTTTTTGAGTAACCTACAGACATATGGGCAAACATTCTTTGAGAAAATATACTAAAAGTTTGAATAACCAGCAGACTTCATTTGATAGGCATGCACAGAGTCTTAATAGATGAGGACATATTTTTTTTTTAAATTTAAAAATATTGAATACATGCTAAATTCATGATAATTGTCTAAGCAATACCACTGAGTGGATGGCTGTTAAACAGACTGTCAATTCTATTTTGTTAATGCAGTATAGATTAAAATTGAGCAAAATAATAATCAAAAGAACACTACTTGGAACTTTTAAAGAAACTGGTAGGTCAAAAAGGAAAAAAATAATCAAAGTTGGAAGTAAAGGTGAATGATGATGTGAACAGTTGTGTGGATTATAGATAGAGCAGTATGCAGAGGGAAGTTTATAATCCTTGGTACTTTTTTTATCCCCACGTGTTTGATTTGAACCTTTAAAAATGTCTTTTGCCTCTTGGTTTTTTGTTTGTTTGTTTGTTTGTTTGTTTGTTTGTTTGTTTGTTTGTTTGTTTTGGTTTTTTGGATTTGGTTTTTTCGAGACAGGGTTTCTCTGTATAGCCCTGGCTGTCCTGGAACTCACTGTGTAGACCAGGCTGGCCTCGAACTCAGAAATCCTCCTGCCTCTGCCTCCCAGAGTGCTGGGATTATAGGAATGTGCCACCACCGCCCGGCTACCTCTTGGTTTTTGAATAAGACAAATGTTTTAATGCTCTTATTTGCTAATTCCAACATTTATGCTAGTTGCATATTGGCTTTTAGCTGTCCTGTTTTCTTGTCTCTATGAGGCATTATATAATTTACTTCTGATAAATTTGTTTAGATTCCAAACAGGAATTTACCTTTGTTCATCTCACAACTGATCTTTTCCTTAAGTTCACTTACATGTAGCCAAAGCAGCTTTCCATCTAGAACTGGTCCCAAATCCAATGGGGTTGCTCCACCCAGTGCCACATGGTTTGGGCTTTGATTTCTGATTAGTGGGAACAGGCTTGGTCCCTGTCCTGAGGGGCACTTCATATTGCCTCTACTTCAATACTCCACTGAGTGTTCACAGGTTCTCTGCAAAATCCCAGATGCTACTGTGTGCTGACCATCCTGCTAATTCTTGCCTTGATCTCCTCTGACTCTCAGCTCCATCTCCTCAGCTGAGGAGATGCCTTGGGGCTCCCTGGTCAAGACAGGAGACAGCAGGTGTCCTTGGTCTCAGTTCACATTGTTTCCTGTCTCTTAGGGCTCACTGTCCTTTATTGCTTGGTGCACATTGTTGCTGTGAGTTTGTTTCAGGCAGGTATGTCCTGGAACTCTCTTTGTAGCCCAAGGTGGCCTTGAACTTGTGACAGTGCCTCTGCCTCATTCATCCTATTTTAGAGGTGTGTGCCACTTCATCTGATTGGTTTGTTTCTAAATTCCCTTAAAATGTTTCATGATAAACATCTGTCAAAGGTGCATGTTTGTCAAAGGAAAGACATGGATTTACTTTTTCAACACTTAAATTTTTGTCAATAATTTCGAGAGATTGTTTTAGATTTCAAGTATTTTTAAGTCTGGCATGATGGCATACTCCTTTAATCCCAGCACTCAGGAGGCCCAAGTTCCTGGCCATCTAGGGCTAGATAGTAAGACCCTGCCTTAAAAAATAATAAAAATATTTTCAGTTAATTCCTTGTTTTGATTTTTATTTGCAAAACAAAGAGATTTAATCTGTTCTATGGTTATGTAAGTAGAGAAATACTTTGCAGCACAGGCCCTGGGGTTTGAGCTAAACATTGCAGCCTTGTTTCTCATATTAGCTTCCAAGGAGCATCAGGTGGTCATTTTGTTTTTCACTTTAAAAGTAGTCTATCAGTCTCATTTGACTTGATCTTGTGACCTCAGGGAAGAAACCTCCTAGTAATAGAATAAAGAAACGTTTTACATCCTGAGGCTTTTATAAACAAAATGAAGATACAAATATTGTTTTAAATTTAACATCTTTAAGTAATTCAACAATGCAGTCATTTTTCCTTAAAAAAAATGAAGCACTGTTCTTTGGTCTAGTGAATGTTTCTTTATAAATAATTGATTTCTAAGATTTCCTAATATAAGAAGACTGTGTTCTAGTTGAATAATTTAAGGCAAAGTGAGATGAGGCTATAAATCCTTTTGGTGGAATAATAAAGGAAAGCAAGCTGTGGGGTGATTTGAGGAGAGTGGCTGTGTGGTCTCAGATGGAGGAAGGAGTCTGTCAGTCTTCTCAGTAGGGCTGTCTCACTGCAGTCAGGGAAGCCGTCTGATGGAAAGAGTTTAGAGTAATTGGAGCCATCCTGAGATAACGTGATTCTTGGGAGGATGAAAAATCACATTGAAGATTCCATCTTGTGACTTTCACACTTGCTTCCCTTCCCTCTCCCTATGCACGACTGTTGATAATTGAAAAGGAGAGTGAGGGCTGGAGAGAGCGGCTCAGTGAGAAGAGCGCTGTTCTTTCAGAAGACCCGGGTGGCTCTCAAATGCCTGTAACTCCAGGAGTAGAGGATTCAGCACCTTTCTTTGGCTAACAGAGGCACCTGCATATGCGTAGTACATGCACATAAACTTATTTAAGAGAGAGAGAGAGAGAGAGAGAGAGAGAGAGAGAGAGAGAGAGAGAGAGAGAGATTTCCCTCTAATAGAAAAATCCAAATTATTAGTTTCTGGAGCTGTATTTTTTTTCAAACTGGAAGACAGTCTAACTTTTATAGTGCCGTTTATAGAATTATATACCAGGAAGGTCTGAAAGTTTTGAATTTCTACCAGTATAAGGAAGAGAGATTCAGTTAAAATGTCCTGCAGTATAAAAATTAGAAGATGTGACACAGAGGGGTACAGTGCCCCCGTGCCCTGCTGAGCCTGAGCCTGAGGTTGTATGTGTGTGTGTGCCTGGCATGCTCCACTCTCCTTCCTCTTCACAGTGGCATCCTCGTGTCTTTATGCTTCATAGTTTTCCTGATGTTGCGCTCACGTGTTCACAGCACCAGCTGTGTTGAGGACTATGTTTTTTTTCTTCCTCTCCTATTTGAGACTTCCCTAAATCATTCTTACAGGAGCTCACCCAAGTTCATTGAACTGAACTAAACTACAGGTTTCTGTTAGACAAACAGGCCAGAAGTCAGAGCACAGAGACTCCTAATGGAGAATCTGAGAGGCAAGGAAACTGACATCTCTGTGTCCTGAAATGACCAGCATCTCCTGCTCAGATTAGGAAGGAGCTTTTGCCACAGTCTTCCTGTTGTGTCAGGGTGTAGGGCTCTGGGGCTTTGAAAATCCAGTTTTGGCACATTTTAACGAAAAGGAGAAAAGATCATCAGAGAAGGAACTTTAGTCCTTGGACTTAGTGCCAGCCTCCCTCCTGAGGGAGATGCTCTTCCGGACCTTGAAGTACTCACACAGAGAGCAAGTCAGATACACTGTCAAGAGTGACAGCAGGGCACAGAAACCAAGACACTCGAGAGTCCCTGCTGGCCACCTGAAGCTTTCAAATAATGGAGTCTAAACAAGGGAGGGACTGATACTGAGAGGATACTTTGGGTAGTTGTCTATTTTTATTGACAGGTTTATATAATAATTTATCTATTGTATGTCTTCTTTCCCATAATGCATGTTCAATTATGTGTAGGCATATGATGGTAAATAAGGGGCTTATCATTAAAAATTGACTTAGGCAATCCAGTTTTTGGTTTGGTCTGTTTTAGTTTTGGCTCTTTTAAAGACAAAGTTTCTCTGTGTATTCCTGGCTGTTCTGGAACTTGCTCTATAGACTAGACTTGCCTCGAACTCACAGAGAAATCTCTGCCTCTGCCTGCCGAGTGGTGGGACTAAAGGTGCACACCTATACCTGTAAGCCACTGGGAATCCAGACTGCAGATGCATACACCCCCAAAGGAGCCTAGGCTTCTCCTTTTGTAGTGGTCTTTTGAAGAGTATGATTGGGTAGAATCTGTCTGAGTTTGATAGTTGTTTTGGGGAGGAAGAGCTAATTCTGTTGTTTGGAGTGGGGTGTGGTATACATAGTACATGCAGGTAAGGGTTTCAGCCTACCAAGTGCATTATTATTAGAAGAGGGGTGTGCATGTGGCCCAATCAAGGTGGTCCCAGGTCACTAAACTATTCGTATGCTTGCCAGCCTCCTAATAGGAATAAAAAAGCACATCTCTACATATTTTTACAAATCTGTTTAAGATCTTACTTCCTAAGAAACAGCTGGAGTTAGATCTCCAAATAGGTAACTTTAGACAGTATTTTTAAAATGTGTGTGTGTGTGTGTGTGTGTGTGTGTGTGTTAGAGGACATCTTTGTGAAGTTGCTTCTCTACTTCTCCCTTAATATGGGTTCTGTGGTTCAAACTCAGATTACCAGGCTTGTGTGGCAAATGTTACCCACTGAGCTGTCTCACTAGCCCCTTAACAGTTATTTTAAATAATCCTGTAGAGGAAATAAAAGTTCCATGGGTTAGAATATTCCACTTGTGCTATTATGCCCAGGCCTTTTAAGATTAGGGCTACTAAACTTATGTTGAAAGAACTTCTAACATCAAGCATCCTTGAAAGGATACCTTGGGGGTGGGGTGGGGGGATTGTTTTTGTTTTTGTTTTGCTTTTTTGTTTTTGGTGGGGAAGAGTCACATTTTGAAATAACTATTGCTCAACTATTTTTATATGGGAACAAGAAACACAGGAGTTATCACCATTGAGTACATCAGATTTCTCCATGTGTTTAATCAATGCAGGCTGTTTAATCTCATTAAGCAGTGTAGCATCCAGACTCCAGACTTGAAGTGGGTGGTGTGCTGATCCCTCCAAGTGCTGAAGTGGAGTTAGTCCTGGTTCATGTGCTTTCTAAAAGCATTTGGTGTTGAATGTTAAAGTGTGGGGTTTTTTTTAAATATTTATTTATTTTCTGGGTGTGTGGGTGCATGTGTAACACAGCTCATGTGTGGAAATCAAAGGACAAGTCGCAAGAGTGGATTCTCTTCTTCCCTCATGTGGGTCCCCGGGGAAAGCCCTGCTGGAACTCAGGTCGTCATTCGGCTGGCCAGTAAGCATCTTTACCCATGGAGCCAGCTCACCACCCCCCCTTTAGCAGTTTTTGTAGGCGATGGCTAATCTTCAGGAGAGTAAAATGGAGTTCGACCCTGGGAAAGAAAAACTAAAGAATTTTAAAGATAGAAATGGAATTTAAGACTTTAAGACTTGAAAGGTACCTTAGCGTCCTAACCCTTGTGATTTAAAATAATTATGGGCTAGTGTTTGCAGGCATGGCTTTCCAAGGCTGCTTAATTTCTCCCTTTCTCTGCCTTTGTTTGTATTCTTTCCAGCTCTTAGACTATTGATCTTTAATGTTGTTTTTTCTTTTTAACATAAAAATGTGCGCGCACACACACATGCACACAAGCGCACACATGCACACACAGCTCAGGTATGGAGGTCAGAGGATCACTTTCAGGACTGGGTTCTCTTTTTCTCTCATGTAGGTCCAAGAAATAGTCATCTCTTCAACCCTTAAGTAATCTACCCAGATATGATCCTAGTATAACATTGCTAAAAAATAGAGTTTGACATAATTATAGTAGCATCAACACTCACAGTGTGGGGGCTGAGGAAGTGACTCCGCTCTTGCAGGGGACCCAAGTTCAGTTCTGAGCACCCACTTCGGACAGTTGCCAACTCCCTGTAACTGGGCTCCAGGGTGTCCAAATTCTGCACTCCAAGGCATCTCTGCATCATATGTGTACATACTTGCACACGCACACACACAGACACACACAATTAAAAATAAAAATAAATCTTAAAATGAAACACACAATAGAGGCCAAATATCAGAGGCATAAGGACAAGCAATGACCACAAGACATCTTTTGGCAATTCCCAAATAGGTTTATATTTTAGCTATGAAATCAGTTTCTACAGTCCAATTTTTTCTTTTTAAGGCTAAAAGATTTCATTTTCAAAAATAAGTTGTTAAAATTATAACAGAGTAGTTAGAAATTTGAATGGTGAATGAAGTAAAAATAACTGTGATAAGGTTTTTTCTTCCATAAAATTTCTTTCACTTTTAAAATATAATATGCGTTGCTGACTTTCCTACATGTGTGTCTGTGTGAACGTGTCAGATCTCCTGGAACTGGAGTTACAGACAGTTGTGAGCTGCCATGTGGTTGGTGGAATTGAACTTGGGTCCCCTGGAAGAGCAGCCAGTGCTTTTAACTACTGAACCATCTCTCCTAAATTTTTTTTTTAAATTGAAATATGATTATATCACTTTCCCTATCTTTCTTCCCTCTATTCCCCCCTTTCAGCTACCTCAAGCCCCTCCCATGTTCCCCATTCTCAAATTGATAGCCCCCTTTTGATTATGTTGTTACATACATGATGTGTGTGTGTGTATATATATATATATATGTATATATATATATATGCATAGATATATACAAATACAACCTGCTTAGTCAGTCTTTGTTGTTTGTTGCATATAGTTTCAGGGCTGACTGCTCCACACTGGAGAGTCAGTAAATGGGTTTATCCCTGGGAAAGGCTAATTCCATCAGCAGTCACTAGTCATCTGTAGTTCTTAGTCTAAGGGGTAGGACCACATAAAACATGCCCCTGTCCGCATTAACATGTTCATTGATATTGCTATTGTTCCAGTCTTTCTTGTGCAGCTGTTTCTAGGAAAGGCTGTTTAACAGCCAACTTCCTGATATTCTGGCTTTTATGATCTTTCTGCCCCCTCTTCAGAGATGTTCTCTGAGCCACAGATGAAGGAGTTGTGATGTAGATATCTGTTGGGGTTGGGCTTCCACAATTTGTTGAATGAGGAGGGATGAGGGACAAATTATACCATGGTTGTTTGATAAAGCCTTAAGGAATCATATTATTTTGTATTTACTAAAATTATACACAATGCATATAAGTATTATTGTGCACATTTATGCATATATACATTTTATACGCATACACACACACACACACACACACACTAAAGGAAGTTAAGGAAGTTAGTGGACTAACAGCACTCTCCACAAGAACCACAAGCTAACCAAAATCCCTGTTACTAAGCATGAGAAACTCCCTTCTGAATGACTGATCAGGGCAGTCCAAATACTTCCCAAAACAATATAGGCCTTTGGTTGCCTCTCAGTGGTTGAGGGTGGGCTCTTATTGCTGAATACACTGTACACATAGAACACAGGACTTTTTTTAACTTTTATGTGCATGAATGTTTTGCCTGCTTGCATGTCTGCATACGTGCAGTGCCTGTGGAGGCCAGAAGAGGTCATTGTATTCTCTGAGACTAGAATTGTATACAGTTGGGAGCCACCATGTGTGTGCTAGGAATTGGCCCTAGTCCTCTGAGGGTAACCAGTGCTTTCAAATGCTAAGATACCTCTTCAGCTCCAAAGCTTGTTCTTTTAAAAAGATTTATTTTTATTTTATGCTTATAGATATTTTACCTGCATATATGTCTGTGTACTACATGTATGCTTGGTGTCTGTGGAGGCCAGAGAGGGTTTTGGATCCATTGGAACTGGTTGGTGTTAAGGATGGGCATGAGCCACAGTAGGTCCCTGGGTCCCCTGCTTGAGTAAGCAGTTCTTTTAACTGCTGAGCCATCTCCATACATGTTCATAACCAACCTTGTTTTTTCTTTTTTTGTTTTTTATTTGTTTTGGGTTTTGTTTGTTTGTTTGTTTTGTTTGTTTTTTTTTTTTGAGACAGTGTTTCTCTGTATAGCACTGGCTGTCCTGGAACTCACTCTGTACACCAGGCTGGCCTTGAACTCAGAAATCTGCCTGCCTCTTTCTGGCATTAAAGGCATGTGCTGCCACCACCCAGCTCTTTGTTTTTAACAATTAGAATTTTTGTGTACATTTGATTAGTCTTTGGGCCAATAATTTGAAGATAAGAGAAATTATAGCTAGGTTTTTCATATCATGCGTTTGCATTTGACTTCCAACTTTTATATGCTGTCCAATTTCTTTAAGATAAATGGAGGGACTCACAGTTTGGCCATGTAGATGAGGATGTTTGTATGGAAGCAATGGCGTCCTCTCACGTCTTCTCTTTCATCTTCTCCACAGCCAGCTTCAGCATGAGGCCTTAAACATAGAGTGTCAGGCTCTGCTTCACCATGTGCAGGTGCTGCACCACAGTTTTCTGGATTATTGATATAAAGTCGAGGATTGTATAATTTCACCTGTAAACATACCACCCTATCTCTAACAGCAATTATATTATTATACTAAAAATGAATACTTCTTTAATAATATTGAAACAGTGTATTTGATTTCTCTAGTGCCATTTATAAATGTGTATTTTTTGGTGTATTTGAATCAGAGTACAAATGAATTTCAGTTATTTGATTAGTTTTTCAAATTTTATGTTTATTTATTTATGTTTATGTATATGAGTGATCTGTCTTCACACACACCAGAAGAAGGCATTGGATCCCATTACAGGTGGTTGCGAGCCACCATGTCGTTGCTGGGAATTGAACTCAGGTCCTCTGGAAGAGCAGCCAAGTACTCTTAACTACTGAGCCATCTCTCCAGCCCTGATTTATTTCTTTATTCCTTCCATTTCTTTGTAAAGTAGGTCATTTGCCTTGTAATTTCTCTAAGTCTGAGTATACTAATTACATCTCTAGTGGCTTTTGTTTGTTTGTTTTGTTTTAAACAAAAAATAGTACTTATAGTTAGAAGTTTGCTTGGATTTCATGAGTGTTTTTATCTATTAGAGAGTACATGATGTCTGCCTGTCTCTTGTGATGTCAGCAGCTGTTAATCTTTGCAGATATCCATTAAATCATTAAGGCTATAAAATGCCAGTGTTCTACTTATGTCCTTCTTTCTTTGTCTATACGTCAGTGTAGCTCTGTAAGGAGGACTCTCCTCATACCTGCTGTTTGATTACCCAGTGTACCAATGGGCATGCCAGGTGAGTGCTTCCTTCTTTCTCCTTTTCAACAGTTTTCAAAATAGTGAGTTCACCAGTATTCTCCAGGGGTGACCAGATAACTCTGTTTTGTTTATTGGGGTAGGGTACCATTGTAATTTCCCAATTTAAACAATTTCGAATATGTTTCAGTCCAGTGCTGTTATTATTACACTTTATTTTGTTTCTGACACTTTCATGTGTGGTCTTCTAGCAGAGCAGAGTAGGCTGAGGCTGAGGACTTACATGTGTGCCTACCTCTGTGTCCCTGGAGCTTAGTCCTCAGTGTCGACCAGATGAGTAAACTGTCGTCCTCTGTGCCATTTCACAGGACATTAAAGCAATGTCTAGGATAAGCCTTTCTGATTGACCTAAAATAAAAGGTGGGGGAGGGGATTCTAAGTGAAGAAATACTGCATGAATATAAAGAAAATTCGTTTTTTAAAAAGTGACTACTAGGTAGGTGTGTTGGCACCTATAAACCCAACTGCTTGGGAGACTGAGCTGGGGGGATCACTGGTGTTCATTTGGTCTGGAACTCCAACCTTTAGAGAGTATTTAATTGCTAATACTAAGCAGACATAGAGTGTTTATTCTGTTGTTTCCAATGAATTGGAAATGGTATTTAATTGCTAATATTGAGCAGACATAGAGTGTTTATTCTGTTGTTTCCAATGAATCTTTCACTGTAATTTCCCCCCCCCAAAAAAAAATCAGTCTGTTTTTACTTCTCTTGCTATAACATAAATAACATTTAAAGCTACCTTTTCACGCCGGTTGGTTTTTCACTCCATTAATATAGAAAAACTTGTGTGTTGCAGCACTGACTGGGGAAGCCTCACACAGGCTGGGGAAGTGCTCTACCCCTGAGCTGTATTCCTAGCTTGCTGTAGATAGTTAAAAACAAAACTAGATAGATTCTTTTCCCAGGAGATTATCCACTTACTCTACAACATTTCCCTGACATTTGTTTTTCTTTTTTGAGACAGGGTCTCTCTAATTAGCTCTAGCTGTCCTGGAACTCACTATAGGTTTTTAAATTTTATTTGCTTGTTTATTAATTTATTTGGCACAGTGTTTTCCCTGTGTAGCTTTGGCTATCCTGGAACTCAGTGTGTAGACTAGGCTGACCTTGAACTCACAGAGATCTTCCTATTTCTGCCTTCCAAGGGCTAGCTATGTCTGCCCAGCTGTAAAACTTCTTTTAGGTACTGTTCTAAACCCTTTTACATGGATTTATATGTGTCATTTATTATCATAACCCTGAAAAAGAGAGTAGGCAGATATTTTAACATCTCCATGATATAGATGTAATCACTGAGCACAGACATTAAAGAATTTTTGCTCCAAGTAGGTGTTTTGTTTATTTGTTTTTACAAAATTTGTAGTTTTATAAGAAAAAGTAAATATGGCTAAGCAGGGTATTTTCCATAGTACAGGGAATCAAATCCAGGCCTCATATTATGCTCTGAGCAAGTACTCTACCACAACAATCTCCAGCCCTAGAACTATTACCTCTCTCCCTTTTCAACGACATCAAGATCAAACCTAGAGCCTCCTGTGTGCTAGGCAAGTGTTGGGCCAGAGTCTTGGCCCTCAGTTCTCCTAGGTGTTTTATAGGTAGTGGTCAGGTAAGCAAGTGTGCAATCTTCATTTTCTTTTTGCAGTGCTAGTTGAATCAAGGCCTTGTGCATGCTAGTGTTCTGAACCACTGAGTCATTTATATTCCCTAGCCCAAGACAGCCCTTTTTGTTGTTTTATTTTGAGTCAGGGTCTCATCTAGCTAGACTAGGTTCAAATTAGAATATTCCTGATGCTTTCTTTCTCCTACCAAGTGCTTAGGACTGTGTACCGCCATGCGTCACATGACAGTACTCTTAGGAACTTACTGCTGAGCCACATTTCTAATATTGTTCTCATCTGCTGCCATTCTTTTCTTGTGTTCTCCCAACATTCAGCATCTGGAACTTTTTGAGGGTTTTGTTTTTAGACAGGGTCTCACTGTGCAACTGGCTGGCCTGGGACTTGCTCTATAGACCAGGCTGCCATAGAATGTACAGAGATCTGCCTGACTCTGCCCTCCAAATACTGGGTCAAAGTTATATAGTATTATGCTTGGCAGAGAGCTGTTTTAATTTTAATTTATTTTATTTGTATGAATGTTTTGCCTACATGTGTATCTATGTACTACTTTCATCCCTGGTGTCTACAGAAGCCAGAAGAGCGCATTGTTTCTCCTGGAACTAGAGTTAAGGATGATTGTGGCTACTACGTTGATGCTGGGAATCAAACCCAGGTCCTCTGGAAGAGCAGCCAGTGTTATTAACTGCTAAGCTATATAGTTATCCCCCAAGTCCCTAGAAAATAAGTTTTAATGATTGAGGGAAACTAATTAAGAAATAAGAGAGAATACTATTAAATTTATCATAATAAGTAATATTTTATTGATTTCTCCAGATTGAGAAGTTGAAAATGCTTTTAAAGCAAATATAAATTACTTGGAAATATATGTATAAGCCTTCACCTACTGGGAGTCTGGCTATGGCATTCAGATGATCTAGGAGAAGTGGGAGTGATTATGAGCACATAAAACTTTTCCAAACAGAAAAATTAAGCAGCAACTACACATTATTTTTGTTTTTGAAACAGATTCTGTTTGTTTGTTTGTTTGTTTGCTTGTTTGCTTGTTTGTTTTGAAACAGGGTTTTCCTGTGTAGCCTATTTCCTGTGTAGGCTATTCTGGAATTTGCTGTTTAGACCAGTCTGGTCTCAAATTCAGAGCTCCTCCTGCACCTCTCCCTCCCTATTGCTGGAATTGAAGGCATGTACCACAATCACCTGGCTTAGATTATTGTGAGTTAGCCCATCCACTGGGCTCCAGCTCAAAGTTCTTCTGCCTTAGCCTCCAGAATTCTAAGATAAAAAGCATGTACCATACTCATAGCACAAGTGTAAAGGCATGGGTGGTGCAGGTCTTAGTCCCAGGGTGTGGGAGGCAGCCGGCAGGTAGCTCAGTTCAGTACCAACCTGATTTATAAGACAGGCCCTAACCTGAGAACGGTAGAGCACAGTGTCAGTGCACAGAAGGCTGTGAGATCTCCGGTCTCACTTGTCGTAGGACTGCTAAGCTGTCCTGGCGGTTCTAATTCCAGAAAAGAGGGGCTTAGAGTGAATTTGTATATGGTATTGAGAGGGACCTCTAATGTGGTCTTTTCAAAATTAATATAAGAGTATCAGTTTACTTTTAGGAATGAAGCCATTGTCGTGATCCATATTTTGCTGTTTATGAAAAGTCCTGATCTTACCGTGTTGTGTGGTAGTAATGGAGAAGGGGCACTTTAGTCAACATGATTCCACATTGTATGGGTCACCCAGTCATTTGTAAGAAAAAAATGCTTATTTCACTTATGCTTTTTATTTTTTTTTTATATATTTTGGGGAACTGAATAGTTTGTTCTAGCTGAATTCAAATAGATGTTCAGTTGCTAGAACAATTACTTTGTGTACACATGGTAAATGTTATTTACTTGGACACATTTGCCTTTTTCTATTTTATTCTTAATTGGTTTGACTGCATCCCTAAAAGCTGCTCTTTAGACTGGCAGCCAAAAAATCCCACATGTCTGAGAGAAGTGCCAGGAAAGTGTTTGTGCTCCAGTTTCCCTAATCCTTAATTTTTAGAGGTCACTGAAATCACGACTCTTTAGAGGGTGGTAGTGTGTTTTGGACTGTGGCATGGGAAAAAAATTAACACTTTAGTGACTTATGCATTATGCTTTTAACCTGTTAACTTATTTAATTATTAGAATTCTGTGAGGTAGATGGCCTATCCGTTTTATACATAAAAAATTGGGGTTAATTAGCCTGTCTCAAATCTTAAGTGACAAGATTGATTTGAAGCCATCTCCATGTCCAAGTCTCGTTCTTTCTTTTCTACCACGTGCATGTCAGTCTGCTACACTGCTGTAGCTGTTAAACGGAACAGGGTCACTTTCTGTAGTGTTTCAGTACGACGAGGTAGTTAATGGGCTAAGTAGTCATACTAAGAAGATTGCACTACACAGGACTTAGGTCAGCTAAGTTAGAGTGCAGATCTGCCAGTGTGTGTGTGACAAGTTATATGTTGTAGTTTCTAAGTCTGTAAATGAAGATTACATCTTTCCATGCTTCCAATGGTACATGTTTGTCTGTATAAACTTTGAAACTTAGAAAATTTACTAATGTAAAAATTATGCATTATGATTGTAGCACATCATGTGGCTTGGTGTATGATATTGTTCTTATAACCAAGAAACACTTAGTTGATCTTGGTAGTGTGCTATTGAAACTCAAAGAAATAGTGTCTGTCAATCACAGTCATTTCTTTGAGGGAAGCATTGAAAAATGGCACAGCAGTTATTCCCCTGGACCTCTTTCTCTGAAAGGGAACTGGATTAGGCAGGCTGGTCTCATAATAGAGTGGAGCTTCCCTCTTGTCCCTGGGGAATTTAAGCCAAGCAGCCAGACTTGCTGTGTGAAGCCAGTACAATCTGGTTTTCAAGGATTTAACTAAATTCACTGTGATTAAGGTTTTATGAGGGATGCACATTGCAAAGCAGCAGCTTTAAAAATGCTACATATGAGCCAGACCATTTCTTTAGATGGGAGAGCAGAGCAGAACAACTGAGTAAGCTCAGGGAGTGGGTCCTCAGCTGTTCCATACGTCTTAAGGAGAAGCCTGGATTTCTAAGTTGAAAAATAGCCAGAAGGGGACATTATATAGATTATAGAACTGAGTCTTCGTGCAGGCATTGCTTGATATTTCTTTAGGTTTTAGTTTATAAGCTGACTCGAGGATTTTTATTTCACTGTACCGAAAGAAAAAGCCATGTTGAGCATGGTGGTGTATGCCTGCATGCCTGATAGTGAGCAGGCAGGAAGCGTGAGGACTACTGCAGGTTTGAGGTCAGCCTAGTCTACAGTAGCTCCAGGCCAGTCAGGAGTACATAGCATGACCTCTCATGGAAAAATAAAGCCAACCTAAAGGTAAACACACAACACACAGTGGGAATACAGTTAGTATATAAATATTTAATAGAAACCAGTCACAGACCAGATACAATGCCTCCCACTTATAATCTCAGCTCTTGGGAAACAGAGGTAGTTGGATCTCTGTTAGATCAAAGCCAGCCTGGTTTATGTAGAAAATTCCAGCCCAGCCAATGGTTTATAATGAGACCCTGCTTTAAAAAAAAATTACAGTATTTCAGTTATTACCTTAAAAATTAAGGCATGCTGGAGAAGTCCCCTATACCCTGGAGGAACTCAATATTGACTTTGATTAGGCTGATCTTGCTTCATTCTTCTCACAAATAGGCTGGCTTTGCTAGGAGTTTTATGCAATGAAAGTCCCTTGTGATTATTTTTAAATGGTTATTAATTAACCTGGTATCTTGGCGCAAACCTTAACTCTTAGCTTGCAGGAGGCTGAGGAAGAATGATTGAAGTGGATTTGAGGCATGCCTGATTACACAGTGTGACCCTGTCTCAAGAAGAAAAAACAAAATAGGCCAAGGGACATGGCTTAGTGGGTAAGAGTGCTTGCTCTGTAAGCAAGAGGACCATACGTTTTCACATAGAAAGCTGAGGCATGACTCCATATGCCTATAACCCTTCCTGGCATTGTGGGGCCGAAACAGGCAGAAGCTGAGAGCCAGCCAGTTAGCTTAATCTAAAACAGTGAGCATCCACTTGAGCGAGGGGCCTGGCTCAAGGCAGTAGGGTATAGGACGGTCAGGGAAAGCATTTGACATCCTGCTCATGTTGGGTAGGTGCCCCCTCACACTTAAGGCACCATACAAATGCACACACACCCACACATACACAAACATACATAAACAATAGCAACAACAACAAAACACCAGCAGCAACAAGGAAAAAGGTCTGATTATCCTAAAATAGTTACTTAAGACCCTCTTTAGTGGCTTGCATTGTATGCAGCCACTGAAAGCCAAGGCAATAGAATCTCAAGGTCAAGGCTGTGTTAGGCAATGGGCCTTCTTTCCAGAAAAGGTAAACAAAAATAAATAGATAGACAGATAAGTAAATACAATTTTATTGCTATACTTAGAAAAATCAAGGCTATAATGAGTGGAGAGGAGAGGCTATATCAGGGAGGCAATGAGAAGCCACTGTATTCCTTAGCACCATTTTTAAAATTCACGTTATATCCCAATATCAGCCCATGTCCTCTCCTAGTTTCACCCTCCCATACTCCTTCCTCATTATCTCCTTCTCTCCTTCGAGAAGGGGAAGCCTCCATGGGTACCAACCCGCCTTGGCACTTCAAGTTGTAGCAGGACTAGGTGCTCTCCCACAGAGGCCAGACAAGGCATCCCAGCTAGGGGAAGGGGAGCCAAAGGCAGGTAGCAGAGTCAGACGGCACCCCCTCCACCCCAACCCACCCCCACTCCAGTTGTTAGGGGACTCACATGAAGACCAAGCTGCACAACTGCCCCTGTATGCTCTTTGGTTGGCGGTTTAGTCTCTGTCAGCCCGCATGGCTTTAGCACCATTATTATAACACCAGTCTCAGACTTTCCCTCTTATATTATTTCTCATAAAGTCAAAACATTGGTGGCGCATGCCTGTAATCCCAGCACTCTGGGAGGCAGAGGCAGGCGGATTTCTGAGTTCCAGGACAGCCAGGGCTACACAGAGAAATCCTGTCTTGAAAAAACCAAAACCAAAAACCAAAAACAAAACAAAACAAAACAAAACAAAAAAAAAAAACGGAAAGACAGATAAAATTATTCTCAAGCGTATGTTGGCTTTCATTGTATTTAAGTATTTTGGCTCTCTAGAATAACTTGCTTAATTGATCAAAAGAAAATGTCTAGGAAAATAGTCTTACATGTCAATTCTCTGAAAAACTTTAAGGCATTATAATACTAAGTGATTCAAAGGAATGCTCAGATAGGTTTTGAAAATAAACTTATAAAAGAGATTAATATGTATTTTCATATCTATTAAGTATGCTCATTTTGAGCTCGTACCCTTGCTTGGTGAGTTTAGAGTTGGATACATTAGTTTATGCTCTCCTTCCCCAGATTTAGTTATGTTTCAGTCTGACTGAAGTAGATGATTAATGTGTCAAAGCTCTGTCTGTCTTTGTTTCCTGTCTTTCTCAGCTGTACCTGTTGCATACTTCCCACAAAGTGTGGCTGTAGTGAAGCGGCTGGGGATGTGCAAGGCAAGAAGGCCTGCGGCCATATAAACATGGGATAGTAGCCACTGCTAGAAAGGCGTCTGGAGTGCACTTGTTTATTTTCTAATTATAATTTGTTTTGTAGTGTATGAGTGCCCTTGGTTGTGATGGTGTCAGGGGTTGCCTGTGAATCCTTTGAATTTAATATGCTTGACTTTGAAATGAGTTTGATCTTAAAACCTACCTGAGTTGTGCATGCTACTAAAATTAGAGGTGTAGAAAAAAGTTGGAACAAATAAGCCCTCAAACCAGAAGCCCCAGTGTGATGCTGTGGAAGAAAGTTAGTGCGCTGCGGGAACATGAAGTGCTGGTGTGAGTGACAGCAGTGTCTGGAGTTGGGGTAGGAGACTGAGAATGGTCTTGCCTCGGCATCCCCCTGTGCAGTGCTGCAAACTGCTGTGGAGCTCTGGACTGAGGGCTCGCAAGTCAAGTTGGAAGTGGTGTTGCATGCCTGTAATCCCAACACTTGGGAGGTAGAGGCAGGCCAATCCTTGTGAGTGAGTTCATGGCCAGCCTAGTCTATATAGAGAGTTGCAGGACAGCCATATTGGCATAGTGAAACCCTGTCCAAAAACAAACAAACACCCTAAAAACAATGACAACAAGAATCTCAGAAAGGATCCTGTTCTTATCGTTTATAGTGAATTAAACCTCCACCCTTCTTTTCTTTCTTTCCTCTCTCCTTCTTTTCTCCTCCTGCCCCCCTTTTTGATGTATTTAGTTTACTTTGGGGATAGGATCTTCCTGTGTTTCCTAGGCTGGCCTCTAATTCTGGGCTTGGGCTACAGACATGGCATATCTACTTTTTTAAAAGATGAGAAAAATATTTAAGGAAGATGTTTATGTGCATCAAAGTATTTGGTCATTTCCAATACATAATTAAATAGAGATGAGTAAGAAGAGAGCCTTTAGTTTTGATTTTATAGGAATGTCAATCTCACTGAGAGAATATGGTTAGAATCCATTCCTAGTGGCAAGAGAAGAAAAAAGCTTGGATACACACTTTTTTCCCTCTCTTTCTAAAGGGAATGGGAAGAGTTTAACAATAGAACACCAATTTTGTCTCTTGGTGAGTTATGATTTAGGAAATCTAAGGTATTTTTAATGTTTTTGTGAAGTAGTAGAAGGAAGAAACTATTTTGTCCTATCTATTTAACTAAATATTTCAGGAAAAGGATAAGTACAGGTTAAATTTATACTAATGTGATTTTACCTCTCCGGTTTGGCTAGGAGCTGTCTCCACCTACTGGTCACAGGCGAGTTATCTTCTGCGGGAGCATGCTTTTCCCACTTGTCCTCAGCGTTTGGCAGTCCTGCTCTCTGACTGAGTATTATACCGTTATGTAGCTTTTCCTAGCCGCTGTAGGCCAATAGAGAGTTCTTCTTTACTTTGGCTTGTGAGATAATTGCAGAGAGAGCAGTGCAAAGGGCTTCAAGAAACAAACCAAAAAGCTGAACTCCAGTGAGTGCCCCACTTGTCCTCAGTTTTTGTGTTTAGTATTTGTCAAGTAAGTCTAATCTATATATTAAATGACTTAAAGGTTGTCACTTCTGTGTGACTAAGGGCACCATTTCCCAAAGTGCTGTTGGTCTAGAAGGATTGTCATTATTGTTACCAAATGACATGATTTGAAGAGAGGGGGACTTGCCAGGCATGATGGCACGAGCCTGTCATTCTAGCACTCCAGACGTAGAGGCAGGAGGTAGAAGCTACACAGTGACCGTAAAGATAGCCAGGGTCATATAAGATCTTCTAAAAATTAAACAGACAAAACTGACTTTGGCCACTGGTTAGCAAAGTTATTTTAGGTTTCAGGCTACATGCTTTTCATTGTAGCTGTTTCAACAAGTGTCATACAAATGTAGTCATAGGTATAATATACAAATACTAAGTGTAACTCTATTTTAAAAATACCTTTATTTATGGAATCTGATATTTGGGTTTGCCATAATTGCCCTGTGCCAGATACAGTATTCTTTTGTATTTTTCAGCTATTAAAAAAGGAGAAAGAAGATCAACCCTGTACCATCATCTTTCCTCTCTTTACCTCTCCCCCTTCCACCACACATGCATACACGTACATATGCAGAAGCTTAGTTTTCAAGTTATAAAAACGTTAGGCATTATGAGAAAAAAAAAATCCAGGGGCTGGAGAGGTGGCTCAGAAGTTAAGAGCACTGACTGTTCTCTGAGATGACCCAGTTTGATTCCCAGCACCCACATGGCAGTTCGAAGCATTTCTTAAGTCCATTTCCAAGGAAATTTCAAATCCTCTTCTAACTAAGGGCACCAGCCACACATGGTGCGTAGACAAACATACAGCCAAAATACCTATCCATAAAAACTAATGAGCCAGTTAAAGATTCACTAGGGTCAGGGAGATGGCTTTGCAAATATACAAGTGTTTGTCTTGAATGTGACTCTCAGAACCCACAGTGGGAAAAGAAAACTGGCACATGGAAGTTGTCTTTTGACTTTCACACACTGAAAGAAAGATCAGCAGTTATCATCAGAGTTAAGGCAACGTAATTCATTTTAAGGAATCTCTGTGTTTTTCCAATTTTAATATCTCTGAGATTGGGGTGATGTGATTGGTAATACTCTTCCTTACCATGTGGATTACCTGGCCAGCATTTCTGCTTTCATTCCTTCCAGATCCTTCTCTGTTTAATTTATATTTCTAACTTTAATCCTGTCCTTTGACCTACCCTCATTATTTACACATTAGCTTAGGATTCAAGACATTTTTGGCTCTTTCCTAATTTCCAGCATTAATGTCCTGCCGTATCTCCTGGCCTTGCCCTTGTGCTTCGATGGCTGCGGTGGCGTGTCACGTGTTCCTAAACTACTGCTCCACATTCTTTGCCTTTGCCCTGGAACCTCTCCCTGACTTGGAATGCCCTCTGGCGATGTCCTCTTCTGGATCCTGTCAGTTTCTACCCATTCCCTACTACGGTATATTTTCTATTCATTATTACACCATGTTGTAAATATATATTTCTAAGTTTCTGGTCAGTGAGATGGTTCAGTGGATAAAGGTACAACACCAGTGAGCTGAGTTCCATCCCTGGATTCACAAAATGCGAGGAGAGAACCAAGACCTGCAAGGTTTTTTCTAATCTCCACATGCCTCCCTTCCATGTATAAATATATATACATATATATATATGTGTGTATACACACACACATATATATAAACATGCACACTTTATATAAAATGTAATCAAAAAGTCTTTCAGATAAAATCGTGAGTCGCCTGAGGGCACTTAATAATTTTATTAAATGAAAGGAACTGTGAAGGTTAATATAGTCTATTATTGGTATAGATATGGAAGAAGGAGATAAGTTTGAAGGAAGGTTTAGCAAGGAAATATCTTAGGTATCACAGTCTAATAGACTGGGGCGTGGGGGGGAGCACATGTCAACGATGAAAGGTATCAGCAAGCTATTTAAGTTCTTGCAGGCTAAGACACGTACAATATTAATCTGTCTGGAAAATTGGCATTGGGACATAATTCTATCTTTGTTTCAGAGTTTGAAGAGGAGATACAAGAGATCTGACAGGAGAAAAATAGATAAGTAAGTGAAACCCCAGAGGGCCAGCAAGAGACAGTAATGGCAGGTAAACTTGGTTTGAGCTTGAAATGTGATCTGGCAGTCCAAGAAAAGCTAGTACTATTCTGAGAAGCTAACAAAGAGGAATTGTGTCACAAGTTAGGGAGCCAGCAGGAGCCCACTGGGAATATTACATTTAGCATTGTGTCAGCACGATAGAGACAGAAGGTGACGGCTCTAAGAGCAGCTGCAGCACAGAAGGAAGGGTAAGTTAGAAGATGAAGCAGCACACACTGTTGACTGAGCTCTGGCAGTTCTTAAGGTCCAGGAGAGGAAACTCCCAAATATCCGGAATGTTAACATTAGTGCAGGAGAAACAGTATTTAGACTAGACTTTTGTGTTGTTGTTGACACAGGGTCTCACTACGCAGATGTGGCTGGCCTGGAACTCACTATGGTAGATCATTCTGTTGTTGGACTTGTAAAGATGCTCCTGCCTCAGCCTCTCGAGTGCTGGGGTAAAGGTGTGCACCACCATAGCTAGCTTACAGAACTTTACAAGAAGATGAAACTGAGGGCAGGTAAATGAATATCTCTCCAAGAGAAATGCTCCATATCATTGTTGATAATCTGCTGTCTTTGCCTCTTGGACACTTTACAGTGTGAAAGCTGTGAAGCTTCCTGTTAGAGGTGAAGGGCTTTCTCTAGACAAATGGTTGAGAAATAGTTTGGTCTCACGAACAGAGTTTTACTAGAAAGTAGCTATAACCATTCAGTTTAATATTTATAAACAAAGCACATGGTTCTTGAGGATCTGAAATAAAACCACTGGTCAAATAGGTCATTATAGGCTCTACGTCTTTGAGCATGTTTCAGTAGTTAAAGAACTTTAATAATTTCATAAAGAAATTTGTAATAGTAGTAGGAATAGGCAAAATATAATCTTTTAAAGAAATAAAATGGGTTCTATTTAAATGATTATTGCCTTTATTGAGATGGCCTAGTCTGTATATTTAGGTGAAGATGTTCCTTGTTAATAGTGATAAAGAAACCTTGAGCTGATAATATTTTCCAGTTTGTTACATGGCAGAGAGAAGTGCTATTGCCTTGATTGCTGGTCTGTTATCTCTCAACTGAGGATAGGACAAAGGTGTAGAGAGATGGCTCAGTGATTAAGAACATTGACCTCTCACAAAGGTCCCAGATTTAGTTCCAAGCACTAATTTTTTAAAAATTATCTTTTTTTTTTTTTTACAGTTCAGTCAGTCCATTTTCTGACAGTTCCTCATCCTGTTCCTCCCCACTTTTCTCCAAGAGGATGTCCCCATCACCCCACCGTACCCCATCCTACCCCACCCAGCCAGACCTCCCTACTCCGTGGGGCCTCAAGTCTCTCAAGGGTTAGGTGTGTCTTCTCTCACTGAGTCCAGACCAGGCATTCCTCTACTGTATAAGTGCCGGGGTCTCAGACCAGCTAGTGTATGCTATCTGGTTGGTGGCTCAGTGTCTGAGAGATCTGGAGAGTACAGATTAGTTGAGACTGCTGGTCTTCCTCTAGGGTTTCCCTCCTCCTCAACTTCTAGCCTTTCCCTAATTCAACCACAGGGTTTCCTGACTTCTGTCCTTTGGATGTAAGTATCTCCATCTGTCTCAGTCAGTTGCTTGCTGGGCCTCAGGGAGGCCAGCCATGCTAGGCTCCTGTCTGTAGGCACACCATAGCATCAGTAATAGTGTCAGGCCTTGGAGCCTCCCCTTGAGCTGGACCCCAAGTTGGGCCAGTCACTGGCCTCCTTTCCCTCAGTCTCTTCTCCATTTTTGTCCCTGCAGTTCTTTAAGACAGCAACAATTCTGGGTCAGAGTTTTTGACTGTGGGATGGCAATCCCATCCCTCCACTTGAGGCCATGTCTTTCTATTGGAAGTGACTCTACAAGGTCCTTCACTTTAAGTCCTGAGAGTCTCTCACCTCCCATGTCTCTCAGTATAGCTCACCTCTAGTTCCAGGGGGATCTGACACCCTCTTCTGGCCTCCACGGGCACTGCATGCATGTGGTATACTTAACATGCAGGCAAAACATTCATACACATAAAATAATAATAAATAAGATACAGCAAATAGAACTGTGATTATTAATTCCTAGATAAGTTCTGTTTGCTAAGGCAAATATCCTTGAGTTTAAAACCAAAGAAACACACGATGTACTTTTACAAAGCAAAACAAGACAACAAAAAAAACCCTTGCTTTTTTTAAAATTTATTATTATTTCTAGACTCCATGACTTCTAACTACCTTGTCTATAAGGAGCTATGTTACAGCTCTAAAGACAGTGTCAGGCCCCATCAGTGTGGATCTTCCAAGGGTCAAATGTCAAGACAGACTGTGTTGCAAGATGAATTGGTTTAGTATTTATGAACAATAAGGGGGAAAGAAGCCAGAAGTAGCAGTGTGTTTTTAGAATGTGATGTAAACCTCTTACCTGTGAGATTATCTTACCTCTTAGAGAGGTGAGAGTGGGTAGGAGATGTTTCCCACAAGGTTCAGTTGAGATAAATTCCAGATAGGCTCACACAGAGTCCCCAAGCAAAGCTCGCTTGTCCTGTGGAATCCTGTAGAGCAGTGGTTCCCAGTGTTCCTAATGTTCTGACCCACTTCTCACTTTGTGGTGATCCCCCAACCATAACATTGTTTTCAAACTGTATAATTTTGCTATTGTTATAAATCATAATATAAATGTCTATGTTTTCTGATGGTCTTAGGTGACCCCCTGTGAAAGGGTTGTTGGTAATGCTATCCTGCCAAGGGATGATTTGTAAAGTCTTATATGATCTTCTAGATCAATGGTTCTCAACCTGTAGATTGTAATCTCCTCAGGGGCCAAACAACCCTTTCACAGGGGTCGCCTAAGACTATTGGAAAACACAGATATTTACATTATGATTCATAACAATAGCAAAATTATAGTTATGAAGTAGCAATGAAAATAATGTTGTGGTTGGGTCACCACAACATGAAGGACTGTAGTAAAGGATCGCAGCATTAGGAAGGCTGAGAACCAATGCTCTAGTGTACTTTTACAACAGAGTCGAGTAGAATCTCTGTGCAGTACATTTCAAGACCCTAAGTGAATATATAATCTCTCTGTCTATCTCTGTCTCTCTGTCTCTGTCTCTGTCTCTGTCTCTCTGTGTGTTTGATAGCTTTTCCACATTAACTAAATGTGTATCACTCATTGGCCATAATTACCATAGTTTGAGGTATGACAGGAAAATTATCATGTGTTTCTTTTTTTCTTCATATTGAATAACATATTTTAAAAGACCATGAAAATGTTGAAAGAAGCCACTGGTAATGTCATAAAATCTAGACTTCATAACTGAATCATAAAAGTTAACCTCCAAATAGGAGATAAGCAAGAGCAGGAGAAACTCTTCCTACTTCTTGCATTTGTTAGAATCCTATATTTAAAGTTTTAAAGATTTTAAAAGTGTTGATTTATGGTATAAATGTTACCTGTTCATATGTATGCACACTGTGTGTGCATACCCAGTGCCTATAGAGAGTCCCTGGAAACTGGAGTTATTGCTGCTTGTGAGCCAACGTAGGTGCTGAGATTTGAACTCAGGACCTTAACCACTCTTAACCACTCTTAACCGCTCTTAACCACTGAGCCATCTCTCCAGCCTCTCAGGACATGCATATTTCTAAAATCTATAAAATCCTATGTAGACAAAAGAATGTAGAGCTGAGCATTTTTTATTTATGCTGATGGGAATATAAATTGGTACTTTTTTGATATGCACATTGGCAATAGAGAGTATTATTTCTTTTCTTTAAGAATTTTACTTCTTAGAATTTAAAGAAATAAGCCAGATACAGTGGTACACACTTGTCTTGCCAGTTCATTTTGTTTTGTTTTACTTTTTCTTGCATAGCTGTGACCACAATACAAAGAGAACAACTTAACGTGAAGAATTAATTATTTTGGCTCCCTGTCTGAGATTTCAGCCTATGGTCCATTGGCTCTGTTTCTGGATCAGTGACAAAGCAGAGAATGTGTGAAGGACAAAGCCCTTCACTGAAAATGAGGAACAGGAAATAGACAGGCTGCCAGGACCACAAGTAAGACACATCTCCAGAGGCCGTGCTCCCAGTGGCCCCTCCCCATTTTACCATGTCTCAATAATGCCATGGTATTCTGAGTTTAATGAAGAGTAATTGACCAGGTCACTTATGTTTTGGCTTAGAAGACTGTGCTAGCCTGAAAGCCCAAGTTTGACCTCTGGATTTAAGAGGAAGAAGAAAATCAAATTCTAAAAGTTGTCCTCTGACCTCCACACACACAAGCATGCCTATCCCCCCCCCCCCATACACACATACACACACACACACACACAACTACTACTAATAATAATAATTAAAGTAAACAAATGATTGGCCTGCAATCAACTAAATAAGGAGGGGGAAGAGAAGATCTGGACACGTCTAAAAGTTCATCAGCTGACATCCATACATCCAATATATGAGCTGGCTGGGGACGTTTCATATTCAAGCTGTAACATGGAAGCAAGAGAATTACTAGGCCAGTCTAGGCTACATAGGCTGCTTTTCTCACACAAAGATAAAAGAAAAAGGTGCTAGGGCTACAGCTTAGTTGGAAGAGTGCGTTGTTCAAACCCCTGAACTACGTAAGACCTGGTGTGATTGTGCACTTCTATAATGTAGCACTTGGGAGATAGGCTTAGGAGGATCAGAAACTGAAGGTCAGTTATACTTGGCTTTACAGCAAGTTTGAAGCCAGCCCATCTCAAGAAGAAATGCTTGCCTTGTATATAGAAATCCCTGGGTTCTATCCCTGGCACTATATAAAACAAACTGCGGTGGTACATGTAATTCCAGTACTTGGGAGGTGAGGCAGGAGGATCAGAAGGTCAAGGTCATCTTAGCTACACAGTAAATTAGAAGCTGCCTTGGGCTACATAAGAACTAGTCTCAGCCAGAAGAACAGCAATAAAAATAATTTTGGTTTATGACTATGTATGGTGGTACTCATCTAATCAGAACTTTTGAGGCTGAGGTACAAGGATCTTGATTTTATGACCAACTTGTGCTGTATAGCAAGTCCAGTCTAGTCTTTTAGCTGTGTAGTTAGATTCAATCAAAAATCAAGACTGGAGACTGGGGAAATAGCTCACTTGTTTAGCATGCCTAAAGTCCTGAGTTGATCCTGAATGGAAAAAAAAAAAAGGCTTAGTGTGTTCAATTACTATTTATAATTTTATAATATAAACTTAGAATCAGGTTAACATATGACATTTGAGGTTTTTTACTGTTTTGTTTTGTTTTTTTTTGTTGTTGTTGTTGTTTTTGTGGTCTTTTGAGACATGGCTTCTCTGTGTAGTCCTGGCTGTCCTGGAACTCACTCTGTAGTCCAGGCTGGCCTGGAACTCAGAAATTCGCTTGCCTCTGCCTCCCAAGTGCTGGGATTAAAGTCATGCATCACCACTGCCTGGTGAGAATTTTTTGGATGATAGAGATCTTTTATTTTAATTTCTTAGTTTTATGTGTATGAGTATTTTTTCTTATACATGTGCCTGTGCATTTAGGAGACAGAGCAGGCAGATTTCTGTGAGTTCAAAGATGTTCTGGTTTATATCATAACTTTGAGGCCAGCTAGAGTTACAAAGTGAGACCCTGTCTCCAAAAAACAAAACTCAAGGCTTTTGTTTTTGTTTTTGTTTTTGTTTTTAGTATTAAATTTCTCTGTGTGTCTCTCTTCCTCATATACCCTCTCTGCATGTACCATGTGTGTGTATGGGGGGGCTATGTGTGTGTGTGTGTGTGCCTGTGTATTTCTGTGTCTGTGTATCTGTGTGTATGTGTCTCTATGTGTGTCTGTGCCTGTGTATATCAGTGTATATATATCTATGTATCTATACATCTGTGTGTTTATGTGTGTGTGCCTCTGTCTGTCTGTCTGTCTGTCTGTCTGTCTGTCTGTCTCTCTCTCTCTCTCTCTCTCTCTGTGTGTGTGTGTGTGTGTGTGTGTGTATGTGTGTATGCATAGAGGTCAGAGGACAGTTTGGGTTCTACCATGTGGATCCCAGGGATTGAATGTAGGCTGTCAAGTTTGATAAGCCTTTTCACCTGCTGAGCCATCTTGCTGGCCCTAGCACTTGTTTTGTTTTGTTGTTGTTGTTGTTATTATTTGAGACTGGGCCTCTCTATGTATATTTGGCTGTCCTGGAACTCCCTATGTGGTCCAAGCTGACCTCAGAGATTCACTTCCCTATGCCTCCCAAGTGTATCATTTCTTTTTTTGTATATAAAATTTAATCTATATTAAAAAATATCATCAGTAATAATTGTCAGGTGTTATTTTGATAAAATTTTGTCTTTTTAAATTATCTGCAGTAAACATGGATGACTTTATAACTAAAGTTTTTTTTTTAAAGGATATTCATTTAGTAATGGGGTGGTAAAAAAAAAAACACCCCCCCACACACACACACACACTGTTTCTGGTTATGTTCTGAAGACATATTTCTTAGCTTGGGTGTATTCACTCTTGATCCCTGAAACTTCCTCTTGGCACTAGTTTATAAAAGCCAGAATGTTGAAATAGCCCTGTTACTTTGAGATATGAAGATGTGATATCTTTCAGAAGTATAGTTGAAACCATTACTCAGTTCTGGAATTTGGGGCCACTCAGCGACAAGCTACAGAAGTGTGAGGCACAACAGCACACAGCAGCACCTGGTTCCTCTCAGCTTTGTTCTAGAAAATCCTCCTTTATCTCGTCTTTATCAAATTCTTGTCTGTTTATTTAAAGTCTTTTCTTTTGAATGGGAAGAGTTTGAACCAATTATAAGCAAATAACTCTTTTTGTGCCTTCCTTTATGTGTATTTCTGTTGCCATGTCAACAAAATACAGCTAACATTGAGTAAACCAGTGGGTGCTTGTGTGTTACCTCTAGAGGAAGGTAAATGTGGAGAATAGAAGGGACCAAACTGAGAAGGAAGAATGTTTCTCTGCTTGACTCTCCATGAGCTGTCTGTTTCAGTCCTTCTTCACCCCCATCTCAGCTGTTCAGAGACACAGCCAGTATATCTTATTGTTTTGTATGTTGGAACCTTGTCACTATTTGGGGTAAAATAACTTTTCTAAGCTATCTTTCATAACCAGGAAACCCAAAATGAATGGTGATGTTTATGATATTTATAATTTGGGGGCTCAAAGGTATATATTGTACATATTGATGTTGAAAGTAGTTCCTAAGTGACAAGTTACTGCTTAATCAGTAATTTACAATCACAACCAACAAACAATGATGACAGAGACCTAAAACACATGGCATGCTTTTAATATACTTATTTGGTATAACAGTGGGGTGAATCCTAAAGGTGAAATAATTAGGTAAAAAACTACTTAAATTTTTAAGTTTGGGAGAGTAATACCCAAACAGCTCTCCTTTGACTGCATGTACACCAGGAATGTCTGAAAAAGATCTTTCTCCATACCTAGAAAGGGTCCTTTAAAACAGAATAGATTTTTGAACATCTGGCAGCCACTTGAGAAATAGCAGCAGGAGGATGATTGATGCTTTTTGTAAACACAAAAATGAAACTCCTAAAATTTGCTGCAGGCTTGTGATAGGAAGGACTGGTGACAACCCTTGTTCGTGTCTTTTAGTGGCTGTGAATCCACCCGTCTGCACCTCTTAAGTGCAACTATTCAAATCCACACCATTTGGTGACTGATTTTATTGTTTTGTGTTTTGAATCTCCTATTTCCTCACCCCCTCCTTTTTTATTGTTTTTCTCCTTAAAATTGCTAAAGCTCATCCTCTCATACTTCAATCATAATTTTTTGTGGAGGGTGAATGAGAATTGAATTTTGAGTTCTTCCATATTTGAAAATACCCATATTCTTTTCTTACACACGCCTGGTTATTTAGCCTATATTAGGAATTCAGTTATTGACCTCTCCAGTGTTTCTTGTAAAGTTCAGCTCCTCTGGTTCCTGTTGAGGATCTCCTCTGCCAACCCATAGTGAGCCTTAAGCATAACCCAATAACCCTGGGTCATGGGTTAAATCTTATTAACATTCAGTATGGCTTAGTAAGAACTTTCTTAGATGTTGACAGGAAATTGGATGAAAATTTGCCCTCCCATTTCTGAGACAGTACAAACCAGATAATTGTTCTTCCTTCTTGCTTCATCTCTTGTGTCTTCTTTCACTTCCTTTGTGTGGCAGTTCACAGCATTTAGCCAAGAAAGTGGTCCGGCAGGTGCCAGCTCACATATTCAGTTGTCCCACTGGGAGGAAAGTTCTGCACGCTTAATACTTTATACTGTTTGTTGCACATTGCACTTCCAGATAGTGTAGGGAGGGAAACTCCCTCTGCCCATCTCAGGTTCACTAAGATTACTAACAGGTAGTGGGTTTTTAATATGCACATGCTGTGTGCACTCAGTGCTGAATAACTGAACAGGGTAGCTAGAATTCAGACTTTAACACCACCCACTATGTGTGTAGCCAAGTGACAAAATAAAAGAAAAGCCTTAGAGCCACAAGGCTGAGTGGGCACTGTAAGAAGACAGACGGGAACTGCTGGTAGAGGAGGACTAGATAATAAGGTTTGTTTGTTAACCACTTTTGTTAGTGTCTTTGTGTCTACACTGAGTCTGTTCTCTCCTCATCCTAGCAAGAGACGTGGTGGTGGAGGGACACTTTTAAAAAGGGACTTTATATTCTCAAGTAGCAGGAAGAAACAGAAAACTCACCCTATCCTGCTTTGTTCAGTTGCTTTCAGATTAAAATAATGCTTTCCCAGAGCATAAAACATACCGAGAAGGTACACATTCTTCATAGACTGTGCTAAAAGCAGAGGCAGGTATGGTGGCCAGCACTTGGGAGCTGTGATGGTTAATATTTATAATCAACTTGGCAGGATCACCTACAGCAGTGGTTCTCAACCTTCCTTATGTGTTGATCCTTTAATATATCCTCATCATGTAGTGACCCCCAACCATAAAATTATTGTTGTTACTTCACAATTTTAATTCTGCTATCGTTATGAATGTAAATATATGATATGCAGGAAATCTGGTATGTGACCCCTGTGAAAAGATCATTCAACTCCCAAAGAGGTCACAACCCACAGGTTGAGAATCACTGATCTAGCAGGTGGGTCATCTAAACTATCTAAGCCCCTGGGTGTGCGTGTAAGGGATTATTTAGATTAGGTTAACTAAAATGGGAAGGTTTACCTTAACTATGGGTAGGTGGCACATAGGCTCTAGTCCTGGACTGAATACAAAGGAGGTGAAATGCACAATCATTTCTGCTGCTCTCTGCTTCCTGAAATAGTACGACCAGATGCCTCAAGTTCCTGCTATCCTGACTTTCTTACCAAGAAAGACTCTACTCCTGTACGGTGAGCTCAGATAAGTCCACCCTTCCTTACGTTGCTTTTGTTGGGTATTTTATTTCAACAGTAAGAGAAATAACTACTAAAAAGGAGGAGGCAGGAAGATTGCTGTGAGTTTGAAGCATGCTTGGGACACCTAGTGACCTCCAGGCCAGCTTGGGCTACAGTGTGAACACTCTGTAGGTGGGGAGCAGTAGTAGTGAGTGAGACAGAAATGAAGAACCGAGTATATTTAAGTCATGGATAGCGATGAAAATGACTGTCCTCAAAGCTTTCTTACGGAATCCTTACGTATTTCTAGGGTGAAGGCAGCACATAGTTAATCATATGAAATTTATTTTGGGTAGGGTATTGTCAGGAAAAATATAAATATAAAATCTGCTTATGATTTTGAAAGTCTACCAATAGATTCTTCAAGTAACAGACACTAACATAAAGGAGCATGGCCTGTAAGTCACAAGGCAATAATTCTAGCCACCAGCCCCATGTAGGGAGCATCGTGCTCCCTGCACCTATTGCTCTTAGGCAGTACAAGACAAAGAGTGAAGACAGGCGCACAAAGGCATTTTTATTTCCGACTGAGGAAATTCTGTGCAAAAGTCTGGCGGCCAGGGAAACTGAGCAGTGTCCCCAGGCCTAGCTAGCACTGTTACTACCCACCAGCCGGACTCAAAGGACATGTCAAAAGAAATGGAATAGTCTAGAGATGGAGCCCAGTAGGAGAGCTCTTGCCTATCACGGTCAGATCTCCAGGTTCAATCCCCAACACTGCTCCCTGCTCACCCCCAAAAAGCAGAACATATTTTGCAGTTGTACTTTTTTTTTTAATAAAAGAAAAGAAATAACACTTTTAGGAAAAGAAAGCAACATGAAAATAAACTTAATGACTAAGGATAAGACTCCTGAGAGGATAGATAGGTATTAATTAGCAAAAGAGTCTTCAGGATCCACTGGACATTTATGATACACCCTAAGAATGATGGGGCTCGAGCCTGCCGGCCAGTCAGTTATGCACAGAGCAGGCATCTGGAGCTTACACCATCTCAAGGGGACAGCGTGAAACATTCAGAGGATCAAATTAGAGCAGCACTGATAAGGAGAGGTGCTTTAAATGTATTGTCTCCTTCTTTCTGTGTGTTTGAGTGTTACAGTGTGGCTGTGTGCCCTACAGGACCGGACAGAGGTTAGTTAATTATAATCAGCTGTCAGAACACACTGTTCTGAGCAGTGTTATTCACATGGTCCCTATGTTTGCTGTTCATGTGGAAGCATAAAATTACTATTTGACTTAAAGACAGCCTTCAATGTTAAAGGCTGTTTATTCTATATATTTAAAATATATAGCTTTCCCTACTCACCCTAGCTCCAACAGTAATCATTGTTGATCTCTGTGTATATATTATACATTGTATATTACATTGTATACACATACATTATTATATCTTCACAATGAATACAGACTACATATTTTAAAGCCACTTCATTTACAATTTTTTAAAATAATTGTCTAAAATCTTGTTACTGTTCCTTTGAACTCTGGCTTCATTTCTTTTGTATAGGAATGTATCCAAATGCTGTTTTGCCTTTATAACTGGTTTTCTGTTTTACCCTATTTACATTGGATTAAAACACAAAAATTTTTCTCTCCCCCTCGCCCCCCCCTTTTTTTTTTCCTGAGACAGGATTTAGCAGTGTGCCCTGGCTGGCCTGTAACTTACCAGGTAGCCTGGTCTGTGTCTAATTTGTGGTGCTCCTTTTGGTCCTGTAGTATCCAGACAAGGACTGGAACTACAGGCCTGTGTCAGCAAACCCAGCAGCCCCAGGCACCCTCCCCTCCCTTCTCTGCCCTTCTTCTCATTTCCCTCCTTCTCTTCTACCCACTCCCTCCTTTGCAAGTAGTTTAAACTCAACTTGAATTTGCTAAATCCTCAACCTTCTGATCTTCCTGCCTTCCCTTCCTGAGTAGATTCACTCTCACACAGTGCTGCAGGTCATCAAGCCATAGCACTTGTGCATGGTAGGCAAGCACTCTATCAATTGAGCTACATTTAGCCCTGCTTCCTCTTCCTCCTCCTCCTTCATCATCATCATCATCATCATCATCATCATCATCAAGCACTCTATCAATTGAGCTACAATTAGCCCTGCTTCCTCCTCCTCCTCCTCCTCCTCCTCCTCCTCCTCCTCCTCCTCCTCCTCCTCCTCCTCCTTCTCCTTCTTCTTCTTCTTCTCCTTCTCCTTCTCCTTCTCCTTCTCCTTCTCCTTCTCCTTCTCCTTCTCCTCCTCTTCCTCCTCCTCCTCCTCCTCCTCCTCCTCCGTCTCTTTCTCCTCCTCCTCCTCCTCCGTCTCTTTCTCCTCCTCCTCCGTCTCCTTCTCCTCCTCCTCCGTCTCCTTCTCCTCCTCCTCCTCCTCCTCCTCCTCCTCCTCCTCCTCCTCCTCCTCCTTCTCCTTCTTCATCATCATTACTGTTGTTGTCTTTATTGTGTTTGTGTTTATGTACATGTAGAGACAGGACAACAATGTATATGAAGTCTGTTCTCTCCTTGTATCTTTAAATATTTTCTAGGGATTGAATGAAAGTCACACTTGACCATCTCTCCCTGCATAGCTTTTAATGAAAAGTTTTTGTATTAGAAGAGTTGAAAAGATGAGTGTGGGGTGTGATGTCTGGACATCAGAGGTAGAGATGGGATCAGGATTTCATGGAAATATCAAACATTATTGGTGCATTACTTGTATTTGTGATAGTGTTTGTTTTCTTTCTTGATTGGCAGGTTCCTTCTATTTCCTGCCACTAGAGGGCACAAAGGTATTGATTGAGTTTAGTGCTCTGTTCATAGTGAAATCAGACTGACTTTCATATTTTCTTTTTTGGCCTGTATCATATTTAAAAAAAAAAAAAAAAAAACCTTCATTTAGGGATAACTTCATATTTGGGTATATATAGCATTAAGAAATTTTGACATTGAAGGCTATATTGTACCAAAGTATAAAGAAGAAAAGAAAGGTGATGGCTTGGAGAAATGGCATAGGATTGTGCAGTTTCTAAACTCATTCATCTCATGTCACAGTAGGTATTAAACCTTGAGGGAGCAGGACGGCAGGCAGGTCAGTATTCCCAACAGAGTTGCAGAAACAGGCCCACTGCTGTGCAGTGTTGAGTTTGACAGGGAGTCAGAGATATTCGGCGGGAAAAGGATATTATTCTCAGCAAAACAAAGATATATCCACTTTGGAGGAAAGGTGATCTTTGACTGTTATCTCATTTTATAGGGATTAGCCAAAAAATAGATCATGGATTACATAGGGAAAGCAAAGGAAAAAGTCTTGATAACTTTGGTATAGATGAGAATTTCTTAGTGCATGTAGAAACAAACAAACAAAAATCTGCAAAAGTGACTGGGGCAGTGGCTCAGTAGGTAAAGTGTCTGGAGGAGTTTAGATTCCTAGAACCCACAAGGGGGGGGGGGAGTTCTCTGATGCTCACAGTCCAGCTACCTGAAGTACACATCGGAAAACCACTGACCGCCACATGTGTGGCAAGCACCTGCATACACACACACACACAGACACCACCACACACACACACGCACACGCACACGCACACATACACACACACACACACACACACCACTACCACCACACACACACACACACACACACACACAACCACCACCACTAAAATCTGGAAAAGTTGTGGTGTAGAGTGGAGGCTGTCCCTTAGAGGTACAGTAAGTACTTGCCTAGCATGTGTTAGGCAGCTGGCCAGCACCATTCTAAAGTAAAACAAGTTTGTATACTGGATAAGTTAAAACAAAACTTGATAAATAGAATTTTCCTAGATTAAAATTACTTTATATGCAGTTGAAACAAAAAGATAAGCCATTAGCTATGAAGAAATATTTATTTGTAATTCATGAACCACAGAACTGATATCTCCATATATAACATAAAAAGAAATCTTACAGAGTAGTTTATACTAGCATGAGTCTATAACCTGAGCACTTAGGAGGTAGAGGCAGGAGGGTCAGGAGTTCAGGGTCACCCTTAACTACATAGTAAGTTAAAGTTAGCCTGTGCTATGTTAGGCACTGTTTACAAAACAAAACCCTTATCATTCAATAATAACCTACACAGTCTTTTTATTTGTGTGTTTTGTGGTGATAGAGGTCCAACTCCTGGCCTTGCAGATGCTGGGCTATCTCACTAGCTCTCCTTTTGCTGTTTATTTGGGGGCTTTTGAGACAAGGTCTCACCTTAGCTCTCACTGCCTTGGGATATTGGGTGTGCTGTAGGAACCACACCACACCTGATTATTACATTCTTTATCTTGTTTACTTTTGTACCTAAGTACCATTTTGAGTGTGCAGGAGTGCGTGTGTACACACACACACACACACACACACACACACACACACACACACACACACACTTTTTGTGATGGGATTTCAGCAATATAGCCCAAGCTAGCCAAGAACTCTTGATCTTTCCTTCGTCTCCCAAGTGCTGCTGCTATTAGAGATGGGAGTCAGCCGCACTTTGGAGACCTATATATATACTAATCCATTTTGACTACCACAGCCCCCCTTTCTATGGCTTCCAAACAGGTTCTGAGATGGTAGAGAAATTTCGGACTATAAGAGTGTGTAAAACTGAGATGAACAAGTTGGTTCAATTCTGTGGCCGATGAATCCCCTTCATTTCTAATTGCATGCAGATTTTTTTTTTTAAAGATGAAAGAAAAAGAAATTTTTGTTTACAAAATGGAAGAATGACATTTCTGGAAATGTGTATTACAAATGCTTGTCACACATGATTCAGTGGATAAAAGGACAACCAAGCCCGAAGATCTGAGATTAATCCCTGTACTTCACGTGGGAAAAGGAGGGAACTCCTGCAGATTGTCTCTGTCCTCCATACACGTCATGGCAGGCATGTCCTTCCACAGATACATATACACACGTCAATGGCATGAATATGCCTCTTCTTTCATAGATGCATGAACAAGGCAAGACTGGCTGGATAGTACTTAGTACAAACAAATAGAGGGTGTGTCTCATTATGTAACCATGGCTGTCCTGGAGCTCACTGTTGTAGACCAAGCTGGCCTTGAATTCACAGTGATCTATATGCCCTGCCATCCAAGTGATGAGATTAAAGGTGTGTGCTACTATACCTGACCAAAAATTCTCTTAAAGAATATTATAGCCTTCTGGTCTGGGCCAGTGCCCTGAGCAGACTTGGGGTGCAAACACCTGCAGCCACAACACCCAGAGGAAGCTCCACTCCCAGGCACTTTTACATGCCCAGGATCCCAGGAGGCTGGTCACACCAGCAGCATCTCAGGGTCCCAGAGGCAGCTTAACTCCCAGGAGCTCAGACACAACCAGGATCTCAGGATTACAGGATCCCAGAGACAGCTTGACTCTGAGGAGTTCTGACACAACCAGGATGACAAGGACAGGCTCCAGTCAGAGATAGTGAGGGCAAGTAGCACTAGAGATAACCAGATGGTGGGAGGCAAGCATAAGAACATAATTAACAGAAACCAAGGTCATAATAATCAAAACACCAAATGCACTAAACAAAGAATATTCAAAGCAGTGAGGGAAAAAGGTCAAGGAACATATAAAGGCAGACCTATCAGAATTATACCAGACTTCTCACCAGAGACTAAAAGCTAGAAGATCCTGGGCAGATGTCATACCTCTAATGTCTAAGAGAGCATAAATGCCAGCCCAGGCTACTATACCCAGCAAAACTCTCAATTACCATAGATGGAGAAAACAAGATATTCCATGACAAAACCAAATTTATACAATATCTTTCCACAAATCCAGCCCTACAAAGGATAATAAATGGAAAACATCAACACAAGGAGGGAAACTATACCCTAGAAAAAGCAAAAAAGTGATCTTTCAACAAATCCACACAAACATAATTTCACCTCTAACAACAAAAATATCGGGAAGTAACAATCACTTTTCCTTAATATCTCTTAATATGAAAATTAATATCAACATATCCTAATCAATTGAAATTCAAAAATATGAGGAATTAGAAATTTGTTGACTCTCACCCAGTGGTCTCTCTAATTTGGTAATTGAAGAAATAGGTCAAATATTGTACAATCCATCTACACTTTCTGCTTGTTTGTGTGTGACAGTGTCTTGCTGTGTACCACATAATGGTCTTGAAATCAGGCCTCTCCTATCTCAGCCTCTCTATAAGTATGATTGTTTATTTGATGTGTTTATACTATACTATGGCTTTCAGAACAGCTTACATATTTCAAAATTATTTATTTAGGCAAAAGAAATGTAGACAATTAATTTGGGAGGTGGCTTTTAAGAGAACAACAAAGAGTTAGACTGAATGTTTTGCTTGATATTTATAATTATTGTGTCAATTTTGAAGATGACCTAATTATAAGTTATTCTTTTTCTGAGATGAATGCTTTTCAAGATCATCATAGTCAGTGAACCAGAATCTTACCCTCACCTAATGTTTGCACCACCCTCCAAGCAGAACCATTGTTCATTGAAACAATTGATGAATTACTTCATGGATTGACCATCTTAATACACACACCATAAATGAACCTGTTCCCTGTGGGCTGAGCATGATGACAATCACTCAAGTCAAATGGCTTTGACCAAAGCAGGAAATCTGTATTCAAAAAATTGTACCTACAATTCATTCCTTGGTGCAACAGAACTGTCAACTCTTAACTTAGCTACTATGGAGGTAAAATCCTTTAGTGATGTGAGGGACATTGAAGTGCAGCCTTATTACAATGAACTCCAATGTCTCAAAATTGTTCTTATTTTGAGTTTATACCACAGTAAGGGCCAAGATTTTAAGTTCTTTATGTTTTTATGTCCACTTAATAACATGTCCATAATTTTTATGATTGGTATAAAAATATATATTGTCTTGAATATAATAAATAAAAATTATATTAAAAAAGAATGCTATAGCATTGTATCATAGTAACAAATTATAAAAGATTGAACAATTGAAGTTTCTATTGCTTGGTGGCTGGTTAAGTAAATATTGGCCATATTTATAAAATGGAGAAAGATGCAGAAGTTAAAGACAGACTCTCTATAGTTACTGAGAGGAAAACTGAGAGTAGAGCTATATGGTGAGATACTGCTGTTTGTGTAGGAAAAGAAACACCAGGCCTCTCCACACGCAAATCTCTTATTCAAAGGAGTCTCTGGAAAGGAATACACAAATAAGACTTTCCTCCAAAGAGAATAATCAGATGCAGAAGAAAAGACTTGAGTATTACACATAGACTGACTATTCCTGTCATCATTTTTCTAAGGCAGATCCCTTGCCTTCTACACAGGGATGATGTGATAGTTCAGTGCTTAAGAACACTGCTGCTCTTCTGGAAGACCCAGCATCACATCAGGCAGATCATCGTGTAATTCCAGCTTCATGATCTACTACCTCTTGCCTTCTCAGACATCTGTACTCACATGCACATACCATGTGCACACGCACGCACGCACGCATACGCATGCACACACACACACACACACACACACACACACCTGTACAGTTAAAGGTAATACGTCTTTAAAGGTTACAGCAGATTAACTTAAGCTGTCTTCTTCTACAGAGGGTATTCTGCCACAGGTTGCTTTTCCCTATAGGTATGGAAAGACTGTAACTCTATTTTGCCCTACATGACTTCTATCTTGAGGTTCCAGGTATTTTTTAATTATCTCATGTTCATGACAGGTAACATAAGCTATGGGCCTCAGTTGATTACCTGTAAAATGAAGTGAAAAGGATGAACTTTGGGTTCTTTTTACATTTCTCTAATTAGAGCTATGGTTATAAACCAAGAAAAACCTTTATGTTTAGTATAACCATTAGGCAAAGACCTAAGTCTGAACCAAGGAATGAAATTGTAGATTTTATGTGTAGATATGTGCAAGCATTTGCTGACTAACCCAACTCTGTGCTGAATAGACATGAGCTATGTTCATGCTGGGAAAGAAGCCAGGTTGCTGACCAGCAGGGCTGTACAAAATCCTCCAGGTGGCTCTGCCAGGCAGAGGTGACATGCCATCAAACAAGGAAGCAAACAAACAAAGAAAACCTTTTTTGCTCCTAAGAAAGTAGATCTAACCCTGTGATATTCTACACAACTCAGACATGCCTTAGTATCTCTTTCTGTTTATCCTAAGTTTGAATTACGACCTACTTTATGTTAATACTAACTCTGTCATATATATAGTTATGTACACTGTTCCTCAACCCAGTTTCTCAGAATCTAATCTTTAGCATTTTTACCTATTGCTTCAAAATGCTGTAGAGGATTGGATTCTTGGCACCAAGGGAGTTCAGGGTTAAAAGGAGTCCACATGCTCAGCAAACATCTGAGGTCAGGCCATTTCAGATAAGGAGTGCAAAGGTACCTGGATTTGGGTCTTAGGACGGCCTCAAATTTGCTATGATCTTGGGTTAATCACTTGACGTGCCTACTTGTTTCCTCATTTGGGAGATGGTGATAACAAAAAAACGCTTACCACATAGGGTTGTTGCAAGGATTAAGTGAGGTAATACATGACCAACTACCTTGTATTTGGAATGCTGAATGCACTCCATAAATAGACTCCCTTTTAGCATACTTCCTTTCCTAAAGGGTAGGGATGTAAAGCACCATGACATTTCTGGAGCTGTGAGGAGTGAGATACACCTCATTATTTCTTCAAACCTCAACCTGGTGTTATTTTCACAGTGTGCCCCAGAACCCACAGATGTACACTAGTATTCCCCAACTCTTGCCTTGTTAGTTTAATCTCTCTAGCTTCAGAACTGTTAGTCTTTCATGACAGAAGCTGGGTCATCTTCAGCAAATATATAGTGTCTGAATATATGAGGCGCTGCACTGGGGGAGTGAGGTAAGCAAGGTGTCTGTTCTCATGAGGCTGAGATTCTAGAAGGGAAAAGAAAAATGTAAGTGTTCCTAAGCAGTGATGTGTAACTGAAGAAACAAAAGGAGCCGGGTATATAATGGTGGGCCTAAGCTCCATCAGGGAGGATTAAAGAGGTGATGTGTGAGCCAGGACCTGCAGGATCGGTTCTTTGGGTTGAGTGTTAACTCTTTTTAGACAGGGCTGAGCTCCATCCCTGCCTCCGTCCCTCACATGCTGGGATTTCAGCTGTGACCCACCACTCCTGTCTCCGTTTATGTGCTTGCTGTTTTGCTCACATGCAAGACTGTGCACCACATGCCTGTTACCCTCGGAGGCCAGAACAGGATGCCAGATCTCCTGGTACCGGAGTCCCAGACGATTGTGAACTGCCATGGGAACTGAACCTAGGTCCCCTGGAAGCAGCCAGTGCTCTTAACCTCTGAGCCACTTCTCCAGTCTCTGGCTGGAACACATACCTCTCGGTTCCACCTTCTCGAAATATTGTCTATCGTCGTTCTTTCCCATTTAACGTAGACTGTTACTCACTGAGCTCAGTCTGAGTATTGTCTACATTTACTTGTATTCAGATGTAGCCCTGCCTTCCCTCGTCATCCACATAAGCTTGAGTGGATTTTTTTAAATTTGGACTTATCTACTAATTTTAATTTTTATTCCTTTTGTTTTTGGTGGTGTTTTTAGTTTTTCAGGACAGGGTTTTTCTGTGTAGCCCTGGCTGTCATGGAACTCACTCTGTACCAGGTTGGCCTTGAACTCAGAAATTCTCCTGCCTCTGCCTCCCAAGTGCTGGAACTAAAGGCTTGCGTCACCACTGCCCGGCTAAATTTTTATTCTTTATGTCCATGTTTAACTTCAACATTTAGGAATTTATAAGCACAGAACTTTAATTTGTAGGCATTTCTTTTTAGTGTGTATCATTCATTTAATTTTACTGCCTTGATACTATAAAAATTCTAGATTGACTTCATCGTAAACACTAGGGATGTGTTAGTCACCATAATAGATAATCTGAGAAGTCTGAGCAATAGGCATTTTGAACATTAGAGATTACTTAGATACTGCTAACAGAAGTGGCTTTACTGGGGAGAAAACTAGCCTCCTAAAGCGAGGCTGGGCCTGGAGAAACTTCATTATTACTTTCCTGTTTCTGTGGCGAAATATCTCACAAGAAGGAACTTAAGGAGGAAGGGTTTACAGTTTGATGGATACCGTTGAGTGCAGAGAGGAGAACACAGCCATGGTAGCAAGGGTGTGCCGGAGACCCCCCTCCTCATACCTTGGCGGATCAGGAAGTAAAGCATGATCATAAAAACCAAGGCTCACTCCCAGTGACTAACGGCTAGCAAGGCTCCACCCTCTCAAGGTTCCACAGTCTTAGAAACTAGTGCCAGCAGCTGGAGAGCAAGTGCTCACACTTCAGCCATGAGGGCATCACACATACAAACCTCTGTACTCTGTTTTTGTTATGTTCTCAGTGGTACCAAATCAATCACCCCTAGAGCAGAATGTCTTCAATGATTTTGCTCTATGGATGGCTGCTGTTGCATGCTATCAATAAGCCGTGTTTCTTAAAGGGCCTCATTGGAGGTTGAGGGTTAGACCACACTTTTCTGTAGAGATTTGGGTTCCTTAGATTATACAGTATGGTGTGGAACATGCAGATAGTGGGCAAATGGAATTGCTGACCAGAATTAAGCACTAGGGGTTAGAGAGATGGCTCATTAGTTAAGAGCAGAGCATGGGTTTTAGCTCTGAGCTTGGGTCCTAGTTCCCACATCAGGTGGCTCACAACCACCACTAACTCCAGTTCTGAGGGATCTTCTGTCTTGTTTTTGTTTTTACTTATATGAGTGCTCTATCTGCATGTCAGAAGAGGGCAGCAGATCCCATTACAGATGGTTGTGAGCCATTATGTAGTTGCTGGGAATTGAACTCAGGACCTCTGAAAGAACAGATAGTGCTGTTAACCACTGAGCCATCTCTCTAACCCGATCTTCTGTCTTCTGTGGACTCCTGTCCAGGCGCGCGCGCGCACACACACACACACACACACACACTTTCTCTTTCAAAATCAAAATCTTATTAAAAAGAGAATATAGAGCTAGTTTTTAGGACAAGATCACTTTGTTGTACAAATCCCATAGCAGTTATTTCTAATTTCTTATGTCTCGGTTGGTTTTTTGTTGATAAAGGGGAAGGGCTAGATGAGAGTACTTATTCTGTATGCATGAGGACCTGAATGTGAGTTTTCGGCACCTCTGTGGAAAGCCAGGCATGACTGCCACACCTGTAACTTTAGCATGGGATGGCAGAGACAGGTAGACCCTGAGGACTCTCTTGCTGGCCAGCTAACCTAGCCAAGGTGAGCTTCCAGTTCAGTGACCCCCATCTCGGGGCAGTCATGTGGAGTGCTGTAGAGGAAGGTGGTCTGCCTCCTGCCATACCTCCACAGGCACGAGTTCAGTGAGAGACACCATCTTAAGGGAATAAGGTGGAAAGCAGTAGAGAAGATGCCCTAATTTCTGCTTTGCCTTCTGCATTTTCATGCATGGATGCAAGCACCTGTATCCACCAAGTGGGTATAACACACCTGGGGAGAGATGGAGGGAGGGAACCGAGAAAAGACGAAAAGAACAGAATCAGGAATGGAAACATGTCTGCCCTTAGAGAGCTCAGGCTGTGGGTTCCAGGCCAACTTGGAATTGCATAGTCGTAGAGAAACTGCAGATTTCATTATATTGTCATTACAAATTTTGTTTCTTTGGAGTAGATTTTTCTGTCAGTCAGAAAATTCACCGTATGTGTTAGTCTACTCTTTTTTGATATCTCTTTTTTATTTTTATTTATTTTTGTTTTTTGTTTTGATTTGTTTTGTTTTTCTGAGACAGGGTTTCTCTGTATAGCCCTGGCTCTCCTGGAATTTACTCTATAAACCAGGCTGGCCTCAAACTCAGAAATCTGCCTGCCTCTGCCTCCCAAGTGCTGGGATTACAGGCGTGTGCTACCACTGCCCAGCTTTTTTTTTTTTTAAGTACTGGTTTTTGTTTTATTTTTGTTTGTGTTTTGAGACAGGGTCTCTCTGTGTAGCCTTGACTGTGTTGGAACTCACTCTGTTGTCCAGGCTAGCCTCAAACTCAGAGTTCTGTTGTGTCTGCCTCCTACGTGCTAGACGTAAAGCTGTGTGCCACTGCAGTCCAGCAAAACAAAAAACAAAACCCCCAAAATAACCAAATCTTTAAAAATGTCAAAAATAACATACTCTTCTTATTTGGGGATATTACTGAATTCTAAAATAGTAACAATTTTGAGGAAAATACTAAATTTATAAAAGTTACAAACATTTAAATCAACATATGTACTAAATTTTTGTGTTTCCACTTAGGTTGAGAAATTGTTGGGTTGAAAAGCAACAGGTTATTGGGTACAGCCTCAGGGGGTTGTAGTGGGTGTGGCTGAAGATGGTAGGAGCGCTGCGAAGTGGTGAGAGCATGTATACCTTACAGTAATGGCATATCAATGTCTTACGGCTTCTAGAAAGCCCTACCCATCTGTATTAGTGAGAGAATGGAAAGGGGGAAAAGACAAATGACATTTTAGTACTTTGTGAACATTCTTTTGACTTTGAAAAGCCCCAGAAATAGAAGGGGAAGGTGGAATGGAAATCCCCTTGCGTGGTAGATCATGAATGGTCAGGGCTTACGCTTGAAAGAATGAGCTGACCTTTCTGAGATCTATTTGCAGGTGACAGTCAAGCCCACTTCCTCCAAAGAGCCTTTTTTTTAGTTAACAGGCCTCACAATGAGTCTCCCAAAGTATGGTCCTATGATTTCCTGGTGTGTGTTGGGGGAGGGGTGTCCCAATATCTTTTCACAGGGTCCACGGCGTCAGTAATGTGGTTGCCTTTTCCATCACATTGGCATGGCAGAAATGGCACATGAGCAATGACAGATCGAACTCTCAGTGCATTGTGCAAAGGCAAGGCAGTGGGACTAGGCTGTCCGTCAGTTCAGGGTCGAGACTGGAGAGGGGGCTCATCAGTTAAGAGCACATACTTTTCTCTCAGAGCCGTGCGCCACCGCAGCCAGCATCCATGCACATGTATTCACGTTTACATATCATACATATAGTACACATGCACAATTAATAAAGATAGTAGGAACACTGGAGATATGATGAGATAAAAATATTTAAAATTTAAAATCTAAAAATAATTAAAGACAATGTTTTTCAATTTCTTTTAGACTGTCTCTGATGAAGAAAAAGTATTAAGGTTATTAAATATCAACCCTGGTTTAACATTCTTTGTTTTTTTGTTGTTGTTGTTTGAGATGGGCTTTCACTGTGTAGCCCAGGTTGGTATTTTGAACTGGTGATCCTTCTGCATCAGCCTCCCAAGTTATGTGAGGTGGAATTACAAAGTGAACTCGCCTCCTTTTTCTTTTTTTCTTCCTTCCCTCCCTTCCCCGTTTATCTCTTGGAAATGGAATATCAGTTTTACTGGAGAAAGTTGACAAGATCAGGGACAGCTGAGCATTGGTGGACAGTTTCTAGAGAATGAACAAAGTGTTCCTGCTACCTCAGTGACTCTAACTGTAAGTGTTAGGGCAGGCTGCAAAAAGGTATCCTGAAAGAACCTGGCTTGCACAAAAAACTATTGAGTGAGACCTCAGAACATCAGAAAATTTAAAACGCAAATGTTGTAGAGATATTCTAGACCTTACATGTCCACAGTGGAACTTTTGATTTCTCTAATGAAATTTTCTTTACCGTACCAAAGTTTTAGTCAGTAAATCACCCTCTGCCTAATTGTTCAGTGTAAAATCGTCATTCTTTCATTTTCTCACCTCTTATGTCCAGTCTGTAAGCAAGACTAATGAGTCGGCCCTCAGCATCACCACACACCTCTCTGCTTCCCTCCGTCTTCACTGTTGTCAATCTGTGCCAGATGTTATGTCTTTCACTTGATGAGTTGTATCAGCTTCTGACTGAGCTCCCCTACTTACCTGTCTCTAATCCATTTTCCACATAGCAGGAGATGTTAAGTATAAATTGTTTGACGCCACTCCCTTGCTTAAAATTCTATACTAGCACCTGTTAAGTTTAGTATAAAACCAAGTTCCTGTAGTTCAGGCTGGCATGGAATTACCTGTGTACCTGAGATAACCTTCTTCTGACCCTCCTCCTCCCAAGTGCTTGGATTGTAGGCATGTGCCCCTATACGACCATGCCTGCTTTATGTGGTGCTGTGAATCAAGCCCAGAGCCTCTGGCACTCCAGAGAAGCACTCTACCAACAGAGTTACATCAAAGGTGAAAATCCACATTCTTTATCTTGTAAAGAAAAGATTTGTGTGTTGTATGTGCCTATATGTGCACATGCATACTAATGCCCTCAGAGACTATAAGTGGATGTCTATCACCTGGAGCAAGAGAGCTGGAGTTACAGGCAGCTGTGAGCTGCCTGCTGTAAGGAACCTCATTCTCCTACTGAGTCACTAAATTCAGGCCACAGGAGGTGTTTTGTTTTGTTTTGTTTTGTTTGTTCTTCCTTCAGGTCTTTGCAATTAGTATTGCCTTCATTTCATGGAATAAGTGTTCTCTGATTCTTCTGACGCTGCTGTCTTTAAAATGCCATCTGTGATGATTCTTGCTAAAGTGACTTCTTTTATATACTTTAGCATGTTTGTAATTTCCTTCATAGTAGCCATCATGACTTTCATCTATTTTTATTACATTTATGTATGTATTTTTTGTGTGGGGGTCAGGTGTGTATGTGCATACCCATACGGTGGTAGCACATGTGATGGTTAGAAGACAACTTGATAGAATCAGTTTCTCCTCTACCATCTCTGTGCTGGGGATTGACAGGCTGTCAGGCTCGAAGGTAAGCACCCTTAATCACTGAGCCTTTTTTTTTTTTAAATACCTTTGCTAGAAAAAGTAGGCAAACAGCCACATTTGAATGAGAATACCTACCAGGGTGTCACAGACGACAGCCTTCTAACAGGCCATCAGCCGAGACTAAAGCTCATAGGTTTTAGATACAGGGTTTGGGGAATTACTTTCATATTACAAATAGATGGAAGGCTGGCCATCGTGCCACATGCCTTTAACTCTAGCACTGAGAAGGCAGGAGGATCAGTTGGACACCATTCTTGGCAGTTTAGCAAGTTTGACATCAGCCTGAACTACAGGACACACTGCTCAGACAAACAAACCAAGCAAAAAGAGAATAAATAAAATGATGAATTTGGGCAAGAAAATGTTTACTATGAAGAAGAAACAGACTGCAATAGAATCTTCAAGAGCTCCTCGAAGTAAAGGAGCAAAACTGCAAAGGAAACTAATAAGCAAGGTTTCTTGGAGATTAGAGGAAGAGCGCACATAGAGGCTGAGGAAGGGCATCGTCTTTCTAGGAGCAGGTACTAATCGTGCAAAAGCCAGACATGTGAACTAAGCTGAGAAACAGCCTCAGGTTTAGCAACAGAGACCTAATGACCACAGCCAAATAGTTGCAGTTGATTGGCAGTCAACTGAAGCCCACTAGGAAAGGACATTATAGAAAGTCAGTACTGTTGGCTATGAAGCCAGATGCGGAGAGCAGGAGCTGAAGCGGCTGATAGTGAACTGTGGTGGGGACAGGAGACCTGAGCATACTCACTGCTCATGAGCAGAAGCCACTAGAAACTGAAAAGCTGGATAAACAGGACAGGAGTTTGTTGACAACAGAGAATAGTCTCCAAAAAGATGAGAGAAACTTTGATCTAAAGCATCCTTCCTCTTCCATTGAACAGAAGGGGAAACTGGAGGTGGTAATAAATGAGGCGTCCTCAACCTGCTGAGGCGGAGGCAGGGATCAAAACTTCAAGATCCATAATAAATGAGATCCTATCTCCAGAGGAGAATGAAAACAGAAAAAAGAGAGGAAGAGAAACGTGAATAAGCTTGTGGGTTTTTGGTGTTAAGATGTTGGCAGATGGGCTGAAGAGATGGCTCAGCGGTTAAGAGCATGCACTGCTCTTCTGAAGGTCCTGAGTTCAAATCCCAGTAACCACATGGTGGCTCACAGCCATCTGTAATGAGATCTGATGCCCTCTTCTGGTGCGTCTGAAGACAGCTACAGTGTACTTAGATATAATAAATAAATAAATCTTAAAAAACAAGAAAGAAGTTGAAAGACCATCTTCTATGTAACAATATGAATGAGAGACAAAAAAGTCTCAATAAGGAAATACGGTGGGCTAGCTAGATTATATTGATCTATCTGTGTGCTTGACTTATTTTTAACAACTGAATACCTCAAGCAAGGGTAGTCTTTGGGGATTGAATGTGGATTTTCATATGCCTTCACTGCGGGCAACATTAAGACTTGCTCTTGCAGCTAGGTATAGCAATGTTAGCATTGCTTTAATATTAGAAGATTTTTTTTGTCTGGGTAGTGGTGGTGCATACCTGTAATCCCAGCACTCTGGGAGGCAGAGGCAGGTGGATTTCTGAGTTTGAGGCCAGCCTGGTCTACATAGTGAGCTCCAGGACAGCCAGGGCTATACAGAAAAACCCTGTATCGAAAAAACCAAATCCAAAAAACCAAAAAAAAAAAAAAAAAAAGACTTTTTTTGTTGTGTTTTGTCATGCTGGGAAGAAAACCCAAGTAGGTACCTCATATGTACTATGTAAACTCTCTACCATTAAGCCAAATCAACTTGGGGAACTGTTTGGGAACCAAGTATTCATTGGGAACTTAACTCAAGGCAGACAAATTTGGCTAGAACATTTTTATTGTAGAAAACTGTACTTAGAAACAAAATTAAAATAATTTATGGACCTCATAAGAGATAACTGTAGCACTTTCAGGCAAAACTCAGCTTATAACTTTTAGGTCAGTAAATTTGACATGAAATTATTCAGAGAATGGAAAAGTAGCATCAGCCAGTGACTCTATTGTTCAATCTTTATTTGCAAATTTGCCTACTATCCTACTTCAGTTTCTGTCTTAGTGACTTTTCTGCTGCTGTGAAGAAACATCATGGTCAAGGTAACTTATGGTCAAGGTAAACCCAAGCAGAAAGGGTTTACTGTGGCTCCCGGTTCAGAAGTATTAAAATCTATGACCGTCATGACAGGGAGAACAGCAGCAGGCAGGCTTGTGCTGGAGCATCAACTGAGAGCTTATATCTGACCCACAAACATGAGACACAGAAAGAGCTAACTGGGAATAGAGAGGGCATTTGAAACCTCGGAGTGACACATCTATTCCAACAAGATTGTATGTTCTAACCATTCCCAAACAGTTCCACTGAGAACCAAGTATTCAAATATCTGAGCCTGCAGGGCTTTTCTCATTCTGACCTACATGGTTTCTGTTGGTATGATAAAACTGACTGAAACCAGCTTGGGGAGGAAAAGGGGAAAAGGTTTATTTGTTTTGTTTTTGGTTTGGTTTGGTTTTTGGTTTTTTGGATTTGTTTTTTTCGAGACAGGGTTTCTCTGTGTAGCCCTGGCTGTCCTGGAACTCAGTCTGTAGACCAGGCTGGCCTCAAACTCAGAAATCCGCCTGCCTCTGCCTCCCAGAGTACTGGGATTACAGGTGCGCCACCAACGCCCCTGCGGTTTATTTGGTTTACAGGTTGATCATCACTGAGGAAGCCAAGGCTACAAACCCAAGGCAGGAAGTTAGAGAGAAATTGAAGCAGGGGCTGGGGAATGCTACTAATAACCTTGTTCTCTTTACTCATTCAGCTACTCTTTATACAGCTCAAGTCCATCTGCCTAGAGATGGGCAGGCATGCCCATAGGCCAAGCTAATGGATGCAGTTCCTCAACAGAGTTGCCATTCGCTCAGGATTCTAGTTTGTTTCAGGTTGACAAAAACTAACCAGCACAATTGATCTTTTTTTAGCTTAATACACAAACATACTACTATCCAATCATAACTTTTTTTGTCTCCAAGAGCTCATGTTAATATCACAATATAAAACAGTCTAACTTGGAAAGTCCAACCATCTTTAAAATTTTCAACACTCTAAATCTCCAGATCTCTTTAAAAATCCAACATCTCAACTATAAAATCTAAAATAAGTTACATACTTTCTGATTCCAAGAGAGAATTTCAGGACCAGGGTGCAGTTAGGATAAAATCAAAGCAAAACCAACATTCAAGAGTGTAAACAAAGTCCTGTAGTTCAGTGTTCACCATCTGGAACTCACTCACTGTCTTCTGGACTCAAAAGAGCTTATGCAGCTCTGACATTTGCCCACACACTAGTTTATCTGTAGGCTCAGGCTGGCCCTACTGTCCTTGGTGGTCTCCAGTATGCTGGGGTCTCCACAGCAGCTGAGATTTGCACCATTACCAGTGGCCTCCTGGCCTCTCTTCAGGGGCTTCAGCTTGGCCACATGGTTCCAGGCTTCCGTTTCCCTCCATAACCCCTCAATCCCGAGGTCTCCGCTACAACTGGGCCTGTACCTTCAACTTGGGCTTTTCATAGTGCCAAGTCTCAGCTGCTCTCCATGACCTTTTCAATCTTGAACTCTCATGCCACAAAAACTAGTACCACACGGGAACACCTAAACATTACCACATTTAGTTGCCAGCTTGAGATACAGCCATGGTCCCCTCTGAACCCTAGCTTCTAAGTACTAACCCTGAGGAAATACTTCCCAGAAGTTTTTACCTAAATGATGCTGGTCTTCTCTTAATCATAGATGATTTTTCAGCCCCAACTGTCCAGTGTCCAGCATCCAGTACATATTTTTTGTTTTTGAGACAGGGTTTCTCAGTGTATTCTTGGATATTCTTGAACTTGTTCTTCCTTAGATTCTTAATCCAAAATATCATGCTTAAAACCTTGATAGAGTTATTTATGTACTCTCAAAACTTGCTTCTGAAGCTTTACTAGCCAAAGTTTCTAGTATCTATATTTTTGTCAACAAAAGTAGCTTAGCAAGAGGCTAGAAAGATGGCTTAGTGGTTAAGAGCATTGACTAGTCTTCCAAAGAACCTGAGTTCACTTCCTGGTACTCACATGACAACTCACACCCTTCTGTGTCCTCGGACATCTGACATTGTCTTCTGGCCTCTGTGGGCACCAGGACTGCACATAGTGCACATACACCTACACACAGGTGCAAGCAACACCTATGCACATACAATAAAATTAGATTTATTAGCTGAGCAAGCCAGAGGGAGCAAGCCAATAAGCAACATCCCTCCATAGTCTCTGCTCCAGTTCCTGCCTCTGGGTTCCTGCCTCAAGTGCCTTGCCTTGGTCTCCTTCAGTGATGCATTTGTAACCTGTAAACTAAGCAAACCCTTTCCTTCCCAGTTGGTTTTGGTCAGTGTGTTATTACAGCAACAGAAACCAAACTAGGATATACCTGCTGACTAAAATTTATGTGTAACTTCCAAATTCCCATAGATCTTTTGGGTTCCTTCGTGGGTAGGTATAAGACAAAAAACTTTTTGAGTCATCCGGCATGCATGTCCTCAGTTGATGTCAAACGAGGTAATGTTTGCCTTTTTAACCGCTTCTCATACAATAAGTGTCTAGTAATTTGATGATCTCGTTAGTGGTCATTGTTTGAGAGTTTGGTGGCATTTTTGTTTCGTTTTGTTTTTGTTTTACTCTTTAAGGCAGGGCTGGAGAGATGGCTCAGTAGCTAAGAGCACTAGTGTTCTTCAAAAGGATACAGATTCAAATCCCAGCACCCATGTGGCAGTTCACAACTGTCTGTAATTCAAGAAGGGGTGTGTGGAGGTTCTAATACCCTTACACAGACATACAGGGAGGCAGAACCAAAGTAAATAAAATTTAAAAATAAATGACTGCCAGCACTAAAGTACTGTCTCATGTTTCTAAACACAAAAAGGCCTATCCTGTGTGTTACCCAGAAAACATATTGGGGTTGGGCAAATGTCTCAGTGGCTAAGAGCACTTGCTAAGGACCTGGATGCAGTTTCTAACACCCATGTGGTGGTTTATAACCATCTGTAACTCTAGGGGATTCAATGCTTCTATCTTCCACAGGCACCAGGCATGCACATAGTGTATATCTACAATCCAGACAAAAATATCTACATAAAATAAATCAATCTAAAGAACACTTTAAAAAGAAAACATGCTAGTTATGTATGTAGTGCTATTGATTGTAGGTTTGAACTTAATGGATTTGATATATATTAAATAAGATGTCTTTAAACACGTTTCAGAGCTGTGAATGTGTCTGTGACAATTCATAGAAATTTAGCATGCCTAGTGACCTTGGTTCAATCTCTAGTACAGAAACAAACTCCCCAGTAATCAGAAGTACTCTAAAACAAGGTTATCTATTAGTTGGTGACATGCGCCTAATCCTGTATTTTCCCTAGAAGCAGGTTTTCATTATTGGGAAGTTCAGTGTTAATGCCAACTTTAAAAAAAAAAATTGTTGTGTTTTTAGGGGGTTTGTTTGTCTGTTTGTTTAATTTTCAAGACAGAGATTCTCTGTATAGCTCTGGCTGTCCTGGAACTCTGTAGACCAGTCTGGCCTCGAAATCAGAGATCCATCTGTCTCTGCCTCCCAAGTTCTGGGACTCAAGGTGTGCACCACCACCACACAGACCAGCTTTATGGAACGTAACTGCCTCAAACAAAGAGTCAGCGTGCTTTTCATAGTTGTCTGCATGGATTTTAAAGCACCAAACAGATATGATACTCATGAATACAAGTTTCAGAAGTTTGCTTCTACACAATAAGTGATTTTAGATGACATGAAAAAAAATCAGTTATTTTTCTGCAGTGCTGGTGATTGTACCTAGGGGCTTACATGTGCTAGGCAAGATCTTTAAGAGTCAGCAATTTACTAGCAGTACCAGGTGCCACATGCCTTTAATTCCAGCAGAGACAGGAAGATTTCTGAGAGTTTGAGTCCAGCTTGGTATACATAGTGAGTTCCAGGACAGCCAGAGCTACATAATAGAGACACCCTGTCTCAAACAAAAACAGGAGTCAACAGTTTTTACTTGTTGTATCTTTGTTTCTCAAATAGGTAATAGTTTATATTAGGATGCAAAAGTAGCCACTTTCTAACAATGGTTATGCTTGATTGATTTGTTTTGAAACTCAATGGATTATTGTATATTTGGTTATGAAGAAAGCTGAAAAACTAACAAAGTTTTGCAAAGTAATTGGATTCATTTTTGACATGGGAGTGACAGAGGGATGACAGAAGTGCTGGTCATAGACATCAGGACTGTCAATAGAGGCTGTCGGGGTGTGGGGACTGAATAGTGCAATGGAAGTGGCTGTCCTGCTATTTCTTCCTTCCCATGATTTCTCAAGTTTGTCATTTCCTTTTTCCCCCCGTATAATCTGGAGATATGCAGACTGTGGCTGCTTTAAGACTGATCTTAAATCGTTCTCATTTCTGACTGCTGTGCTCTCCCTTTAAAGTATCACTCACAGTGCCATCTTCCCTGAGAGTGTTTTTATCACACCATTCTGCAGAGATTGCCACCCTACTTAGAAACTGGCTGAGCTGCTCTTTACCTAGCTTCAATTACTATCTGCCACTTCTCTTTCTTTAAACCAGTATCTTTACCTACCTGCTTAGTTCTCTTACAGTTCCTTCCCTTCACATCGATGTCAGTGTCTCATGGTTCATAGTGTGGAAGGGGAAACCTATTTCAGATGTAAATTCTTTCATCCCCTTACCACAAAATCTACAAATCTCTCTATGTTTACTCTTATTCTCCTCCTGTTATACATAAATAAATTGAATGCTAATATGTAATTATATCTAATAATATAAATATATTATTGGCATTATTATACTACACATTTATTTTTCTCTTAATAGATGAGCAATGTTGTATATCCTTAATGTAGAAAATTAGAAAATGCACCAACAATTTTGGAACCATTAAGTCTTGTTAGTCTCATAATGAGAATAGTGGTACTCAGCAGTTGGCCCTCTATATTCCCCAAGTATACATTTGTAGATTCACTGACTGCAGACTGAAGATATTGAAATAAAAGTTGTGTCTAAATAATTTGACTTTTTCTCTTGTCATTATTCCCCAAACAATACAGTGTAACTACTACATAGCTTTTCATTTTTATTAATTATTATGAACTACCTAGAGATGGATTATACAGGAGAAGTGTGTTCTCTATAAATACAGTTAAATATGAGACCATTTACTTAACTATCAGATTTTGATGGGGAGGGTTTCCAGGAGCCAGTCTCCATGCCCTGCTCTACTTAAAACTCTACTTAATCCATGTTGATTACAAGTGATTTCCAAACTCTTAAGGTTCCCCAAAGTGCTATCAAAAGTCAAAGACAAAGCTGGACATGATGTTATCTGCCTTTATCCTGGCAATCAGGAGGCTGAATTGCCATATAGCCAGTACCAGGCCATCCAAGACTAGACGTAGTTAGACCTGATCTAAATGAAAAAAAAAATCACAAAGACAGGTGACAGGTGTTTTATCTCTACCACCACCTTAAATCGGTGCTGTAGGAATCTAAGGGAAGTTATTTCATTTCTCAGATACTGACTTCTGGGCTTATAAACATGGAGCACCACACCTGAGAATAAGGTTTTATGCATTGTCAGTAAGCAGTCTACCTCAGAGCTACTTTGCTACCCTAACCCAGATAACTCTGGTACTGAAAATGTTCTTATCTGTGAGTGAGATATAGGTGTATTGACTTCTAAAATTTTATCAAGCTACAACATTTTGATTTGTGTTGGGTGTTTTGTTTTGTTTTGTTTTGTTTGTCACTAAGGTTTCTCTGTGTAATAGCCCTGGCTATTTTTATGCAGCTAAATTATGCTTCTAGAAAAGTTATTTAAAAGGAAAGAATATAGTAAAAACGTTGCATTTGGCATTTAATAACCACACTCTTCAGTATTTTACCTGCCACTTTCAATGCTCAAGTCCATAATAAAAGAGAGTCTTGAATGTAAATTCTTTCTCATTCTGTTTTTTTAGGGTTTCAGAAGTTTTAAGGTAAACCTTGACTTTTCTTTGAGGCAGGTTTGAGGCGACCTGAACTCTGAACTAAGTAGGTCTGTGTTTGTTATGTCAGGAGAACTGAGGGTTGAAGTCCACACTCCACTCCCAGGTTAGAAGACTTCCCAGGAAGGGAAGACAGTGGCTTGGTGCCCAAGTGTATTGCGGTCTCTAATTGCTTAACTTCTTATCTGAGAAACCTGGCTGGTTAGTAAGTGGCAGGAAGGTGCCCAGCTGCCTGGTCACAGCTTGGTCGCACTTGTTTCTGTTTGCCTTGTCACTTCCTACTCACACCTGTTTCCTTTGCCTCCTTCTTCCCTCTGAGGTTCCAGTCCTAGAATCATCATCTCAGCTAGCTGCTTACTCTCAGCGTCTCAGAGTCACTGTTTGCTAAACATTAGCCACTTGTAATACAAGAATAAGACACTAATCTCAGAGAGACCTTAAATTCTAGTGTGGAAATAAGCAAGTGACCAACTACCATATCGACATTAATATGTACAGTGGCAGGGGTTTCTCGGTAATTTGCAGATTGAGTCTCTGTGTTGAACCTTGTTGTTTGTGTATGTGTATGGTATGTGAGTACACACGTATGCTTGCCATAGCATGTGTGGGGAGGTCAAAGAACAACTTTCTGGAATCAGCTTTTGCCTTCCATGTTTGTCTGGAGACTAGAATTCTCTTGTGCCTTGCTGCTGTAGTGCTGCGTCCAGGTGAGTGAGCTCGCGGCTTCTCCTGTCTCTGCACATCTGTAATTCTAATTCTAGGGAATCTGATGCCCTCTCTGGCTTCTGCAGGCACTGGACACATATATTGCATATACATATATGTAAGCAAATACACACATAAAAACTTTTTTAAAAACCAACAATATAAGAATAATATTATTATCATGTTTTAACAGATGAGGAAACAAAGGCTTTAAAAAGTATTTGGTTTGCCTGAGGATAGCCCAGTAAGTGTTGGGGCTAACCTAAAGCCTCTTAAGTCTTTCCTATGTTGAATCTCCAGAACATGGGGGTACTGAGAGGTGAGAGTCCTCTCATGTGAGAGGATGTGGGACAGCAGGAAGGGCTCAAGTCCTGTTATGCATTGGCATTTCACACTTGAAGAGATGTGGTAGCATTCTGTTCTGACAAGATGTTTGACATAAACAGCTTATAAAGGAGAAGGTCATTTTGTGTCATGGTTTCAGATTTTCATCCATGATCATATGACCACTTTGCTGGTTACCACAATCTGGTCCCCAAGTCTTCAACACCCCAATCATAACCAGGTATGGGACATCTGAGGCCTGCCAATTCAAACCAACCTCATAACTGAGTGGATTGATCTTTGAACCCAGGTGGCTGGGAACTTTAGCCTTTAATAGCCAATAGCTACTGTGACTAAAGAATCATAACTGCCTTTTCTTATGGCCTCAGAGACACTAAGTGGATCAGAAATACTGAATGTTGGGCTTGAATGTCTGGGTCTTTGACAGTCCACTCTTCCCTCAGTTTATCCTGAGAGTCATCAGGTGATTTGCCCAAGACATAGTAAGTCAGTAATCATCTTAGAGGATATTCCGATTCATTGCCCTGTGCCTTATGACTCTAGGTTTCAGATACTTGAAACTTGTACCGCATAGTGACTTCTCTATGTGTGTGCTTTTCTGTCCTTGACCTCTAGAAGTCTTCACTTTGTCTTTCCCACTGTGAGCATATGCTCGCTCTGATTTGGGTTATCCGGCACAGCCTCGGAGGTTATGATTGTACTATCAAGTCACCATTGGTAGGAACGCAGCTGCCATACAGGACATTTATCTGTTTCTGGAGTTAAAGCAAGCTTCTTCTGAGTTGTTTTGATGTAGATGGCTTCTGGAGCTAGTAAAGTTTGTTGAGCTTTAGCCCCGCACCTAAATGCTGTTGTAGTATAATCACGTGTGATCGGTCGCTTCCTTCCTGCTCTGGCTGTGGACAGATCTTATAGGACACATTGTAGTGAAGTGCAGTTATATTGGCATCAAGTTTCTAACTGGAACATGTACCTGCCTCTTAGGTCTTCCAAAGTTCATGTCAGTTAATATACTATAAGTTCTCAGATGAAATCGCTATTGTTTTTCTTGTAGAGACAGTACAGAAAGGGGAGTAACATTGTAGCTTTCAAATGAAGTCTGTTTTAGTTAAAACCTACACTAAGAAAACAAAAGTTATGTTTAGGATGCCAACATGGCATATTTTCTTGGGTGTATTGCTAATTTCCTTCAAAGTCATTTGCTTCTGTAGTTTAACACTACCATAAAGGCAGTCATCTCTGTTTACTCAGCCATTATGTAAGGAACGGTATGTAATTCTAAGGGTCAGGCTCCTCCTCAGCAGTAACAGACTTTTGACCTTGCTTTGTTCTTAAAGGCTCCATTAGTGTCATAGATCAGAATGGATTATAATTGATTTGGGTCAAGCAATGGAGAATAGATCATACATCCTTGCAGAGTTAATATAATTTTTTTAGATTTATTTATTATTATATCTAAGTATACTGTAGGTGTCTTCAGACACCAGAAGAGGGTGTCAGATTCCATTACAGATGGTTGTGAGCTCAGGACCTTCGGAAATGCAGTCAGTGCTCTTAACCGCTAAGCCATCTCAGCAGCCCCAGAGTTAATATCATTGAGGATTAAATGCCTTCAAAACCTCACCATGAAATAATATTAATCCTTATAGATAGAAGATAATATACCAAATCTTGTAAAATGGACATAAACATTTTGAATATACTGACTTATATAAGTTGTCCCTATAGTGTTATAAGATAACCATACAGCACACAGAATTTTAGAACTTAAATATTATTTCTTAGGCTCCTCCTACAAACCAGGCACTATAGTCAAATCAAAGTTGACCCCTAAGAAGCCTGCAGCCTATGAGGAATGAGCACATGGGTGCAGCAGCTGTGATGAAGACAGCTAGGCATGGTGCCGTGGCCTAAGAGCAACACTAAACAAAAGAGAAACTCAAAATTTTAGGTGAGGTTTCATGAGGACACTTACTTCAGCTGAATCTTGGAGAATTTGAATAAGCGAGGATAAAGGGGTAAAGGTACTGAATACATTTTGCTTGAGAAAACATCTTGAGCAAAGGCCTGAGGTAGGAAGGAGCATGGCACAGTAATGACATTACTAAAGAGCTGTTGTGAAGGCCTCAGTAGGAAGAAGGACTCTTCCTAAAGCCTCCATCAAACTACGAGACGGCAGTTTTATTTTCATTTATAGATTGGAAAGCTGGTGGGATAGTGAGGGTAAGTTGGTGACAGCATCTCACCCAAGACTGTCTGATTACAAAACCAGCTGCTCATAGCTGCCACACATGTGGTCTTCACGGCAGGAAGCAGCAGGTCATACAGCCCACCTGCTCTAGGCCGCTAGTCAGTTATTGATATTCTGCCTTCTCTGGAATCTTCCAGCAACTCTTCCAAAGTATTACAATCCTTCCCTGTGTTCCATACCAAAGGATTCATTCTTTTAAACTATGAAGCCCAAAGGGGGAAAAGCCTGTAATCTTAATTATAGTGTGATTATTAGCTTCAGAGGAATGATCCTCTGCATCAGAGAATAACACAGTGCCGGGCCGGCAGGGTAGCTCACCAGGTAGAGGGGTTTCTTGCACATGCTCCCCTACACACATATCATGTACACACATGACAGTAATGAATATTTTTCCTTCAGTGGGATCTCACTATGTAGCCCCAGCTGGCTTGGAACTCACTCTGTAAGTAGATCAGAGTGGCCTCACACTCAGAGATCTGCCTGCCTCTGCCTCCTGAGTGCTAGGATAATAAGCTTGTGTCATATGACTAGCAGTAATTTTTTTAGGAGTCCCTGGTGTTTCAGGTCTATGTTATTGGGCTTCCTGTGGTAGGGACTGAACCTACAGCCTTGCACATGTTGGACAGCTGCTTTACTCCTCAGCAACTCTGGGCCTTTTGTGGTACTCTTGTGGCACTCTTGTTTTCTTGAATCTGGCCTCGCACTCACTATGTAACTGAGAATAAGTCATCTTGCCTTCATCTCCCAACACCGGGCTTGTAGAAATACACCACGAGTCTGACATCTCTATGGTCTCTCCTCTTCCTCCCACTCTTCCTCTTCTTCCTCCCCCTTCTCTTCTTTTTCAAGACAGGATCTCACTATATAGACTAAGGTGGCCTGAAAGTCATTGACATCTGTCTGCCTTTGTTTCCACACCCTATGCTCCCAGCCTCTATGGTACTCTTACTGGACAGCATCACCTAAGCAGATATATCTGATATAGATAGATAGGTAGATAGATAGATAGATAGATAGATAGATAGATAGATAGATAGATAGAGATAGATAGATAGATAGATAGATAGATAGATAGATAGATATCACATTTTTTTCAAGTTATGTTTTATTTCCAAATTTCAGAAATGTGCAGAAAGGAGGAAACTTATATGAGGGAACATAATGCAGCAATAGCTGAGGTCCTTTCTACTCAGATGGTTTACACAGGAAGGGATACTGTGTTGGCATCCTGTTTCATCCCGAGCCCAGACCTATGAGGGAAAATCACGTTGAACTTGAGGCACTTGTCTGAGACCCCTGGGTCTCCTGTAGGCCCTCACTGAGACTGGGATTTGAGGAGGGACGTTTTGAGGGAGGGGTGTCGAGCAGTTGTCTAGCCTCTGTGAAACATTCCAGTCAGCATTGTGCTGCTTCTTTAACAAATGCCCCTTAGACCTCCCTGTGCTGTGCCATCCCTCAGGGAGCAAGCAGAGGGAACTGTGCTCCCAGAATGAGCTCCCAGAACTGTTTTCAGTATTACAAGATTTAGTTTTGAAACAAAACAAAACAACTTCCCTGACTTCATCCGAACGCCTGTTGCACTAAGACTTTAACTTGAGATGGTGGTGGTGCCAGCCCCCTGGTGGGAGCAGACAGGGAGCTTCTGTAGCTGCTTGAACTTGAAAGTCATAAGGAACTCTGATTTCAAGGAAACGCCTGTTTACTGTACTGATCCAAATCAGCAGCCCTCAAGAAAGGGGAGTGCCTTCTTGACCTCCATCTTTATTGATCTTGGTATCTGCACTTCCAGTGACGTGTTCTGAGGGGGCGGGAGAAGGTTAGCTAGGGCCTTATACTCAGAGGAGCGAGCCTGCCCTCCTGTTGCTGAAGGAAGGGCCCAGAGGATATGGGCCCGAGGGCCCTGTAGGAACTGCAGCGCAGGGCTTCACATCCCCTCTGATTTTGAGTAACAGGCAAGGGTTTTGAGGTTGGCTGGTAAGAGATTCGCCCGGCAGTTGGCTCATGATCTTGATTTAAACAGGAAGCTTCTGTGAAGAGATAAGAGCTTCTTTTAACCCTGGCCTTCCAAATCAGTAGGCCTGTGGTGGTCTTTGGCATCCTCAGGTAACCCTGGCCTTGCAACCAGCTTTCCATTTTGCTTCAGGACATCCCTTAGCCAGGCCCGCACTATGGAGAAGTGGGACGGTAATGAGGGCACCTCCGCTTTCCACATGCCTGAGTGGATGGTGAGTTCTGCCGTTTTCTCCTTATGCTGCTTCTGACAGGATGAGGACCATCTGTAAAGAGTCACTGCTGGGATCTAGGCGGGGAAAACACACCTACCCTTCTGATGGTCTCCTTTGCACTGGGCCCCTTCTGTGCTGTAATTGCTGGGGAAGCTTGGAAGGGTCGTTAGGAGCAGCAGGCGGGGGGGGGGGGGGGGGGGGGGGGCGCAGACCACCCGGGCAGCGGGTGCTGACCTACTGTGCTGGGGCACTGCACAGGTGGATTATTCTTTGATTGTTTTGTATTCTCTTTCAAGTTAATGTTAAGTTGTGCTTCGTGGGTATAAAATAAAAAAAAAGAATATAGGGGAAGGAAGACACAAAACTAGAATTTATAAAAATGTTACATTCTCCAGTATCTAGAAAAACATTTATATCTAAACATATCTAAACATTTCTTTCTCCCTTACCTGTCTTTTTTTTTCTAGTCAACTTCTCATAGCATATGTATTGCTGCTATAAGGCAAGAACTTTACATCTCTTCATACCGTTTCCCCAAATACCATATTTGCCTGATAAATAGTTTTAGTAAAATAATTTTAAGTTGATATTTGTTAATAAGAACTAGCACATAAAACCATCATTGTTGAGCATGGTAGCACAGGCTTGTCATCTCAGCACTTGCAGGACAGCAGCAGGAAAATCAGGAGTTCAAGTCCAGCCTCAGCTACATAGTGAGTTTGAAGCCAACCTGGCTCTAGCTGGTCCTATCTCAAAAACAAATAATGGCAATCAAATCAACTGTTGATTTAGAAACCCTTTTAATTACATTCTATCATTGGGGTGTCAGGGCACCACAGCACACGTGTGTAAGCCAGAGGATAACCTGTAGGAGTCACTTCTCCCTTCTGGGGAGTGCATCAGATTTGGCTGCAGATGTTTCTGTCCTATGATCCATCGCCAGTCCCTTACCTGGTGATTTGAAAAAACTCCTTAGTGTCCTGACTGGTTTCTTATAACTTCTCGGACTTCTTGTACCCCGTCTCTATATTTCTCTATTATAAACTTGTTAACACTTTTATAATGCATTCTAAGTTCTCTTTAGTGTTTATAGAGTTAAAGAGATAACTATTAAAATAATGAGATTAAGTATATACCAGATCTAACAAAGGCCCAGTAGAAAATTCTACCTGTACATTGTGAATGTGAGACCAACCTGGGCTCTAGCTGGTCCTATCTCAAAACAAATGATGGCAATTTGTCATTTTTTTAAAAAATTGTTTATTTACATATATGTGTGTACCTGCTTGTCTGTATGCTCACCACAGGCCTGCAGGCGCAAGCTGAGTCCAGGAGAGGATGACAGATCCGCAGAAACTAGAGGTACAGGTGTTTGTGAGCTATGTATGTGAGTGTTGGAAACTGAACCCAGGCCTCTGAGAGAGCAGCGGGTACTCTTACCCGCTGAGCCATCTCTCCAGCCTCTGTGTGCCATTTTCATAGAAGCTATTGGTATCGTTTTTTATTATTTTATAGTATTTTATTTTTGTTCATTTAAAAGATACCTGATGGAAAGCAATTGTATTCGTAAGACGATTTCAAATGCAGTGACTTGGACTAGTGGAAATGACTCACTTCATTACTCTGGCTAGGTTTTTAACTCTTATTTTGATTTTGTTCTTTGTTTTTAAATCTCCAGCAACTTAGTAATAACTGAGAGAGTAGGAAATTGGTTTTGTTACAGGAGGGACCATAGTGACGTACTAAATTTTGTTTCTAAAAAGGAGTGCTATAGTAGAACCATACTGGACACAGCTGGCCACTCCAACGCAAAACAGAGGTTCTTGTGATTTACATTCTGTAAAGGACAGTCCTCATTGTCTCCAGATAGCATGTCCTCTCCTGAGTCTGCTCCTTTTGCCTCTCTGTTTATGTGGACAGGAAAGCTGTCCTGAGGGACTTAGGATTGTTGCTTAAGACATGTGGCCAAGGGCTTCTTAGTGTGTAGAGGACATTTTAAATATTTTGGTATTTAAAGGCTCTCATTTAGCCTTTCTTTAAAAAACCAGGAAGACCCCTTTAGTCAGCAGGCAAGCAGTGCCGATCAGCAGGTCGAGCTTGGCGTCAGTAATGCCATGAGCTCAGTTGCTGTTTCTCTTCGACTTTTGAGGCTTTCTTTCAGATACTGCCCAAGTCATTAACTTCTGATCTCATCTGAAGGTGACACTGATAACTGCTTAGCCAGCAGCTAGCCCTATGCACCTCTAGTGCATTGCCTATAGATTTTCAGATCTCACCTGCAAACTGTAGAAGTTCCTTTTAATCTCCAATAGAAAATTCTGGAGCCAGATCCAACATGCAGACAAAATGACAAAGTTTTAACAAATGTCTGCCTTACTTCTCAGTGTATAGATTAGTGGAATGAACTCACTAATGCGGTGGCTCTGCTACCAGAGGACACAGAGGCCTCTCACAGCCTTTTCTGGAGGAACATAGAGTGGAGTTGTATGCTGCTGCCCTAATGCACACTGTTAGAAATCACTGGCAAAAGGGCATGTGTGCCCTGAGGCTGGTGGAGGGCTCAGGATGCACTCTGCTGCTGTGTCTCGGGCCTTTGTAGGATATAAGTCAGGACAGAGTGTGGAGAACCCCAAGCTCAGTAACTGGCAAAGTAGACCTGGCTGGTTATATTGCATCAATCACTAGAAATTCCTGCTGCAGCCTCCACTCCTCAGCTGTTGTCATGTGAAGGGATTTCGCACCTTTATCCAGGCAGTTAAAATGCTGATGTATTGGAAGGCTCATTCTGTAAAGATTTACTACTATAAGTCCTCAGGTCCTCCGTCAGGTAAAGTGTCTTGCTTTAGACCCATGGAGCTAGCAGTCAGTGTTGTGAAGTGTCCACATTTCAGTGTCTTCCTCCTACCACTCTCTGCAGTGCTCGGTAGTTGTCCCTGTGAAATCTGGTTGCTTAACCTTTTTGAGTACAGAGCCAGCTTGCTGCGGAATTCTTTGGGCTAAAAGTAATCTTTTTTTTTTTTTTTTTTTTTTTTTTTTTTTTTTTTTTTTTTTTGGGGTAAAGAATTAATTTAGACTGCTCATTTGGTTTGGAAACTAAATACTCTTTAGGTATATTTGAACTATCTCAGCTTGGCAATAAAACCAAACTTTATGCTATCTCTTTTATGGGGTGATAGGCATCTGTGTATTCTAGATTATGAAGTTTTACCTTAAAAGAATAGAAACATTAATATTTTAGATTTGTGTATCATTATGTAGCCCTCCAACCCTCTTGTACCCTCTTGTATCTTGGCACATTTGTATGTGTCGTGTGCTGTGCGAGGATGCTGGAGGATGGCTTGGCTGTGGTCCTCAGCACTGAGCGCCTCTTTCATAGACAGCCTCACTGGCCTGGACTCACCAGGTTAGTGGCACTGGCTAGACAGCAAGCCCCACGGATCTGCTTGTCTTTGCCTCTCACTTGCTGGGATTAAAAACTTGGGCCACCAAGATGGCTCTCTTTACATGGACTCTGGAAACTGAATTGAAATCAAACTTAGACAAGAATATTTGCCAGAGGCTCTAAGTTCAGCTCCCAGCATCACTGCTTAAATAATAACAGTACCACCTTGCTTTTTGTCAAATTAAGATAATAATGCCAACTTCTTAGATTCTTGTACATAGCCCAACAAGGTGGCTCAGCAAGTAAAGATGCTTACTGTCAAGGTGACGGGCCTCAGTGTAATCTTCAGAGCCACACAGGAAAGAACTGGCTCCCACAAGTTAGCACACCACCTCTGCCAGATAAATCAGAGAACACTAGGCAATAGGATCTTTTCCCTGAAAAGAAAGATTATCTTTACAAAACAAGGTATGTTTTGTGGCCTTTCTTGCACTGACAAGCAGTTTCTCCTCCCCTGCCCTCTTCTTCCCTCCTCTCTCCCCTCCTCTCCTCCTTTTCCCCCTCTTCCCTCTCCACTCCTCTCTGTTTTTCTTTCTCTTCTCACTATCAAATCATATCCCCACCCAAATCTGTAGCAGGCACCCAGTGTAGCATTCCTTGGGTTCCTTTCAGAAATCAGAATCAATAAGACAGTTTTGCTTCTATTTGGTTGAATCTTTATTTGGCATATAATAAGGTCACTGTGGTTCTGGGAACTCAGTGATAAATTCTGCCTTGTGATCACACCTTCCAGGAAACATTTTTTTTTTTTAAATTTCGTGTGTTGGCTTGCATGTGTGTGCACATGAATGTATCTGTGAACATACTCAACATATGTGCATATGCACACCTACTCTATGTATATAAGCAGAAATTAGAGGAGGATATTGTATATCTTTTATTGCTGTCTGCAGTATTGCTTTAAGTCAGGGCCTTTCCCTGACCCAGAAGCTTGGAAGCTCTACATTTCCACTAGGCTGGCCATCCAGTGAGCTCCCAGGATCTGACTCCACACCAAAATGCTAGGGTAATAGTGCACCCGGCCATGCCAGCATTTTACACTGGTACTGAGGATTCCTTCTTATGCCCCATGCTTGCAAAACAAGGACTCTTGACCCCTGGAACCATCTCCCCAGCCCCAAAACATGGTTTTTCTTTTCTTTTTTTCTTTTCTTTTCTTAAAGTAAAAACTGAATGGGATCACTCAATACTAAATAAACTTTAGTCTTGAGATAAAATAGATACTAAATGTAAAAACCTGCATAGAAAATATGCAGACTCAGTCATGGTGGTACATCTGGAAAACTGAGGCAGGAAGATCTTGAGGTCCAGGCCAGCCTGTGCTGCATTGTAAGACTCTATGTCTAAATAAATATACAAATAAGATTTAAGGAAATAATTGAGAGAAAAAAAAAGTGAGAAAGCTGATTCCTTGGTGAAAGAGTTGACTCTAGTGTCCCCTGCCTGGCTAACCCAAGGGCAGAGTGTAGGTAGCTGGGGCTTCCTGACCACTTGACTTCAGTCCTGTTTCCCCTTCTCTTTATAAATCCCTCATTGTTTCAGTGACTCTGTAGTTAATTTTTTTCTAATGAGGTGAGGTTAACTAAAAATCATCTGACATAGAAAAGGAGGAGGTAAAGTTAAAAGGGAACCTAATTAGCAAGTTAATTATATCAGGAAAAAGTTCCCTGGTTATATAAATAAGCCATTAATGTATGCATGTATGTTGGGCCTTATCTAGGGATATGTTACGGTTTAGAGGTCAGAGGAGCTGTGTAATGATGTGATAGGAAAAAACAATAAAGCAAAACATCCAGGCTAGGAGTAGCTGATGAGCAGCTACCAGAGCTGCCTTCTTATGAAATCCTGTTGTACGGCTGAAAGGGTTGTTGGAGCGGCTTCCCAGATAGCCACCTCCCTCAAAGGGGAAAAAAAAAAATAGAAGCAAGCTGGAGCCGGAGCCAACAGAACTGCTGATGAGGAATGTTTAAAAGACCTACCACAAGGGTCCTTGGTGGCCTACTGCCGGCAATGTCACTGTCCACTGGCTGGTAGCGTCACTATGCTGGGCAGCAAGAAGAAGTACATTGTCAATAGCAACTCTGGGATTAAAGCCCAGGTGAGGCTAAGCTCCTGTTTGCCAGTCTTGCTGCAGCGGCGGCCATTACCATCCAAGGCAAGCTGCTTATGCCCTCTCTCCCTCTTGTCCAGCCTCATCCTTCCCTCTGGCATGTGGTGAGCTACCCATGTCTACCAGCTTCTTTCCTCCCTTGCCTTGGTGCTAAGCAGTGCTGACGTGGAAGAGGAGGGGTGCCTGCAAGAACACTGGTTTTTGACAAGGTAGGAAAGTTAGGTAAATCTTGGTAGAGTCTGCCAAGGTGCCGTACGTAACTCGCGGCAGATCGCTGTTTTACAGAATGGACTGTGTGAGAGAACAGTGTAGTGGTGCTGATGCAGCCACTAGAGATGCCCCACTTGACTCATGTTTGGTTATCTGTGAAAAGTAAACACTTGTTATTGGGAAATTGCATAACTTACTACATTAAGTGGTTTCTCATTAATATTCTTATATATTTAAAAGATGAAGGGGGCTTGAATTTAATGAGGATTTACGAGCCATTCTCAGTGTACGGTCTGTTTTCTTAGAAAGAGCTAAAGTCAGTGCCAGGATTCTGACAGCTGAAAGACTATAGGACAAGGAGCTCAGTCTCATGACACTACCTGGAGATGACAATGCAGCTGGGTTTCTGCATGACAGTGCTACTAGGCTACATAGGGGCAACTCAGAGGAGGTGACTGGCCCCTCTAGTGGTCAGTATGTACACATGCCTGTCTGTATGCACACACATGTGGCTGTTAGACCAGTGTGTATGGTTGGTATACAGAGACGGGTGTTGCATATCTCAGATAAGATTTACCTTTTAAGCCTTTTTAAAAGGGGGATGCTCTACTGAAAATATGGCTTTATTGTGGTCTTTGGAAAGATGTTCATTCCTTTTCCTTGTTGGCCTCTGAGAAAGAATGAAAGCACGTGGTTATTTTGAACCACATCGGTGACCTGAATGTCGGCGTGTGCCCGTGAGTTCCATGCGCGTTCCACCTTTCCCTCGCCTGTTTGATCTAGACTTAGTGCTTACCATGCTTATTAATATTCCCTCAAACACAGACGATGGAGATAGAATAAACTCCTCGGGGTCCTTGATCCAGCACGTGAGTGGTATATAGGACATGGCAGGTACCCACCTGTGCTTGAGAATTTAAGGGTTAATTAAAAATCAGGCCGTATGGAGCCTGTAATTAATTCATAGAGAGTACAGAAAGGAAGACATTATGTCAGATGCTGTGCTAGAAGAACATTAAGATTCCTGGGCCTCCTGTTGGAGTATATAGGAAAGGCACTTTGTCCTTTTTGGAGTAAATTGGTACCTTAGCAAAATAATCAGACTTGTTACTTTCCATTCTGCAATGGGCTCTTAATTAATCCAATGAATAGCTTTGTTACTAAAAACAATTTGTGGACTCTGAAGCACTTGCAGGCTCTATTTTGTAGTTGTCTTACAGCTATGGAAATGCTGTGAATTCCCTGAGGCATGAGTGCTAAGCTTTCATTTTGGCATTAGTCCCCTTGTCTCAGTGCTCAGTGACTCAAGAGTTACCTCTCAGTGCAGGAAGTGCAACTGCTGACTGCCTTCTGACTTCTGCCCACAGAGGATCTATTTATCGTTAAAGTAGAATCAGTTGTCAGATCCTTAATTCTTTTCTGTAGACTCTGTCTATACCACTAATCATCTAAGCAATTGTATAAATATTTGGTTAGGAGAAACATTAATAAAATAAGTGGTAGGAGCTTTGATCAGTAAAGCACCAGCAGCAACCTTCAGCTGTAGGAGACACAGGTAAAATTAACAAGAACGTTACTATCAGGTATTTCAACTATAACTGCAGAGTATGATTTAAGTATGCGATCAGTCCAGTTGTTTACTCTTTCCATATCTGTAGTCATGGCTAATAATCAAGCATTTGGCTTTTAAAAGTGTTTTATTATGTCAAACATTAAAAATTAGTTTGTTTACTAATATCTAGAAAGCTAACACATTTTAGAAAATCTTAAGCAAAATAAAATGGTTACCTGTTGTAGGTGGGATGGTTAATCCTCTTTAAAAGCTATGATGGAAGTGCTTTTATTTCTATTCTTATGGGAAAATCAGACTCACAAATTCATCTTGACCAACATCACAAAGCATATGAATGGCATAGCCAAGATTTCAGTGAAATGTTCTGTCTGAATGAAAAAACTTTCCTCTAAATTAACAAGCCACACTGAGGCGCTCACAGCTCCAGGCAGGGGTCTTTTTGTACCCTGCTGTTTTCTCATCTAGAAATATGGGTGTAGAGGGAGTCGCAGGGATTTCTTTCCAGCTTACAGTTTCAGTGAAACAATAGAAAGCATTTCTGAATATGGCTTACCTTTCTAAAAATTTAATTTAATCATAATACTCCTCTCTATGTCACAGTTACAATGTACAAAAGTATATAGTCATTGATGAAGGTCAAAAAAGTATTCTTCTTTCCAAAAAAATTCTTTTTTTTTATGTTTGTTTGTTTTGTGCTTTTGGAGACAAGACTTTTTCACTGTTCATCCAAGGAGAGCTTTGAACTCATTGTATTCTTCATTGGCCTCCTAAGAGCTGTCATTACAGGGATCTGCCACCATCCACAGTCCCAAGGATGCGTTCCTTCCCCGCCACGCCAGGGCTTATAGCATGATACAGCTATATTCCCGACTTCTAAAGGGAGGAGAGGACGGGGTCTCAGCTTTAACTCCCTAAGTAGTTGACCATGACTCTGAAGTTCAGAGTCTCCTGCCTCTACCTCCAGAGTGCTGGAATTACAGGGTGGGCCACCACTCACAGTTTATGCAGTGCTAGGGACTATACCAAGGGTTTAGTACCTGCCAGGAAAGCATGCTACCCCTGAGCCACATACTTGGTCCCAAAGAGTCATCCTATTCAAACATGGGTTTGTTCAAGCAAATAAACTGCATGGGAAGGTAAAATCTGTAATAATGCATGCTGTAAAGGAATTGCTTTCTCAAAGTACAGGTGTGTTTTCTTCATATTAGGTGTTGGTTTGAATGGGAATAGTCTTGAAAGGCTTAGTCAACAGGGAGTGGCACTATTTGAAAAGGATTAGGAGGGCGGTTTGGCCTTGCTGGGGGAGGTGTGTCATTGTGGGTGAACTTTAAAGTTTCAAAAATCCATGCCACAGCCCAGCTAATACTCCTTTGCCTACCTGCATGCTGCCAGACTCCCAATGTGATAATGAACTAAACCTCAGTAACTGAAAGCAATTAAATGCATTTTTTTATAAGAGTTGCCTTGGCCATGGTGTCTCTTTGTTGCAACAGAGCAATAACTAAGATATATAACTAGAGTTTTCTTTCTATAACGAGGGTTCTTTCTCTTAGCAGATTCAGTTTGCTGACCAGAAGCAGGAATTCAACAAACGTCCCACTAAAATTGGACGTCGCTCGTTGTCTCGCTCCATCTCTCAGTCATCTACTGACAGCTATAGCTCAGGTGAGTGCTAAGCAGCCATGGACCCACTGTCAGAGTTAACTGGTACCCTCAACAGACCTTCCATTTACCCAAGACCAATTATTCTTCATAAATAGCCTTGAAAAAATATTACTTTGAATTAAATTTTAAACCAAAATTCTGGATAGAACCTCTTGATTTCTTAGGACTCAGAGTAGAGTTTTATTGAGTCCTCAGTTTCTGACAGAGGCAGAATAGGATGAGGAAGGAAACTGAGCTGATTGACCCAGGAGCATGTAGTTCACCAATGGCCTCCATGCAATGGCATGTACAAAGACATTCATTTTTGGTTTTTTTTTGGATTTGGTTTTTTCCAGACATGGTTTCTCTATATAGCCCTGACTGTCCTGGAGCTCACTCTGTAGACCAAGCTAGCCTCGAACTCAGAAATCCGCCTGCCTCTGCCTCCCAGAGTGCTGGGATTACAGGCGTGAACTACCACCGCCCGGCAAGACATTCATTTTTTTCCATTCTTTAAGGGTCTTGTCTTCTAGATGATATTTACAAAGTAAGTACCAGGACTAGGGATCCATCCAGGGCTTTGTTCATCACCCCATACTTCAGCTATACTCCAACTTCTTTTGCAGTGAAAGGTGGGAACAGGATCTCAGCTCTCCTATGTAGTGCAGGTCCCTATGTAATTAAAAATAATTTTGAAGTTCTAATTCTCTTAATTACCCCAAGAGACAAGATGCCGCAGCTATTTGAAGTGAGTGGGTACTTTGCCTTCTCCTCCAAGCTGTGACGTCATGACTTCCTACTCTTTCCTTCCTTTACAGGGCTGAGTTACCACCTAATGTCACATGAGCTATTGCCTTGTGGGCCCCCTGAGGTCAATAACTGTAACACAGCAGTGCCCAGTAGGAGTCTGATTAATGTGAGACTATTTTGTTCTTCTGTTAGAAGGTGGTGGGGAACCAGGAGTTCGCCCTGCTTACTTAACATTGTAATAGTAATACTCAGCAGAAAACTTTTGTTTGTTTTTTTATTATTTTTGTTCTTCCAGACAGAGTTTCTCTGTGTAGCTCTGGCTGTCCTGGACTCTGTAGACCAGGCTGGTGTTGAACTCTTAGAGATTTGCCTGTCTCTGCCTTCTAAGTACTGGGATTAAAGGTATGCACCACCACAACCTGTTAGAAAACTTTTATCATGACTAAAATTGTATTTGTTTTTCACACAATTAAGGAAGCATTTCTTATTATGTACAGATGGTTGGGAAGCATAGTTTTTTAGCTGGATAAGTTGTTATTATACATTATTTACATTTCTGTGTTTATTTTCCATCCACAGTGATTGGAAATGAGGAACACTGTGCAATATTAACATCTATGATTTTTATCTAAAGATGGGAATATTGAGCCTCATTTTATTCTAATGAAGTAACTGTGTTGAATATTCATGAACTGTTTGATTTAACTCTGGAAGCCATGATGTGAAAATGAACTGTCGAATAATGATTTAAAATTTTAACTCGAGGATCAAGTGGCCATAGGTGTGTGGGTTCATTTCTGGATCTTCAATCCTGTTCCATTGATCCTCCTGCCTGTCACTGTACCAATACTATGCAGTTTTTAACACTATTGCTCTGTAGTATTGCTTGAGGTCAGGGATACTGATTCCCCCAGACTTTCTTTTGTTGCTGAGAATAGTTTTAGCTATCCTGGGTTTTTTGTTATTCCAGATGAATTTGATAATTGTTCTTTCTAACTCTGTGAAGAATTGAGTTGGGATTTTGATGGGTATTGCATTGAATCTGTATATTGCTTTTGGCAAAATGGCCATTTTAACTATATTGATTCTACCGATCCATGAGCATGGGAGGTTTTCCCATTTTTTGAGGTCTTCTTCCATTTCCTTCTTCAGAGTCTTGAAGTTCTTGTCATACAGATCTTTTACATGTTTGGTAAGAGTCACCCCAAGATACTTTATACTGTTTGTGGCTATTGTGAAGGGGGTCATTTCCCTAATTTCTTTCTCAGCCTGCTTATCCTTTGAGTATAGGAAGGCAACTGATTTGCTTGAATTGATTTTATAACTTGCCACTTTGCTGAAGTTGTTTATCAGCTGTAGGAGTTCTCTAGTGGAGTTTTTTGGGTCACTTAGGTAGACTATCATGTCATCTGCAAATAATGATAGTTTGACTTCTTCCTTTCCAATTTGTATCCCTTTGACCTCCTTATGTTGTCGAATTGCCCGAGCTAGTACCTCAAGTACAATATTGAAAAGATAAGGAGAAAGGGGGCAGCCCTGTCTAGTCCCTGATTTTAGTGGGATTGCTTCAAGTTTCTCTCCATTTAGTTTGATGCTGGCTACCAGTTTGCTGTATATTGCTTTTACTATGTTTAGGTATGGCCAGAGCCATACATCTGTGTTCTTGAAACCAACGCCTACCTTCCCACCCAAGCACCTCATGTAGGGAGGATATCTTACAAATACTGTATACCTAGAAGAACGTGGGTGATCCCTTGGTTTCCAAGTAAGCCTGCAGTGCTTGTATATAGCTCATTGATTAATAATACGAACTGGTCTCATCTTGATAAGTTTGGACCTTGTAGATTGAACTATACGAAATTACCATCTGTGCTAGTTAAATTTATGTCATGCTAGCTTGACACAGGCTAGAATCATCAGAGAAGGGAACCGCAGTTGAGAAAGGGTCTCCATAAGATAGGACTGTCCGAAGGCCTGTAGGACAACTTTTTAATTAATGGTTGATGTAGAGGGCGCAGCCCACTGTGGGCGGGGCCGTCCGGGGTTGGTGGTCCTGGGTGTGTAAGAAAGAAAGCTGAGTAGAGCCAGGCAGCGCCCTCTATGGCCTCTGCATCCCCCTGTCTCCAGGCTCCTGCAGGGATTGACTTCCTTTGGTGATCAACAGTGATTGGAAATGTAAGCCAAATAAACCCTTTCCTCTCCAATTTGCTTTAAGTCATGGTGTTTTATCTCAGCAATAGTGACCCTAAGACACTTCTTATTTTTTAAAATTATCACACATATTTGCTTTAATGCCTGTATACAAATTCCATGAGCGTGAGAGCCTTGCTTCTCTCTGTCTCAGGTATGTCTGTATCACAGGCATATGTCTTTTTTGTTGCTGTTGTTGTTGTTGTTGTTGATTTTGTTTTTTTGGATTTGGTTTTTTCAAGACAGGGTTTCTCTGTATAGCCCTGGCTATCCTGGAACTCACTCTGTAGACCAGGTTGGCCTCAAACTCAGAATTCCGCCTGCTTCTGCCTCCCAGAGTACTGGGATTACAGGCGTGTGCCACCACCAACGGGCTGGGTTACACATCAAACAAGAAGATGCTAATACTTGCTGTAAGGTTGAGAAAAACTGGAGAAAGAGATGACTTTTGCAACCTGACCTACATTTGCCCTGATCTTCAATCCACAATGAGAATATTGTACAAGGAGAGAATCTCCTGTTACAGCGATTGTCTGCACAGCAGGCTTATGCTGGGGAAACAAAGTTGTCAGTCTAATGTTTCCACTGAAGGATATTAAAATCAGGAACAGGGAATTACAACACTTTTTGGAGCAAAAAAGCAAAGATATCTGCTGGATGCTGGAATTGTCATCTGTGTGACTGCAGCAATCCATGGCGCATGTCTATCTGGCCTCATAGATTGAATTTAAATGGCAAGGCCACCTGGCTTACCTAGTCATTTATTTCCCCATCAGCTTAAGCCTTTACATAATCTCTAGTACTTAAATATTTTGCTTAGAAATAAAATTTGCCGTTTTTAGTCCCTGTCTTTTTAGGATAGTCTGCCGCTCATCTGGATACATTCTGGATTATATTTTTAAAAATATTGTTTATACATGTAATATTCACAATATTTTCTGGTCTAATTTCTAGGAAGTATTATTTCCATGAACTCAGTGCTTTTCATTTATTTATTGTTAATTTTTTTGAGGCAGTCTCTCTACATGCCTTGCTGTCTTAGAACTTGTTCTGTATACAAGGCTAGCTTCACACTCCAAGAGATCTGCCCATCTCTACCTCCTTGCAGCACTATTTAATATAAAACTCTTCTCTTCAGCAACACAATTCATAAAAGCAAATGAACAAAATAACTTTTTCTTCATTTTAGACCAGAATCAGCATTAACATTTATGAAAATGTTTTCTTTACAATAAGTGAATTGGTTACAGATGAAAAAGAATTAAGTACTTTACCTTTCAGATGAGAAAGAATGAAGTACTTTAGCATTTAGAAATTTTGAAAGACTTTAAGGTTTTTTTCTCAAAAAAAATTTTGTGTGTGCGTTAGGCAGGTAACATAACTTCTCACATACTTCTGGAGTCATTCATCAGTACAGTCTATTCACAGTCAAACATGGGTTCCTACTGATATTTCCACTAACAAATAAATAGATTGGGCCCAAGGGGAGCTGTCTGACTTTAATTAATTTAATAGGACTAATTCAATCAGAATTCTGACTGCTTGCTTCCTAACAAGCTCCCATATACTCACAGGTACTCGGAGATAACAGGAAATCAGGTGCAGCCAGGGCTGTGTGTGTGTGTGTGTGTGTATGCATATGCGTGCATGCATGCGTGAGCCCAAGAGTGTACACATGTGCATGTGTACAGTGGGATGGACTGAGGATTAGTGATTCATCAAGTTATGCATTGGTTCTTGAAAATCAAAGGAGAATATCCCATCCTAAAATTGTATTGCAGTTTGTAGGTAAGTAATTTTTTCTGCCTAAAGACAGAAACATTTTAGATATTATCTCATTTCTCTTTAAAAAAATTTTTTTTTACTAGTCATAGTTTAAAGAAAGGGTGAGCCTGTGGAGAAGGGGATCTATTATACTCCCTGTTTGACGTTAGGGTAATTGAAAAATGGTCCTTCAGTAACCTGGGGATGAAGCTAGACCCTCCAGTAGGTAATGGATGTCTTCCTCTTTGGAAGGCAGCTGTGCTCAGCACTGTGCCAACAGCACTACACCACTGCCCACTGTCAGTGACTGAGCTGCGGAGGATGCTGAGAATTACAGATATTTTTAGAAGCTTCAAAATGCAGTAGCAGGCAAATTCAAGGCCAGTCTGTGCCACATAGAGAGTTCCAGGTCAATCTGGACAGCATAGCATGAATTATCAAATAAAGTAAAAGTGGCAAAACTGAGTGTGTTCAAAACTAAATCAATGCATGCCATATTAGTTGAATAAAATTTCTACCATGTTCACAGAAACCCTTCTCTTGGTCTGGGCCTGACACTGTTGCAGCCACGTACAACAGCAGTGTAGACATTTGCTGCCTTTTGTACTTGCTAACCCTAGCTCTGGATAAAAGACTGGGAAAAAAATCCCTTTGTGGGAAAAAAGCATTCCCGACTATGATTAAGAAGGTGAAGGCCAGCGCACCTGAAGGCAGAGGCTGGCCTTGTGAGCCTGAGGCCAAGGTCATCTACATAGCAGGTTCTAAGATAGCTAGGGCTACATAGTGAAATGAAATATTAGTTTTCTCAGCTTTAAAATAACAAAATTATATAACCATCTTTTTCTTTACATTGGAAACAAAAGGCCAACAACAGAAATTGGAGCCACATGTTGTGGTACTCGACTTTAGTCCCAGCACTTGGGAGACAGAGGCAGGGAAGTCTCTATTAGTTTAAGGCCAGCCTGATGTAAGTGGCTACTTCCAGGAGAGCCAGTGCTGCATACAGGGAGCCTGTCTGAGGAACAAACCAAGCAGAGCAAAAAAGAGACAGTTAAAGTTGGAGTGCGTCATTTCAGCAGTCGTGCTTTGTTGCTTTTGGTCAGTTTGCTCTCCTCCCAGTCCTGATTCATCCTTGGGAGCTAAAGATGCTCAGGAAGGGCAAACTCTTCTGGGTCAGAGGAAGAGCTCCAGTCTCAACCTTTCAGTCACTACCAGCGAACCCTCACTTCCAAAGAGCTGGAATTGAAGGTGTCCACCATCACACCTGGCCTTACTTTTTTTTTTTTTTTTTTTTTTTTTTTTATGTTTCAGACTTTGAGACATGGTTGTCTCTAGCCCAAGCTGGCCTTGAACTCCCGATCTCCCTGCTCTGGAGCCTGAGTGCATCCCTTGCCCTGCTGATAAGTGTTTGCTACTAGAGGCACAAAACCCATCATGGCTCTAGAAAAGAGATTTGAAACTTTGAATTATTCTGAGTTTAAACTTTTTTTTTCAAATTCAATTTCTTTATAAATTTGGATCAGGATTGGGGAAGATGTTCTTATTTTTCTCTCATGCTCCCTAAGCCTGAATTCCTAAGCTGTACCAGAATATTGACTGATGAAACAGGCAGTGTCCAGAAAGCTATGTCTAGCTCTGTTGCCAAAAGTACTTTGAGCTCTCTTACCCTAGGAGAGGAACCAAAAAGATTTTGTACAGATTAGTTCCTTGTAAGAACAAAAGTCCTTTTGGGGGTTTACTAATTCCTTCACCTCCCCTAATACACACTTTCATTCCTGTGTCCTCATGTTAGGACTTTGCTCTAAGGCAATTTTCCAGAGCAGGAGAGATTCTCAAGCCCCTGCTGACCCCACAGTGTGCAGCGCTGTGCCTGATTAACTGGGCAAGGTCGGACTTGCCTTTTACAGCCCGCCCTCCAACCCCTACCCAGACAGCCCCTCACCTAAGAAATCCCAGAAATGCTTTAATGCTCTGGATGTAAGTAGATCAGAGCACTAGGCCCTCAGGAGAGGGAAAGCTTTTGTAGCTTTCTCCTCCTAGAACTAATGGCAGTGCTAACTGCACTGAGAGATGTAAGGATCCTATAGACTGGGTTTTATGTCCTCTATTCTTCCCCAGACTGCCAGGATTAGAAAGAACTACCCTCTAGTACAAAGATCAAGAAAGAAATAGCTTCAGATCATCTAGCAAATGATTAGCAATATGAAGACTGAAAAGATCTCAACTAAGGCTGTGAATCAGTATTAGTAACTGTCTGTTGGCCACAATCAAGTGTGGCCCTTTCGATCTAGTGCAGTGGTTCTCAGCCTCTGGATTGAGACCTCTTGGGGAGAGGTCAAACAACTCTTTCACAGGGCTCGCCTGAGAACTGTGGGCAGTGGTGGCACGCACCTTTAATCTCAACACTTGGGAGGCAGAGGCAGGTGGATTTCTGAGTTTGAGGCCAGCCTGGTCTACAGAGTGAGTTCCAGGACAGCCAGGGCTACACAGAGAAACCCTGTCTTGAAAAATTTAAAAACAAACAAACAACAACAACAAAAAAAAAAAACAAAAGAAAAAACCAGCTTCAAAATTAGAGCTATGAAGTAGCAATGAAATAACTGTGTGTTTGGGGTTCTCCACCCCGCAAGGAGCTGTACTAAAGGGCTGCAGCCTTTGGAAGGCTGAGAACCACTGCTCTAGTAGTTATTGCTAGTTGATTACTCACCAGAGCATTGAATGTACCAAAAGCAGGTATTTTGCTGGTTGAGACTCTGAAACACCTTCTTCTTACGGAGGTAAGGAGGATAACACATTGAATAGTTCATTGTCAGGGTCTAATTGGGTCTGCAAGAATAGTTCTGTCTCATCAGAGCCAGTCCTAAGAAGCATAGCTCTGTTATGTCAGACAAACTCCTTTTGTGTAGTTCTTAATTACTTTCCCATGAATTCCTTGTTTTTTAGGTTTTATCTGTTCAGTTAGTGTACTACAAAGCAAATTACTTCAGGCATTTAAGCAACAGGCGGGGGAGGGGGTGGAGAGGGTTAATAACTGGCTTGTTTAAGAACTTTAACAGTGGCTTTTCTGGGTTCAGCTTTCCTCTCTGCACATTCAAGCTTTATATCTCTCTGTGTTCAAAAGGAAAAGTTAGTACTAGATTCCTAACGAATGCTACAGAGAGAAAGCCTTTTGCAGGTCTCTGGCTTGCCTTTCTGGACCGAGGAAAGTGTCTTACATAGGCGATGGATGCGCAGTACAACTCCGTGTTTCGTAAGGAGCTTCCTAGACGTCTGTGTTACTTTGGGTGATGCTAATGACTAGTGAAGCCCCACTAGTTTGCTATTGTGGAAGTCTTTTTCCTGATGGATTTTATCATTTCTGTTCCAGCTGCCTCATACACAGATAGCTCTGATGATGAGACGTCCCCCAGGGACAAGCAGCAAAAGAACTCTAAGGGAAGTAGTGACTTCTGTGTCAAGAACATCAAACAAGCAGAGTTTGGACGCAGAGAAATTGAAATTGCTGAGCAAGGTAAAGAAATAAATGCCTTTTTACCTGCCTGTGTCATTTTGTCCTGTTAATACTCCTGAGTCAGCTGGCTTGTCAAATTTCAGTGCAATACTAAACCACATTTTTGTTTATTAATCTGTCTGAGATTGGTGTTGTTCTGGAACCTAGGCTGACCTTACACTCAAGACAATTCTCTTGTCTCAGCCTCCCAAGTGCTGGGATTATAGGTGTGAGTCTGTATGTCCCTTTCCTGAAGAACATGCCAAAGAATCTGAGCTTGGAAAACACTTTGGGGAGGGAGTAAAGTCCAGTAGTTCTGGAGGAAACCCCTGGATCAGAATTGGCATATAGAAGATAAAACGGGGAGTATCTGTCTCTGAAGGCCTCTCAGAGAACATTCAGGAACACCATCTAACAGAAGCTGACCAAGGGAACTTAAATGAATATTTTTTATGTTTTTTCTTTCATCTCTTATTCTCTCTGTTTAATATTCTGTTTGTATTGGGCCTTTTCAGAGATGCCTGCCTTGATGGCTTTAAGGAAGAGAGCCCAAGGAGAAAAGCCTTTGGCTGGAGCCAAAATTGTGGGTTGTACACACATCACTGCTCAGACAGCCGTGAGTTCTTTTCTTCTTAATAAAAGTTAATAATTGCACCAGTTATTGAATGCTTGCAACTGCCAGTACCAGGCTAACAATATTATTTCATTAATCCTCATAAAGCTATGTTGTAGGCAGGGGTTCCTTTTTCCATTTTGTAAACAAGGAAACCAAGGCCCAGAATGCTTGAGTAATTTGTCAGGGTTGTACAGCCAGGAAGACCCAGGCTAAGCCTGCGCAGGAGTATGCAAGTGAGCATGGGAGTGCTTTCTCCGTCTCATACTTCCCCACCCCCTGCCCAGTGTCCTCTCCGAGGCTGTACACATGAGCATATAGAGCTGGCTTCAGCAGCAAATAAGAGAACTGATTCAGCCTGGCCTCAGCATCGAGGAACTTGCTATATTGTGTTGCCAAAAGTCCATCTGGAAGGCCGGCTGTGGCCCGGAGTGGGGCAGTTCTGTTTTACCTCTTTGTGATTTTTTTTTTCAGAACTGTCAGCACAGTTTGCCTACTTCATACAGGCTGACATACGTGTTTACAGCTACATAGTCACCAAGAACACTATGGAAAGGAAGGACTGTTTGTTCTGCTCTCCTAAGAGCAGGAAGCCTTTGCTGAGGTCCTGCAGGGTAGTCCAGCGTGTCACCCTGAGCAGGACTGGTTACATGCCCCTGCTGTACTAGGTCTAAGAAGGGATGAGAATCCCCATGATTGGCTGAGACCGGAGATTCCTACACTCAGTAGAGTTATCTCCCATTTATAAGCAAGGTACTTTCAGTGCCCCTGAATTATTCTGAAGTAGAACTTAGATACACCATAATCTATATGTGATATACAATTTAAGAATTTTTAATATAAAATCAGAACTATAATAGGAAGAAATAAAAATTATAATAAAAATATTTTCAATATGTAAATGCGTAAGCAAAACTGTAATAGAATAGTCTCATGTCTGTACTACTATAGATAGAAATGTAGGGGGCTTGTCTTATGTGAGTAGGTGTTTTGCTTGTGAGTATGTAGGTGTTCATGTGCTGCAGTGCCTGCAGAGGTCAGAAGAGAGCTCTGGACACTCCAGAAATGGGATTACAGACTGTGGGTGCTGGGAAACAAACTCAGCTTTCAACTGTTGAGCCATCTCTCCAGCTCATGTTGTTTGTTTGTTTGTTTGTTTGTTTGTTTGTTTGAGGCAATATCTCATGTAACCTGTACTGGTCTCTCTAACTTGCTATTGTAGCTAAAGATAACTTCGAATGTGCAATCCTTCTGTTTCCCTTCACTACCGTGCCTGGCATTATGTCCAGAGCATTAGAACAACATTTTCATTGATTTCTATGAAAGTAAAGGCAAATCTTCCCAACTCCTGAACAGCCACAGTGAAAAATGAGCATTCTCTATTCACTGACACAATTGTTGCATTCCTAGAAGGACTGTTACTGAAACTATAAAAAAATACTTCTGTCAGTACTAAAGGTAGAATTAGTCTCTAAGACCAAATTTTAGTTATGGTCTTCACCTACATGAACTTTCACTGGGACAAATGTAGTTTATACCAGATCAGCAGTTTTTTGTTGTAAGTGGCTATCCTAATCGTCAGTGTTACAGATCCCTGGCCCTTCCCACTAATAACAACAGCACCCCCACAATCACTGTGAGAAACTCAGTGGTCCCATAGTACTCTATATCTCCTCTTTTGAGTTGTCATCCAAAATGTAATAGGTTTGGAGTTCCAAATACATTGAGATCTGTAGGAAAATTGTTGTGTTGAAAATGTTCTAGCACTCTTTATAGGACGTATAAAATCTAAGTCATCTTCCTTCTCTTCTCTTTTTCTTCTAAGACAGGGTCTCATGTAGACAGGTGGCCTGCTAGCTGCTGGGTAGCTCGTGATCTCTTTCCTGTCTCAATCTCTCAGATGCTAGAATTATGAGTGGTGTATGCCACCATGCAAAAGGCTATTGTGGTTTGTGTGTGTGTGCGTGTGCGTGTGCGCATGCGCGCGCGTGTGTGTGTGTGTATGTGTGTGTGTGTGTGTGTGTGTGTGTGTGTGTAGGCCAGAGGTGGGGATCTTCGGTCACTATCTTATTTTTTGAGAAGGGTTTCTCACAGCTTACTGATTGGCTAGACTGGCTGGCCTGAGAGCTTCAGAGTCAGACCTGTCTCAGCTCCCCCATCACCAGGCTGGCAGAGGCACTCCATGGCACCCCACTTTTACATGGGTGTTGGTGATCAGAATTCAGGTCTCCATGCTTGCACAACAAGCACTTTACCCACTGAACCAGCCTTTTATTTTGTTTTCAGACAAGGTCTCATGCTAACAAGGGTCTCAAGCTGACATTGAATTTGGTTTGTAGCAGATGAAGTTGGTACTGGTCAAACACCTGATCTTCCTGCTTCTCTTTCCTGAGTGCTGGGATTTCAGACATGTGTACCACACTGAGTTAGTTAGTTAGTTAGTAGGTAGTTAGTTGGGTAGTTAGGTAGTTAGGTAGTTGGGTAGGTAGTTGGGTAGGTAGCTAGGTAGGTAGTTAAATTGTTTGTTTTTTCAGTGCAGGAGGTTGAACCCAGGGCCGTATGTATCCTAGACATGCATTCCTGTCTCTGTCCTATCCTGTTCCTGAGCTTTAACCCCAGCACATCAATCAACTGGAAAGAAGCTGTCTGTCCCTCAGCACACGCTTCATGGTCACACTGTTATTGAAGGGCAAACAGAGATTCCTTAGAAACAGATAGCATCTGAATTCCCTCTGAGACTGCTGAGATAAACGTCTCTGAGGAAAAGAATACCCTGAATTCCTAAAATTAACACAATAAACTAAAAAGTAATTTCTTTTTGGAGCTATAGACTAATGAATTGAGGCAAAGCATGCTTAAAACCTTTCCTAGGCCTCTCACATGAAAATTCAGAATGGTAGCTTAAAATAGGAAGTCCTCTACGTACTGGCTGATGTTGCTCAGTTATATCTAGTTTGCTTTTATCTCAGACTAACTGATCATCACCCCCTTTTGGACCTCCCTCTATTTTCCTGAATGAATGAATTATTATTAATTTACCAATTTAATATCATTTTATTATTTCTACCCTAAATTTTTTCTTTACCCTTATGAATATTTTTTCCTTTTGTTTTTAATCTCTGTAATTTTTCTGATTATGTTTGTGTTAATTAAATAATATTCTAATATTACCTCTGTGTAATAGGATATAAAGACAGAGGGCTAGAGATGTAGTTTAGTTAATGGAGCGCTTACCTACCACCACAAAGACGTGGGTTTGATCCCCGGCACCATTAAACCCAACATGGCAGTGTGTTCCTGTGGCCCCAGCTCTAGCACATCTGGCGTGAATATTACAAACAAGTACAGGATCATCCTCCACTACTTAGTGAACTAGCTTGTGGCCAGCCTGGGCTATTGGGTAAGATCCAGCCCCTCCGAAAAGAAAGAAGGAGGGAAGAAGGAGGAATCTCCTATGCCCCTTCTAGTATGTAGCTCATCGTTTCTTAGTTAGGTCTTCTAATCTAATTTCATTGCTGTTGCTACTAAATTATATAATAAAATTAAAGTTGAGGAACTGGAGAGACATGGCTCAGCAGTTAAGAGTGCTTGCTACTCTTGCAGAAGACCAGACTTTGTTTCTTAGCACCCGTGTTGGAGGGCTCACCATGGCCTGTAGCTCCAGTTTCAGACTATCCAACACTCTCTTCAGGCTTAGCAGCAAAGGAATTTACCCTCTGAGCCACCCTGCTGGTACCTTGTTTTTAATTTTTTAGATGCTCTCACTATGTAGGTAGATTCCAAAGTAACTTGAAATTGTCTATGTATCCCAGACTATCCTTAAACTAACCATCTTCCTGCCTCCTGAGAGCAAGGATTAAAGTATACGCCACACCACACTTGAAAATTTTTGAATGCAAGTTCTTAGTTTCATTATGGTTGAAAGTTGTATGGAGTGACTTTACATTCCTTCAGCATCTTCTCCATATCCAACCACTGTTTCCTGTTCTTATTTAATGAGTTATAATTTATTATTTTCAATATATTGATGCTTATTTTATCCTCAGTTTGGCTTACTTTTAGGAAATTGTTTAAGTCTCTGTCTCTCTCTGTCATTCTCTGTCTGTCTCTCTGTCTCTCTATCTCTCTCTGTCTCTGTGTGTGTGTGTGTTTCTCTCTCTCCCCCCACCCCTCTGTGTCTGTGGAGTAGGCAGGGTGTGTGTGTGTGTGTGTGTGTATTCCTGTTTCACTTTGTTTTTTGAAACAGGATCTCTTCACTAGCCTGGTGCTCTCCAAGCAGGCTAGGGTAGCCAGGCAACAAGCCTCAGAAATCTTCTGTCAGCCTTTTTTCCCCCTTAAGTTTGTTTAACATGAAAATTCTGGAGATCAAACTCAGGTCCTCATGCTTGCTAGGCAAGCACTTTCCGACTGAGTGGTGTCCCAGCCGTTGTCTTTGTCCTTTGGCCCTTTCTTTTCATTCCTTGCTTCTGGAACATGATGATCTACTCTTATCTACTCTTCCCCATACACGCCTTGGAATGAGACCTTTCTAAAGGAACTCACAAGGGCTACTTTCAGTGGATCTTGGCACTATTCAGCTATTGTTCCTGGATACTCTTTCGTTAATTTTGGAAATGACTGCTCACTAACTCTAAATGGATTTGCTGATTTGCTGTGCCCTGTTCTCTTTGCTTTTGGGAACTTCAGTGACATGTGTCAGATCATTTAATAATATCCCATTCATCTTGGGTGGTCTGTTCTGTTTGTTTGGTTTTGTTTTTCCTACTCTCCTTTTCTCTTTGTGTTTTAGTTTGTGATTTCTATTCTGCTGTCTTTAAGGTGTTTTTGAAAGTGCCCAGTCCTGAGGCTGGAGGAGATGGCTCAGTGTTTAGAGCACCGACTGCTTTTCCAGAGGTCCTGAGTTCAATTCTCAGCAACCACATGGTGGCTCGCAACCATCTGTAATAGGATCAGATGCCCTCTTCTGGTGTGTCTGAAGATAGCCACAGTGTACTTAGATATAATAAATAAATAAATCATAAATCTTAAAAAAAAAAAAAGAAAGAGAGAAGAGAAGAGAAGAGAAGAGAAGAGAAGAGAAGAGAAGAGAAAGTGCCCAGTCTGGAAAGGATTCTCTACATGGTTTTTTTGTTACTTTGTGATTTGTTGTTTCTGGCTTTGTATTTGACTTGATTTTATAGTTTCCATCTCTCCCTGATAACTTCCCTGTTTGCGAACATTGTTATCTTTTTTTATTATCTTAAACATTTATCATTAATCATTAGTTTTTATTTATTTTGCTGCTTTTTTTTTCTTTTTGAGACAGCCTCTCTTGTACGGAGCCGCCCTTGAATTTAAACTTACCTCATAGCTAAGGATGACCTTGAATTTCGAGTTTTTTCCTCCTGAGTGCTAGGATTACAGGCATGTGCCACCACACCTAACTTCCATAGCGCTGAAGATCAAATCTAGGGCTTCAAGCATGCTAGACAAATGAACTTCCAACTTTTGTTTTCACATCTTCAAAAGCTTGATGAGTTTTTCATTTCAGTCAGAGTCATGAGCTGCCTGGAATTTCAGTTGGGCTGAGCCCTGTAGGCTTTTCGTTTCTTCAGCAGTGGGCTGAAGATTGTAGGTTCCTCAGCCTGATTATAGGTGAGTGAAGGCTTGCCCTGGTGTCTGTTGCTCTGGCCTCAGCTCTCAGCTACTTGTACCCCAGTGTGCCACAGAGGGGTCCCCTCAGAGGCCTGCCCTACCTGTAACCATCGACTGATGCTTTGTGGGAGGGTGAGAGTCTTGAATCTTCTGATCCAGTCAGTCCTAAGCAGGCCTCCGTGAAGGGAGGGCTTTCCTGGTGTCTTTATTGCTTTCTAGAGCAGCCGATTTTTTTTTTTCTTGGTAAGTCTGGCCGAAGATATTTTTCTGGTCTTCTGTGGAGAAAGAGAAGTAATGGATCTTTTAGTATTATAAATAGTGACCCACCCTGGGCTCAAGACAGTCCCTGGGAATTTCCCAATTTTGCTTTCCTCTCCCCCATGAAGAGTCTTTGCATGGCTCTTATCACAGCATGATTGCTAAGCTTCTGTTACTTAAGGCTTTTGCTTCCTGTGTACTGGCAGTCAACCCCTTGGCTCTAGCTTTCCTTGTGAGTGCTGGGCAGGTTCTCCTGGAAAGGACCTTGCCTGTGAGTATGAAAGCTTGTGACTAGTTGGAGCAATGCAAAACTCCAAATTACACACTTTCTTTCTCCATTTACTCTTTAATTTAAATTTTAGCAAGCTTTTCTTAACCTTATATATGCAACTACCATTTCCTTCCATGCTTTGCGAGAAATGAAACAATCCCAGTCTACATCAGGGTCTCAGACTCCAAACTGACCTCAAACATTCAAGAATGACTTTGAATATCTGGCTATCTTCCCTTCACTAACCAGTGCTGGATTCCAGGCCTGTGCCACTGTGCTGGCAATTAGGATTAGGTGCTGGGAATCCTGTATGTGAGGCCAACGCTCTGCATCCTAGCTCTACGTAGTCGTTTCACATTCAAACTGTCTTGCTTTGTGTGTCTGAAACAGAACAAAAACTGTATGTCTGTATTTTGATAAAAAAACATTCTCAGAAATTCTTAATTAAGTCTTACTGGGGAAAGTATAGAGTCTTACTGGAACCTACTATGTTGAAAATAGTGAAGATGTTCTATAAAATACAACTTGAACAACTTGGCCTCAGGCTGGAGAGATGGCTCAGTGGTTAAGAGCACTGACTGCTCTTCCAGAGGTCCTGAGTTCAATTCTTAGCATCCACATGGAGACTTACTGTATTGGGATCCGATGCCCTCTTCTGGGGTGTCTGAAGGAGCGATAGTGTACTCACATATATAAACAAATCTATGAAAGAAAGAAAGAAAGAGAGAGAGAGAGAGAGAGAGAGAGAGAGAGAAAGAGAGAGAGAGGGCCTAGTTTACTCCTGGTGTATAATATCATTAAAGATACAAATGTAGCCAGGAGTGGTGCAGTGCCTGCAATCACAACACTTGAGAAGTGGAAGGAGGGGAGCAGGAGTGCCTGGCTACGGAGACCCTGCCTTTAGCAGAAGATAAACTAAGGCTTGAGCAGTTGTCTGATGCAGGCGTGGTTATCTCCCCACTCTTTAACTCAGGTGCTTATGGAGACTCTGGCTGCTCTGGGGGCACAGTGCCGATGGGCTGCCTGCAACATCTACTCCACCCTCAACGAAGTGGCTGCTGCCCTCGCAGAAAGCGGTAAGAGCTGGACTGTGTTCTGTCTTTATCTAAGATACGTCTTCAAGAAGTTCCAGTGTTTCAAAGTAAATCGTTAAGGAAGATTACAACCTTAAGGCTGTAAGGCAGCAGCCTTTGGAGAAATAGATCCTGTTGCTATGTTCTCTTGGAGGGCTTCTTTCGTCAACCATGATTTCGTTAACTGTTGGCAAAAAAATTTCGTTTTTACTGTTGGCAAATAGCTGCCTGTATCTCATGTTCTAGTCACACTGCTTCCATTCACGAAGAGACCACCAGTGAGCACTCCTCACCCTCAAGGTCGTCTGTAACCCCTGAGCCACAGTTTGTGGCCCTGTGGGTCTTTCAGTAAACGGCTTGCCCTGCCTTGATGTTTAGTTTGCTTCAGCAGCTGAAAGGACTTGTCCTGGCAGACTAATTGATTACAGTGTCCACTAAGGCTTGAAGGACAAAGGAAAGAAAATTTTGAATTCTGTCAGCTTTCTCTTTTCCCTCTGTGTACTATATGGTTTGGAAACCAAACTACTTCTGAGCTCTTGGGAGATCCCAGGACAAGCCTACAGAACACGCCTCTCTCCTGTTGCTACTACTCTTGACATTTCATTAGTTCTTGAATTAATTTATAAAATTTACTCCTTATATATGATAGAAAATTGTAAAAATATTAAGTATATATCCAGTAAATTGTAAGTAGGCATTTATTTTTGTCTTTTTTTCCTACCAAATGACTATTGATAATTAGAAATATCTTTGCTCTCACAATATTATATTGTGGTAGAGAAGATTACATACTTACATAAATGATAATAAAAAGACTGGTTTGATAAAATGCCATAACTGCTAAACCCATATTCGAGAGCAGGCACGGTGACATTCCTGTCATCCCTGCTTCTAGAAAGGTTGAGGCCTAAGGATCATAGTTCAGGACTTGCTTGGGAAGCTTAGTAACTCTTGTCTCAAAATAAAAATTTTCAAAAAGAAAGTTGAGGATCATGGCTCACACCTGCAGTCTCAGCCCTTAGAAGGCAGAGGTGTGAGAATTGCCACAGGTTTGAGGCTGGCCTGGACTCCACAGTGAGATGTTGTCTCAAAATACCTACATGAAAAGTAATGAGTGAGTGAATGAATAAGTAGGGCTAGCATGCCCTTCAGAGGTGACACTGTCCTAGTGTCCTCTGTGAGCCCAGCTTCATTCTCCAACACTACAAAAATAAGTAAACCTTTGCTCAGTAATACATAAACTTAAACCAACAGATTAGAAACTTCAGATTCTTTTGGTTCTCACCCAGCTAAGTTAATCAGCCTGCACAGTGGACATGACACTTGACTGGGCTATGATGTGGAACAAGCAATTTAGTAGGTAAGAGTCCGAGAGTTTCCCTGTGAGGTGTATGGAGATGCAGACAGAAGACAGTGGGCTTGGGGCTGATGAGACTGACAGCTGAGCGGACTGAGAACATGTTTCTGGTTTCCTCTCTTCCCTCCAGTAGTCCTATTTTTAGCAACCCTTACATTCTTGCTGCTTGTCCTTTGAGCCAAGAGCAGAGTAGCCACTACAGGAAAATGAATGACTAAGGGGACTTGAAGGCAATGTTAACCAGGAAAAAAAATTAATCCAAAGAATAGAGCAAAATGAAAAAGGTTTGGGATTGGCCCTTTGATAACATTTAATAGTTTTCCTTTGTTCTTTTGATTATTTTTAGGGTTTCCCGTCTTTGCCTGGAAAGGAGAGTCAGAAGATGACTTTTGGTGGTGCATTGACAGATGCGTGAATGTGGAGGGCTGGCAGCCCAACATGGTGGGTCAGATTCTGTGAAGAATACCTCTACGTACTGAACTTGTTAAAACTGCAAAGAATCTTACTTAGCTCAGTGTGGTGGTGTACATCTGTAACCCACTTTCAGGAAGCTGAGACAGGCAGGTCTGGAGTTTGAGGCCAGCCAGGAAGCTTTTGCATTTATTAGTAACATGAAAATGCTACCCAGGATTCACACATGACTGGCTAAAATGCAGACGTGAAGCTTTCTGTCCCCTTTTCACAGTTGCTCCAGTAATAGTACGATAATCCTCAGCCAACAGACGCGGAAAGCACAGCCGACTTCAGGGTTCTGAGGCACTTAGGGTCTAGAATCTACACACTGAGTTCTTAGTTTGCTTGGCACTTTGGAGTGCAAATTTCTTCCCTTTATTTTGTAGAAGATGACTAGAAAGTTTAGGGTTCTTTATTTTTACCTTATTTTTGTTTCATTATTTTAAAGATCCAGTTTGAGAAGCTGTAGATGGAGCTCAGTGATAAAGCTTTGCCTGACATTCATAAAGCCATAGGTTTAGTCCCAAGCACTGAAGAATAAGAAAAAAAAAACATTAAATATAAGACAGGGGTCCTATATTTCAGTGGGAAAGCCCTGGTTTAACATGCTTGAAGCCCTGGGGGGAGGGAGAGAGAAGGAGATGGAGAGAGAGAGAGAGAGAGAGAGAGAGAGAGAGAGAGAGAGAGAGAGAGAGAGAATATCACATTTTATATCTTAAATTTTTATTTTTAAATACTAAAAGCACAATTATATTCATAGAGAAAGAAAAAGGCATAAGATATGAAATATTTCCTGCTACCAACATGTCTGTAGTTTTACAAAGAGATTAGAGAAGAAAGAAAGGGGTGGGGGGAGAAATGATTCCTTGCTGCTGTTGGCCATAAAATAGGTGTCATAGGTGCGCAGCCGAGAATCAGCCTCTGCTGACTGCCGCCTGAGGTCACATGGCAGCAAGTGCTGGCTTGAGAAGAGGGGATGATGATGGCGGCTGTAAAATGAGTCAGTTCGCCCCAGCAATTCTGGGTGACAAAGAGGGAGGCTGACTGACAGATAATAAGGGTGACAGGCAGGGTGCGAGTCTCTGGGGTAGAAAGCTAATTTTATAGTCATGAACACAGAGAGGCTGTGGCATTGTACCCACAGCCCTTACAGTCTGTGGAGCCACACGGCTGCTAGAAAAGCTAGTGAAGACAGCACAAGGATCAAAATAGTTGTTGCCTCACAAAATAGGACTCACTGGGCAAGACCCGTTACTTTTCCTTACATTATACCCTCAGGAAGAAGAAGATTGTCTAAGATCAAGAACTTTCTGCAGTAAGACAGCATAGGGAGTTTATAGGCTGCAGTCTTTAAATACTATAAATAGCAACTCCTTGCCCCAGCCAGATGCCTTTGTTTAAAGGGAAAATAGGCACTGGGATATAGCTCAGTGGGTAGAGTATTTGCCTGACCTGTATGAAGGCCTGGATTTTATCCCCAGCACTGTGTAAGGCAGGTGTAGTAATGCATGCCTGTAATCAATCCCAGCAGGAGGATCAGGAAGGAGTTACAGGTCACGTGGGAGAGGTGGTTCACTGGGTAAAGGCTTGCTACCCAAACATGAGGAGCTGAGTTAGGAGCCCTAGCACTCACATAAAAGCCACATGTGGGAGCCAGCACTCATTAGCACAACATGGGGAGGTAAGAAAAAGGGAGAGCCCTGGGTCTCTGTGGTCCAGATGGTAAGCTCCAGGTTAGGATTCTGTCTCAAAAGATAAGGTGGACAGTAGGGCTAGAGATGAAATGCAGTGGGGATTGAAACTGGGGTCTTTACCCTTTATCTGTATCCCTGGCTCCTCTTTTGGGTTTCTTGGGAACATTGGTTCTTAGGGATTCTGTTTGTAGGTGTGTAGCAAGGCTAAGAGTTCTTCAATCAAGATTTGACTGAGTCAGACAAAATATAATAATAGTAGGAATAGAAGCAAAGATCAGATGATAGACCCAAGGTTGAGTGTTTTGTGTGCCCTGGACTTCAGGATGGCATGTGTGATACTTTAGTGTTGATCCTGGAAGTTTAAAGAAGACGCATGCCAACAGGGGATGACTGAGTTCTGCGGCCATGTTCCATGATAGGTGTAGCAATTTGGAAAAATCCTGATGAGACTTTTTAACAGTCCTGAAGGGCTGACATGCCACTGCCTTGTGCCTGACTTATAATTCAGAAACCTTCCCCTGCTGATGGAAGCTCTAGTGGGCACAGCATTGTATTTATCTTTAAGCTCAACTTGAAATAGTGATGAGCTGTTCCGAGGCATGCTTATACACCTACATGCTGCACGGTTCCCTGGTTATTTTTAATTTGGCTTATACATAGTGCGAGGTTGAGCTAGGCAGAACCTCAGTGCTGCCTGAGACCTCGGGTGGGAGAGCGCCTGTGCTGTGGGAGAAGTAAAGGATTAACAGCCTCAGGTTTAAAGCCATTGTTCTGCCAGGGAGGCTAATTATCTGTCCTTTGATTTAAATGAAAACTTAGCTGAATTTATTTAAAGTACTAAAGTCAGCAGCTAAAATTGAGGTTTTTAAGATCTGCAGTATATTCGAGAACTAAAAATCTTGATGGCCTCCTGAGCTAATTATCCATAAGATAATCATATGTTGCAGTGTGGTTTAATAATGTAGATAGATAATGTAGGGTCTTCTGATTGACAGAGACATAGAGGCCTTTCTCCTCTTTTCTTAGAGTATAATGACTCTTTTATTTGGGAGGTTATTGTATTTACTCAGACTTTAAGTTACTTTTCATAACTATATGGAAAATTTTAAGCACCTGTACATTGGTGACTAGGAATTGGTACCCGTACCCTGAGCGACCCCAAAGCCTACACCTTCAGAAGACAAATGACAGTCCTGATGCTTCTGTTGCAGATATTAGATGATGGAGGAGATCTTACTCACTGGATTTATAAAAAGTATCCCAACATGTTTAAGAAAATCAAAGGCATAGTCGAGGAGAGTGTTACTGGAGTCCATAGGTAAGATTTAGCACTCATTCCTGACTTACATATAGAATCTTACGATCACATGTCTGTAGAACTCATTACATTATGTGGAAAATTGAAGCTCTTCTATAAGGTAACAAGTCTAAGGCTAGACACTAATTTTAATTAACCACACAGCTGCAAACCTAGAATGGTGAGCAGCTCAGATGGAGAAGCAAGTGGGGTCCTCATGTTTTCTTGTCACTGTGGTGCAGTGACTGCTTGATCTTTTTGGACATTCATTCGGTAAATATTTTTTGAACTACTACAATGAGCCAGGCACTGTTGTGTGCTAGAGACCCACAGTAGATAATAACCTTTGTTCTCTCTCACAGACAACAAGCAAGGGCTTTGGATCCTATCACAAAGTAGCCTTGGATAAAACTAGAATCATTTCTGTTAATCTTATTCACCAATAAAGAATTGAAAACATGAAAAAAAAAAAAAAACCTTTCACTCAAAGCATGCCACCATGGCTGCTTTAATGTTTTCCAATCTTTTGAACATATAAAACTATAGCTTGGGGCTGGAGAGATGGCCCAGCAGCTAGGAACACTGGCTGCTCGTCCAAGAGAACCAAGTTCAATTCCCAGTACACACATGGCAGCTCACAACTGTCTGTAAGACCAGTTCTAGGAGATCCAATGCCTTCTCACAGACACACATGCAGGAAAAACATCTACGCACATAAAAGTAAAAAATCAAACCAAAAAACTATAGCTTACAACAACCTTCTAATTCTTAGAATGGGCTGCATTTTAAAATGATATATTTGTACATACATGCTTACATACTTGCTTCTCACAAATGCAGATACCACAAGAAAAGACAACTTGTGGAAGTTAGTTCTTTCTTTCCACCATATTGGTGCCACAAATTGAGCTCAGCATGTCAGGTTACCCACTGAGCCTCATCACTAGCTCCAGGAGGTGAATTTTTAATAAAGCAAATACATCTTCTTTTTTTAACGAACTTAGTTTTTAAACTCATGTATGTATAACTATGCATTTTATGGGTTTGTATATTGTATATTGTTGTTATGAATTTGAAACTACTATAGGATTATGCTGGATTTTTATTGTTTAAAATTAGTTCTTTTAAAGCTATTTTTAAGATTTATTTTTGTTTTTTTTTCTGTGTGTGTGTGTGTGTGTGTGTGTGTGTGTGTGTGTGTGTGAATGTATACTGTGTTTGTGGGTGACCCAGAGGAGGGCATTAGATGTCCTGAGGTTGGTGTGACAGGTGATGCCAAGCCACTTGACAGGATCAACATGGGCCTTTGGAAGAGCAGGCTTAACCTCCGAGCCACTTCTCCAGCCCCCACATTACTTCTTTTTTTATTAAAAAATGATATAAAATTTATATGAAGGTTGGAAGAGATTGATCAGTGGATTAAGAGGATTGCTACATTTGCAGAGGACTCAGGTTTGGTTCCCAGTATCTACCTGGCAACTCACAACATTGGTTACTCAAGTCCCAGAAGATCTAACACCCTCTTCGGGCCTCCACGGGCACCCGGCACCCATGCCGTAAACATATATACATCCAAGGAAACACTTGTACACATAAAATAAAGCTAGTGACTTGCCTAAAGGCTCAGTCTTGCAATGGGCATGGTAGTGCGTGCCTTTCATACCAGCAGAGGCCAGTGGATCTCTGTGAGAGCCTATCTCAAAACACAAGTCTCAGTCTTTAAAAATAGAAATGAAAGATTTGTATGCAATTAAGGTTTTTAAGATCTTGAAACACAGTTGGATCAAAGATTTTCTCTACATGATCTTTTTTTTGAGTATGAGCTTTATTGCCAAGCTGTATACAGCCTCTAGAAATATGTTATATTTCTCTGTATCTGTCTTGTAGGATGGAATTAGTTATATCTTTTCTTTCATGCTTAGTCTATCAATGTATTTCAGAGATCAGACATAAAACCAATAGTAGATTGCAATGTCTGGTTGTTTTATGTTTTTCTTGCCTCTTTCCTTCCCAGGCTGTACCAACTGTCCAAAGCTGGGAAGCTGTGCGTTCCAGCCATGAATGTTAATGACTCAGTCACCAAACAGAAATTTGATAACCTCTACTGTTGCCGTGAATCTATCCTTGACGGGTAATGTCTGTTATCTTTGAGGTGATCTTGCGTTATTGCCTGACAGTTCCAGCTTCTTCAGTTTTAGTTGTTTCTGGAACTGTTTCCCGTGAGGCCACACCGCACCCAGGACTGTGTAATGGGAACTCTGCTGCTATCACTTACCATTACTGGAAATTCGCTTTCACTTAGGATTTTAGGCTGGGGCAGGAGACTTGGCTCAGAGATTAAGAGCCCTGGCTCCTCCTCCAGAAGGACCTGTGTTTGATTCCCAGTACCCACATGGCAGCTGACAGCTGTCTATAGTTCCAGACCCAGGAGATCTGGTGCCCTCCTCTGGCCTCCACAGGTACCAGGCAGATGCAGTACACAAACATATTCAGATAAAGCACTCATACACATAAAAGTAAACAAAATTTAAAAAAAAGAAATGCAATTAGCTGGTATTGGTATGCAGAGTTTATATTTTGCATTATTTAAATGGCATAACAATGTTTTTGAAAGAGATTTCAGATGATCCTATTTCAGATCATGTTCCCATAACATACCATATAATTCTCATGGTATTACTGTCATAGAATTTCCTGACTATCTAGAAACTTGTGGGAAGAAAGAATGCACTCCCAGAGGCATTTGTGCTTTCTGCTCTAAGAGGGCTGCAGGTGTGACAGCACTCGCCCTGCCTCCACACCTGTGTCCTGGCACTCCTTCGCTGCTGCCATGAAGACCCCCGTGTGCAGTTGGCATTCTGTTGGTGTAGCTAATACCTGACATACTCAACGTTTGAAAATCAGAGCTTGGTTTTGGCTCAGAGTTTTAGAGATATTGGTCTATGGGCAGGTGGCCATCTTTGCTTTGGGGCGTGCAGTGAAGCAGTGTGAGGTTAGTCAGGATCATGTAACAAGAAAGTCAACTGCTTCTGACTGGGATGTAGGAAAAGAGTAATGAAGGCGCTGAGTCCCCTCTACCCCTTCAAGAACGTGTTGCCAGTTTCTAGAACGCCTCCCACTAGTCTTGACCTCTTAGTTTTCAATGTGTTTTAGTAAAGCAAGCAGGGGAACCAAGCCTTTATCATATGAACCTAGAACATTCTAGATCCAAATCATAGCCCCCAAGTAATTTTCTAAGTAAAACCATCAAAATAGCTTAGAACATGCCGAGCGCAGTGTTTCTATCACATACAGGTTAATTGAGAAAATGAGGAAAGATTCTGTGGACTGCATTCCTAACCGTTCGGTGTGTGCAGTGACACCAGGTGGGCCCTGGATCCAGAAAGAGCTCAGTTTAAATGCTGCTCCCATTACCTATTTATTAACTCTAATCCCTTGCTTGTCCTCCTCGCATATTCCCTCATCTGTAAAATAGTAACTTTATGACCTACTTTATGAGTTATTGTGAGAGTTAATAAGACAAGGTAAGTTGTTCAGTGTTGTTACCTTTCTCCTTTAAAAAGAAACAGTCAGGGTGGCATTTCACTGTGGACACCCAGCTGACCTGGAACTTGATACACAGCCTGGTCTGGCCTCAATAGCACAGTTCTGCTTTCATCATGCTTTAATATAGGCACGTGCAACCAAACTCAGCACCTTGCTTGTCTGTCTAGAACTTCATGTATAGTAAGTTTTAGGATATAATATAAGGTTGGTTTTTGCTGGGGTTTTTTTTTTTCTGTTTGGTGGAGTGTTTGATGCACATTGTAAGTATCATTACCTACTATATTACTGTGGAGTCAATAGTATCACATAGACTGGACGTCTTCATGAAGTCTTAGCATAGTAGTCAGCTATGGGGTGTCCTCATGTAAGGGTCATTGTGACAGGTACCTCAATTCTGACCATATTAATAGTAACTTGTATATATTTCATTAAAAGATTTATCTACCCACCACTATCTTTTACACTTTTTAAGTACCAGATATGTGACCCTAAAGTTGGCCTATACCAGATCAGTAAAAGATGCATGAAGAGAACTCTACTAGTTCAGAAAAAAGATAGAGCCCCTCCCCAGCCATAGTTTGCTCCCCTGATAAAAGAGTCTTAGGTTGTACAAGAGTGTATGTGAGTGACAAGGAGCAGCAGAGCGGGGGTTACGGTTGGGTTTTACAGTGAGGAGCAGGAACCTGGACTGCCATCTAAACTTGCTGAGCAGTGCAGGCTCATTGATACTTGCACACAGTGCCAAACTGCAATTGGGTCAAGGGCACTTATTCTCTCAGTAGAGATGGAAACTGCTCCTGAGAAACTGCAGTAGAAGCCGCGCATGGTGGCACACATCCGTAATCCCCGCACTCAGGAGGCTCGGAGGTGAATTGAGTGTTCTAGGCTAGTCTTTCTTATATAACAAATTTGAGGCCAGGTTGTGCTACATAAGATCCTGTCTCACAAAACCAGAAAGAAAAGGAGGGGCAGCAGAGCGGGCAGGCGTATGGGCTAAGAGAGCATCCACGTGAGAAAGGTATTAATATTTAATCTTCTACAGTTCTGAGATGATTACTTGCTGGGTTCCTCTCTTTACATGTTGCTAGGACCAAATTCCTGACAAAAGCAACGTAGGCATAATCAAATCATGACAGGAAGTCATAGCAGCAGGACTGGAGGCTGCTGATCACATTGCATCCACAGTCAGGACGCAGAGATGAATGCTGATGAAAGAGATGAGGATGATGCTTTCACCTTTTCTTTGGTCCACGACTCTCATCCATCAAGTGGTACTGCCTGTGCCAAGGGTCTTCCTACATCAGTTAACCTAATCTAGAAACTCCCTCAAAGACGTGTCCAAAGGTTCGGTACTGTGATCATTCTAAGTCCCCTTAAGTTGTCAGTCAAAATTCACCATCACACAGACATCAGGAAGCCCTGTCAACTCCTCTTGTATTACTGACTAAGATTCCACTTGAGGATGAATAAAAATTTCCCTGAAGCTCCAAAGGAGCTCAGCTAGGATTTTCACATTGTAGAGTAGATAGTGTTTTAGCTCTCTTAGGGCTGTGGAGTTAGAAAAACCAAAGAGAAGTTTATAGAGTGTTGCCATGACACCTAACTTACCATTACCCCCAGTCCTTCCTTGAGTGAAGTCTTTTTTGTCCTTTATCCTTGTGGAAAATCCTGAGATCACAGGAAAATCACTGCCTAACTGGAGTCCGTCCATGTCTGCAGCCTGGTTGTCACTTGCAGAGGAGCAGTGTGAAGGAAGTTTCCAGACCACCACAGCTATGTGCAGTTACAAAGAGGGGGGGTAAGGAAAGGCTTCAGAAAAGTGGTCAAAGGAAAGGAGGCCAAGAACTGTATCCTTAAGTTCTCCTTGCTGTGCTGGCTCCTGTGAGACCACTCTGCTGATCCATGGCTTCTGAGTGACGTGGTCTCCACCAGAAAGTAGCAAGTTTTACCCATGTTTGGAGATCCTGTGTATTTCAAAATCAACAGGATTTTAGTTGAAACTCTTTTTTTCTTGACCAAGATTCCCAGAAAAAGTAATCTCATTGTACCTAAAGAGAAACCAGAACTCATTCCTACACATTCTTTCCAGAAGTCCTGGAGACAACAAGGATCAGTTTCTTAGAGAACAAGATACAAGGGTAGAACGTTAGTACTCCAAATCAGCCCAGAAAGATGGTTGGCTATATAGTCGGCATCAGCAGATTTCACAGCCTCTCTGCACCATTGTCTGTTACTCTCCATATTGAATCAGTGTAAGATACGAGTATCAGACTGATACTGCTCAATGTATTATTTACTGTATATTCCTAAAACAGTAAGGTAAAGTAGTATTTCCATCAAGTCAGAACTGTCGCTCTCTAAATTAAAATCACTATTTCCTTATTTGTATCTTTTCTTTTTTCCCATATCTATTCACAATATAGGAGTGTACATTGCTGTCTTGTTTACAGGCCATTGTATACTCTACAACTTTCTTTTGTACCACTCCTAAGAAAGAGGGAGATTACAGAGGGAGGCTGCACAACTCCCATGTACCCAGAGCTCTCTAGACAGACAAATACGGACTGTATTGCTTTTCCTCAAATTGAAAGAACTTTAAAACAAAGCACAAGCCTCAGGTAGAAAGTTAAGAATGTTTTTCCTAAGTGAATGGTTTGGTTTGGTGTTTGTTTCCCTTAGGCTTAAAAGGACAACAGATATGATGTTTGGTGGAAAGCAGGTGGTGGTCTGCGGCTATGGAGAGGTAACGTTCAACCTTTTATTTGTTGGATGCTTAAAATGTGTTTTGATTAAATTGTTGCAGTTTTGTGTATAGACAAAAGTACATCATGCACCATGTTAGACAGGAACACGTAACTTTGCAGGGCCTTGAATTAAGTGCCTTTCTTTTCCCTATGTATATTTCTTTTCTGAGTTGATTTTCTGACTTGTTCCAGCACCGCTGTTTGCGATGTTCTTTTAGCTTGTGTTTTGATTATAAATCGTGAATGTGGGTGTTCTCATGCATATGAATGTGCTAAGCAGGGGCCAGGGATTTGTTTATGAACTGCATTTATTTGTTTTTCTTGGTTTTCCCCAAGCATGAATCTATCCAGCAGACTTGCTTTTAGGGGAAGAAGGAGGGTGCCCTTCCAAAGCTTCCAGAAGCTTCGAGAAGTATGCTTCCGCTGACTCTCCTCATTGTGTGTGTTCTTTCCCTGCCCAGGTGGGGAAGGGGTGCTGCGCTGCTCTGAAAGCCATGGGTTCCATCGTGTATGTAACTGAGATTGACCCCATCTGTGCCCTGCAAGCCTGGTAAGCATGACAGGGGATGCCTGCTCCTCCAGTACATGGCTGGCTGCGGTGCCACCGTGGATCTGCCACGCTGCGTCTTACACCCACACACCCTAAACTGCTAAGGGAACTCTAAGCTTCTATCTTGCAAAAGTCACGGAATTCTGCTCTGAGCAAAGTGGAAATGTAGAATTCCTGTTGAAATAGTAACAGGGAATGCTTTGGTTTGAGAGACAAAATATTCCATTAATGTCTCTCTTCATATGTAATCCTCCTCATCCCTTTGGAAAATTATGATCAAAAAGAAAAGGCAGGCCAAACAGATGGTTTTCTAGACTAAGTGGTTACTGTGCAAACCTGATGACCTAAATTCAGTCTCTGACTTAAGAGTTGTCCTCTGACCTCCACAGGTGTAACTTGATCTGTGCTTACCTTCGTGTATCTCTCCCTCTCCCTCTCCCTCTCCCTCTCCCTCTCCCTCTCCCTCTCCCTCTCCCTCTCCCTCTCCCTCTCCCTCTCCCTCTACCTCTACCTCTACCTCTACCTCTACCTCTACCTCTCTCTCTCCCTTTCCCTCTCCCCACCCCTCTCTCTCTCTCTCTCTCTCTCACACACACACACACACACACACACACATTCTAGTATTTTTAAAAGAAGGTTCAGACCTATAATCTTAGCATTCCTGAGAGTCTGAGGGGATGTTGGGTGCAGTTTAGTGATAGAACATGTGCTTAGCATGGACATGGGTTCAGTCTTCAGCAGGAAGAAAGAGAAGGGAGGGAAATGCTGTGTCAGAGACCTTCTGATCTACTAATACACTTCAGAAACCTCCATGGTAGTCCTCCCAAAAATGTGAATCTAACTATGAGAAAATATTAGACAAATCCAAACTAAGAATGGAATCTGTTCACTCCTGTGTGAACAATGTGTGGGAAAGTGTTTGTGATATTCTTATAATTCTTAAGGCTCGAATCTAAACTTAAATTTTTTCAAGTTTCTTTTTCCTCTCTCAAATGTGGATCCTAGCAGGGCATACCTTTAATCAAAAAGATCTCTAAAATCAAGATCAGTCTGGTCTACCTAGTGATTTCCAGGCCAGTCAGGACTGCATAGTTAGACCCTGTCTAAAAAATAGTAATAGTCAAAACAAATAAAATATAGATAATCATCCTTACCTCAAAGTATTGTGAGAATACAATCACAGAATGTATTCTGTCACAGAATGGACTCTCACTAAGTGGTAACTGATATTAAGATTATTTCCATCATCCAAAAAATAGGAAATACCATGGTCAATAAAAGCTACTTGTAAGTCTAAGTTTCTGTACTATGTATCTACATTTGTTGCTTTCTGTGTAGTGTTTACCACTAAACCTCTGGAAGAACACTGAGCTAGGATAAGGTTGGAATAAAGCCTGTCCCTCTGTCCTGCCACTCACAGGGCACAGTCCTAAGCTCTGTCCTAGGGCTCTGCCCAAGCAGAGTTCCCCAGGAGTCACTTCACTGGCTTCCTCTAGTTGGCTTCCGTACATGGGGAGCGTCACCTTTCCGGCACTGTCTCTTCAGTATTGAAACAGAAGCAACACTGACGGTAGTGCATTCACAGTGTCTAGCCGTGAACCAGTAACTTACCGTATATGCTGCACAGCTATGTGCTGAGGGTAAATGAGAGAATGAAAAGAACCCAGAAAACCCCTGTGCTGTGTCAGGAGCACTGGAAACAGAGCATGCAGCTGGAGCTGCAGAGCATGGGAAACCTGTTGTGACAGAAGACTGAGGAGCTGTAGACAGGAATGTCGGTGAGGCTGTATCAAACCGTGTGCAGAGCTTGGGATTGTTTTGTTGTTGTTGTTGTTTTGGGGTTCTTTTTTTCTCTCAGTTTGAAAGTGTGTATCCTATGCACAGAGCTAGAGCATAGCCTCCAGGCAAAGGCTAGCACAGCATATTTCAAGAGCTCACTGACTATAGATTTGGGCAGTGGTATATCTGAGGTTAGAATCACATGGCAGTGTAATCAGTTATCAGTATAAGAATTTATCCTGGAGTTTTTTAAACATGTAAATAAAATATTCCAAATTGCACTTAGAGAAATCACTGTACAAAATGATTTTGAGATGTAACCTAGAGACAGTGAGATTGGGCCGTGGGCTGCTGACTTGACCTTAGCTAAGCCAGCATGTAAGAGAAAAGGGCAGAACTAGGCACGGTGGCCCACACATCTGTAACCCCAGCACCGAAAGAGAATTACCTCAAATTTAAGGCTAGCCTGGTCTACAAAATAAGTTCTGACCCTGTCTCAAAACCACCAAAAAGGTTCTGTGGGGCCATAAATTCAAGAGACTTTTAAGGAATTAAGAAAAAGTATCAAAAAGATTTGGTTACAATTTCAGTTAGGAAGAAATGTTTCCTTGGCCCTTCCAGTTGGGTCAACAGTTGTGCTGTTGCTCAGGGTAGAAAATAGAGAAGAAAAATAAATGAGGGTGTGGAGAGGATAATGAGTTTGGGATCCGTCTGGGGATCTTGAGATATCTGAAGGAGTAGTTAATCCTCGGCTATGACACCCCCCAGCCATGTGACTTAAAGATACAGACTATAGCTGCAGTGTAGGTTGATGGTGAAGCTCTGCCTTTTTTTCTGGATGCCTGGACTCTGACCCCAGCACTGGGGTGGGGGGCATATCCCCATCATGTGAGTGATGATTTATACCCAAATATGGATACTGAAAGAACAGAGAAGGATCCAGTGAAAAACCCCACAGAGTTCCACTGCTTTAATGTGGGAAACACCTTAGAATGTAACCAAGCAGCGTACAGTTGTCTAACATGTACAAGGTCCTGGCTTCCATCCCCAGCACGACAAAAGTGGGGAAATAGGCTTTATGCTTAATGTGGCAGAGAAATCAAATGCTATAAGGCACTAAGGAAAAAAAAAAAAACTTGTTTTTTTTTTTTCTTTTCAGAAGCTAATCAATGATCTTAGAAGAATAGATTCAGTAGGGGAATACCAGAACAGGGAAGTGGGAAGGGGTGGATGGGAGAACAGGGGAAAGGAAGAAGGCTTATGGGACTTTGGGGGGGGGGGGGTCCAGGAAAGGGGAAATCATTTGAAATGTAAATAAAGAATATATCAAATAAAAAAACAAAAGAAAAATAGATTCAGTGAGAATAGATCCAGTGGGCATGTGACATTTTCTAGAAATTCCATTTGGGAATTTCATGGGAGCCCTTGCTTGGCTCCCTATTATTAGGAAGATATAGTTCTGTAGGTACAAAAGGAGCTTTTACAGTTCTCCTGTATAAACTAGGGAAATGATTGTATGTTTGACTGAAGCCAAATGTGGTAACACATGCCTGTAATCCCAGCATTTGAGGAAAAGGCTAGAGGATCCTGAATTTGAGGCCAGCAGCATCGCAGCTGTCCAGGAAGTGACACTAGCTAGCTGCTTGAGGTGCTCGCTCCAGGCTTGTAAGGGAAGACTCCCCTCGGCTGGCTGAGTTAACTGTCCTGCTTCATTTCCGCAGTATGGATGGGTTTCGACTGGTGAAGCTAAGTGAAGTCATCCGACAGGTGGACATTGTTATTACGTGTACAGGTATGGCTGTGGTACATCCGATGGGGTGGGATGTGGGAATGCTCTCATGGGGCAAATGAGGGGTGATTAAAAATATTCTGGATAAAGCCAGACTGCTAAAATGAGAGATAGGGGCGAAGAAGTAGGAATGCCTCATTTGGTAGAACACTCGCCTTAATAAACATGAATTCCTGAATTTGATTCCAAGAACCCATGAAAAAGGGCCAGACGTGGGTGACTGGAGAGTTGGCTCAGTGGTTAAGAACACCTGTTGCTCTTGCAAAGGACCCAGGTTCTATTCTAACTGTGGGAATCAGACATATTGGCAGTATACATGCATTGAGCAGGTAAAACACTCAAGACACATAAAGTGAATAATCTTTAAGAAGCCAGGCATGGTGCTTGGCACTTATAATTTCAGCACTGTGGAGTCAGAAATACACGGAGACACACATGCATACACCAGAAATAGTAGACAAAAAAAAGTCTATATCTTTCACATTTTCCTGTTTAGAGCACTGCCAAACTATTTTTCAAAGCAAGAGACCCTTTGCACAGTTGTCCCAGCAGTGCTTGGGGGTCCCAGCTTTTCTACGTCCTCAACGGCCTTTCCTGAGGGTGTTGTTATTGCCATCCTAGTGATCACACAGTCATATATGATTTAGATGGCTAGCGATGTTCTCCATTCTTGCCTCTGCTTTCTGGCCATTGATATCTTCTCTAGAGACACAGTCTTTCAGATCCTTTATTTATTTTTTAATTAGATTATTTGTCTTTATTGTTGAGTTGTAAGAGTTCCCGATACATTTCTGATAGACATCCCATTTCAGTGTTTGATTTACAAAGATTTTGTCCCAGTCACTAGGTTGTCTTTTAAACACTTCCTTAGTTGGGTCATTTATAGCAAGGCCTTGTATGTTTATTGATGTAGTCCAGTCTCTGTTTTTCTTCTGTTGTTTATGTTTAAAGTGCTGTATGGCTGTAGACTGTTGCAGAACCTGAGGCTACAAGGATTCACTTTCATGTTCCTCTAACATTTCTATCAAAAAACTAAGAGTTTTTCTAGTTTTTGCTCTTAAGAATATGATCTATAGAGAATTGGTTTTATATGTTAAATTATATATATGTGTGTGTGTGTGTGTGTATATAATATATATATATATATATATATATATATATATATATATATACTATCGTATGTGCTTGTATAGTATTTGAGGTAGGAGGTCTAACTTCATTCCTTTTCATGCGTTTATCTCTTCTGTTTTTAAGGGAACAAGAATGTGGTGACCAGAGAGCACTTGGATCGTATGAAGAATAGCTGCATTGTTTGTAATATGGGACATTCCAACACCGAGATTGATGTGGTAAGATCCTTAGTGACCATTGCTGGGACCTTTCTTCATTTCCATTTATTCTCTTCTTCCCAAGTTACAAACTGGAAGAAGAGAAGGCAGGGGCATCAACTAGTCTGAGCATGAGTATTCTAGAACAGTCCATATCTGTTCACTTTTCAACCCTATGGCCTGTGCTTAGGGGAAAAAAATAAAGCTTTTTCATCACAACCATTTCAAATGATTGCCTCCTTACACCCAGGCGTGATTACCTACTCAGACTGAGAAACGTTTTCTTTTCATGCTAAGAATTGGGAGCTGGATAAGTTCAGTATGACTCAAAGTAGAGTCAGTATGGTGGAAATGTTTAGCTTTACATAAAGATAAGTAGGCTGGTCCATGGAAACACTCAAAGGAGAGAGATCTGTGGGCTAGCATGAGTACGTGGTCTTAGAATGGCTGTGTCCATCAACTACTGCAGTTTTTTCTTTTCTCTCTCTTTTCCACTGGCCTAGGTCTCCCCTTAACATATCTCAAATCACAGTAACCAAGTTATATTGAAGGTACCACCTTCAATCCAGAGCCACTGTGTCATAGCATATATTCCTAAACCTGGGAAGTCTATTGCTATAGTTCTATATAATCTGATTATATCCAACCAAGCCTCTACTAAGTTATCCAAGTAGCAGTTAATAGAGGTGTATTTGTTTCTTTTCAGACTAAAAGCCAGAGTGTCTCTCAGTATGACTTTGACTCTCGCTTTAAGTTTTTATGGCTTTTTTATGGCATGTCTGTCTTTCTCTGTGGGTCACTGGCTCAACCGTAGCAGGCTTTCCTCTCACAGAGGGCTGCTGTGACTGAGCTGTGCATGGTAGCTGAGGACCAGCTGATGCTGAGGGCCTCTGGGTAATATTTATTTTATGTGCTTTCCCTTGTTAACCCTGTGTCCTATTTTTTTGTTATTAGAAATATTTGGCTGGGGATGTAGCTCCTTGTTAGAGTGTTCGCCCCACACACACATGGCCCCAGGTTTAATCCCCGTACCACAGCACCAGAAAGAAGGAAGGAAATAGCTAACAAGATAACCTCCCAAAGCCTATGGCTAGTCTGGGGGTCTGAGTGCAGTGGCATCATTGCTCTGTCTTGTCACTCCAGTTTGCTTACAGTTACTAATGGAGTTGATAGTTGGTTCCTTGGCAGGGGCAGGGGTTCCTCTTACGTTCCGTTATGCACCATGAGTGAACAGGCACCTTTACTACATGGTCAAAGAGAAAGCAGGAAGACTTCTCTCCAAAACAACAGGAAGCCCTGACTGACAGATGCGGTCATCAGTTGTACACCTTTCCTTTTACTCACCCCATGCCCTTGTATTCTGGGAGAGTTATTCTTAACTTTAAACTGGGACGTGTGGACATTAGGTACACTGGGAGTCAGACAACTGCTTCAAAATGAAATTTGAGCTCAAATATGTAAGCTGGTGTATGTGGTAGTGCTTACCTTTAATTCCAGCATTTAGGAGGTAGAGGCAGGTAGATCTCTGAGTTCGAGGTTAGCATGGTCTACAGAATGAGTTTCAGGACAACCAGAGCTACACAGATAAACCCTCTTTCAGAAAAACAAAACAAAACAAAACAAAAATCAGGTATAGTGACTCCAAGGCCTGGTTGTCCCTCTAAAGATGGGCTAGACATGAGCAATTCTTTAGAATAAAGGTCACAAGACCATTTACCTTCAATCACAAATATTACTGTATGGTTGCTATATGCCAGCTGGAGTTCTAGATGCTTAGAGTCAGTGAACATAACAAATTCCTACCCTCATAGAGCTTATATTTAAGTGAGAAGAAAAACTAAACATAATAAATAAGTAAAATTCTTAAGAGGAGAGAGAAGTGAGTTTGGCAGAGGGGACAGAGCACTAGGTCGCTATTTAAATAGTAGATCCAACTGCGAGCCTGACATCAAAAGGATCAGTTGTGTGGATTTCTAGGTAAGGAGCATTGGAAGCAGCGTCTGTAGCTGGTCCACATGGCCAGAGGCAGAAGGAACCCTGCTCTGTTTGAGGGGTGGAAGGAGGCTGGTGTAGAAGGCACAGTGAGCACAAGACAGGGGAGAGGAGAAAATGAGGTCCCTGGTAACAGTCCAGACCTTTTAGGGCTACTAAAGGGCTACTTTTAGTTATACTCTGAGAGAAACAGGGAGCCACTATAGGGTTTCTAATCTGGCTTAGTTTTAATATTATGACTTTTACTTTAAAAGGATCACCCGGGATAACATGTTGAAACTAGGCTTGGTTTTGCCATTATTGCTAGGTAGACCCCCATATTTGCTGTATCTGGAGCTAAGAGCCACCTCTCTCTTTTCTTTGAATTCTTCATGACATGAGGTATGCTTCAGAAAAGATGCTTCTCAGAGAACTTTTGAAAGTTAGTGTGTGATGGTACTGTCACAGAGCATGTAAAAAACAGTTTAAAGTAGGTTGCTAGAAATTCAAGGCCAGCCAGGGCTGTATAATAAGATCCTAACTCAAACAAACAAACAAAAACAGCAAACTCAGCCAATAATTAGAACCAAGATGTTCATTCATTATTTAGCAAGTGTATGCTGAACATTTGGCCTGCTCTATACCAAGTTTTAATTAGATGAAGTAAAAGCTTTGAGCAACATCTTCTGCTCTTGGAGTTTATATTCTTGTGTGGGAAATGGATAATAAATAAGTCAGCAGTTATTGTCTGTGTTATATTGAATGAAAAGGCGAGATGAGGGTGTTGAGAGCACTCTTCTAATAGAAATGGTCAAGAAAGGCATTTTGTGGATAGGATGTTAGGGTGGAGAAGGCTGAATGAAAGAAAAAGGTAGACATGTGAGGACCATGTATTCCGAGAAATATGGTCGAGCAGGAATGCAGCTCAGTGGTAGAGCACTTGTGGGGATGAATGCACACAATCCTGTGTTCAGCCTCACCATTGCAAAGAGGAAGCAAGCAAAACGATCAGGATGGCAAGAGCTGAAGAAGCTGTGGTCGAGCCAGCAAGATGGCTTAGCAGGTGTGGGCACCAGCAAGATGGCTTAGCAGGTGTGGGCACCAGCCAGATGGCTCAGCAGGTGTGGGCACCAGCAAGATGGCTCAGCAGGTGTGGGCACCAGCAAGATGGCTCAGCAGGTGTGGGCACCTGCAAGATGGCTCAGCAGGTGTGGGCACCAGCCAGATGGCTCAGCAGGTGTGGGCACCAGCCAGATGGCTCAGCAGGTGTGGGCACCAGCAAGATGGCTCAGCAGGTGTGGGCACCAGCAAGATGGCTCAGCAGGTGTGGGCGCCAGCAAGATGGCTCAGCAGGTGTGGGCGCCAGCAAGATGGCTCAGCAGGTGTGGGCGCCAGCAAGATGGCTCAGCAGGTGTGGGCGCCAGCAAGATGGCTCAGCAGGTGTGGGCGCTTGTAACCAAGCCTGAAGACCTGAGTTGAATCCCTGGAACCCATGGGAAGGAGAGAAACAGTTCTTGTACATACATGATCCTCTGACCTCCGCACACATATATGTAAGTGCCAACATATACAGAAAGATAAATAAGTAGATCAGTAAATACATAGATGTAAATTGTTTAAAGATAAAATCTGGCGACAGTAACAGACAGGGGTGAGGCAGAGGAGACCGCTCGAGGAGGCAGTGGGTAAGGCAGAGCTTTGTGGGCCATAGTAACTAGAGTTTTATCTAAATAGAAAAGAGACTACTGGACAATTTTGAACCAATAAATAAATGTATCTGATGTATACTTTTTATAAACCAGTCTGGCTTTTGTGTAAAGAAGACCCTCTAGGCTTGAATAGGTGTGGGGACAGCAGGAAACTCTGAGGAGGTGAAGGTGCTGCCTTGGTCTGGGGTAAACAGTAGAGTTGATGAGACTCGGTGTCACCGGTGGAAATTGCTAAACCAGTTAGAGGTAAAATATGAAGAAAGGAGTGAGAGTCTCTGAAAATCACCTAATTTTACTGTGTAGGAAAGTTATTTGGTAAATATTCATCCAGATAGATAATTGATCTTTTGTAACCAAAACTTAGAGAAGAAATTCTCTATAAGTTAGTGTTACTATGTAATATTTATCTAGCTAGATTTGTATTGTTTTGTATTTGAGCTAGGGTCTCACCCTGTAGAGACTCAGAGTTCCACCTGCTGGCTAGCCAGATAATTTTGTGATCAAAATTTAGAATAAATCCCAGTACTTGGGAGTTGAGTAGGAGGACGGGGTCAAGGCTTGCTTGGGCTGCCTAGAGAGCTCCAGGCTTGTGGGCTGGGAGAACAGTAAGAGCCCCTGAGTGTGTCTCCCCTCCCCTAAAGGTTACGTAGGTTTTTCTTTTCCCTTTTGGGTAGGAATTTTTGATTTTACCTAACTCTGAGCTATTGCTTGCTGTATATTTCAGAAAGAATAGGTCATGAAAAGTGTTAGCCACTTAGAAAGCTGTACTTTTTTCCTGAAAAATATGAAATGGATGAACACCAGAGAGCGGCTGTAGGCTACTTGGTGGCCAGCTCTCTCTTTCACATCTCTCCTGTCTCAGGTGAGGGCCTGTGTGATTGTCAGCTTCATAGGTCAAGTGACAAATCGCTATATACACATACCTTCAGGGCCATTCTCTAACCGAAAAATAACTAAGTCATGTATTGATTCAGTTTTAAAGGACTGGAACCACAGCTGTGCTCCCCACAGGGTTGGGGTGGGGGAGGGGTGCTGTGCACTGTTTGGAATCATGTAAGATGAGTATGTGTAGGCATAATACCTTTCCAGGGGGATGAGCCTACCATTGGAGCCAGCACCACATAAGCAGCCTTCTTCCTGGTAGAGGGGTTAGTGCAAAGCCAACTTACTGCTCTCCCACTCCCACTGCCCTTTTTAAAGTGACAGTTCTAGACATTAAACCCTAAAGCACATGTTTACCACTGACCTACTTCCCCCCAGCCCCCAGCCCCAATTGGTTGATTTTAAGAACTATTCTTGCCAGGCAGTGGTAGCACGCGCCTTTAATTCCAGCACTTGGGAGACAGAGGCAGGCAGATTTCTGAGTTTGAGGTCAGCCTGGTCTACAGAGTGAGTCCCAGGATAGCCAGAGCTTCACAGAGAAATCCTGTCTCCAAAAAGCAAAAAAAACAGAGCTATTCTAGCCCCAGCCATAGGGTAAGAAAGGCTCTTAGAGAGCACATCTGTCAAATAGATATCTTCACAGTGAGGGCATCGGCCCTCCCTGGGGAGTGCTGGAGAGAAGTCAACCAAGTATTTTTTTTTTTTTTTTTGGTTTTTTGGATTTGGTTTTTTTGAGACAGAGTTTCTCTGTGTAGCCCTAGCTGTCTTAGAACTCACTCTGTAGACCAGGCTGGCCTTGAACTCAGAAATCCGCCTGCCTCTGCCTCCCAGACTGCTGGGATTACAGGCGTGCGCCACCACCGCCCGGCTAAGTATTTTTTTTAAACCTCCTTTTAAATGAGTGTCAAGGGTTTTTGCCCATATTGTAGCCGTTCCTGTGCCTTTTGCTATACTGTCTCTTCTCTACACTGTTTTCTTAAGTTCTAAACAGTTCCTTCCTTGATTCCACCATGTTCTTCCCAAGGAGCACTTCCTAAGATGGAGGACTCTCAGTATCGTGTTGTCAGTTTTTTGCTCCCAGTCACCAGGATTGCTTTTCCTCTGGAACATTAATGATATGAAACAATAAAATTCTAAACTACTTAACACCTCATCTCACTATAAAATGCATGTGTTACCATGGAATTGTATGCTTTGGCCAGAAGGTGGTCATCTCCATATGGTGTTTTCAAAGGCTAAAGGATATATTTTGTGTTTAACCTTAACTTCTTCAGTTTTCCGCTTGCTTCAATTAGTTTAACCCTGTTCATGTCCTTTACTTATACTTTTACTCTGTGGTGCTGGGGATCCACTTGAGGGTTTTATACTTCCTGGGCAGGAGTGGTGCACTACACCACACATCACCTCTGTGTCATCGTCGTCGTCGTCATGATGATTATCTTTGCCACTATGTCATCCTCTTTTTCTTCTTTTCCTTGACTTACTAAGTCACTCCCTGTTGGTCTATGTTTATTTGCTAGTATGAGTAATGTTAGAATGACCATTCTTCATTTGTTTTTGCTTTGGTTTATTAAGATACAGTATAGCCTACGCTGGCCTTAAACCCTTAGTTCTCCTTCACCTCCCAAGAGCTGGAATTAAGGGCTTGTACTACTACACCTGGTTTATATTACAATTCCTTGGCACTTTAATTCTTGACTTGAATAAATATTTGTTATAGAAGTCTAAAAATTAAACTAATTGATAAAAATTAGTTATCTATAACATTTTGGTAGTTATTGCCAAATAGCTCTTTAAAATAATTGACTCAATTTATAAAACTTATATCTTTTGCATTTCCAACATATCTAATAAAAAATGATGATCCAGAGCATGAGTGAATGCAGTTCTGAGCACACGAAAATAGAATTATATGTCTCTTTGCACTATTCAATTGTTATTTCCTGAGAGAGAGGGGAGAGGGGGAGGGGAGAGAGAGAATATGATTTTTTGAGCACTCCATTGTATGTCTAGAGAGAATTTGGAAATTTAAAAATGAAGATGCTGTCTCTAAAGAAACAGCTCTCTTCTCTCAGTGTTTGTTCTGTGTTACCGCGCCTAGAGTTGCTATGTAACTAAAATGTCCCTCTTACCTGACTGGCAGTGTATTTTTACCAGTGTTTTCACTTTTGCCAGATGAATAAGATGGGGTAGTTTTGGAATATGGACTCACTTTCTGTTTCAGCCATTGCTAATTGAAGAAGGAAGTGGTTGTCCTAAGACTGCACAGCCTGTGACTGTCATTTCATTGCTGCTGATAATGACCTTCCCATCTTTTCTTTTGTTCTCTGAATATACAATACACAGAAGTGGAAAGGGGTGAGCCATTGGGCGCTTTACTCTACCACTTGCATCCTCTGAAAGGTGCCTCACATTTGCACGTAGGGCACAGAGCTTCCATAGGGTAACCAGCCTTTTGAGCAAGTGCAGACCAGCATGTTGGGCCATGAGGGCAGAGCCATGGTCTCCAGCATTGCTGTTAGGACATTCAGCTCTCTCCAGCTAATCCATGTGGCTCTGGTCTTCTGTCTTTCTCTTCAGCACTTATGTATTCCATTTGCACCGTACTAATTTGCACTTGTTTGCATGTAGCTTTCTATTTTCTTCTCACATATGTATTGTTTTGTGTCCCTGACTAAAATGTGAGCTTTTTGAAGGCAGAAACCATGCCTTTGGTTTCTTTTGTATTTCCCATAGCATCTTTTACTGTGCTCAGCAGAGAGTGGGCGTACAGTAATGTTGTGGAATGACCTCCTGAGTGATCCCTCCCTGGCTGGGCCTAAGATTAAGTTCTCTGAAATGGAACAGTCCTAACCAACCAGGACAGGTATACTCCATCTGGCATGTTGGTTGCTTCTTTCAACTTGCTATTTAAAAAATGGCTCCCTTCAACATCTTTCTGACCCCCGTATGGGGGACTTGCCACAGCTAATGATGTTCTCACCGTGTGTGTTCCAGGCCAGCCTGCGGACACCAGAACTGACCTGGGAGAGAGTAAGATCCCAGGTTGACCATGTGATATGGCCTGATGGCAAGAGGATAGTGCTGCTGGCAGAGGTAAGGCTGGGGCTGACAAGCTGCTCCATGACAGGAGAGACGGCCACTCCCGGCCACTCCCTGCCCCTCCCCGCGTGGTCCCTATCCTCTCAGCCCCGTCTCTTAAGCACACGTTTAACTAATTTACCAGTAGATTTTACTTGTAATTGTGAAAGATCTTTTCATTCAGCAATTAAAAGCCTATTCTGGTTCCTCACTTTCACCAATTATCCTGTCTCCATGTCACTCCGCGGGTTGAGTCAGATGATGACTATTACTGTGGAAGGAGTTAGCAGATAGTCAGTGCAGCTCACAGAGGGAAAACGTCTTTTGTGGGGTTTAATCAGTAAGCAAAGTAGGTATTCCTGGCTGTAACTCAGGCTGTCTTTGGTAAGCTTTGGAAAAGTCGTGTCTTTCCCGCTCATGTCTCTATTTTAGTGTCTTTTGAACTAATGAACTGAGCCAGCTGTGGAGTAGGTGCCCAGCTTATGCTGTGAGTGCTTTGTGTTAGTTCCCCATCCTGTTTATCTAGCTCACACACTCCTTTTTTCCCCCAGGGTTAGGAACCGAACTCAAGTCCTCACACGTGTACGCATGCTAGTAGGCAGGAGCTCCACCACTGAGCCAGATATTTCCAGTCTTTTTTGGGGGGGGTGGGGGGAGGTAGGGGGTATCATGTACATGTTACCTCTTGTGCTTGTGGAGTTCAAAGGACAACTTGCAAGAGTCAGTTTTTTCCACCATGTGGGTCTCGGGGATCAAATCTTCTCCTTAGGTTGGCAAGCAGCAGGTACCTTTACCCGCTGAGCCACTTCCCTGGCCCGCACACTTAGTCTTGACTTTCATCTCTTGCGGCCCTTATGCCATTTCCTACCATTTTCCTATAGTGAAGGCTGTGCTCACCTAGCCTGGGGCTCCTGGGTGCTGGGGTGCTTCTTGTTTTTCCCATGAAGCTTCCTCTTTTAAGGAAAGACCCAAATAACAAGGGGATAAAATGCCTTTTCCTAAGTTTCAGTTTCCTTTGGTTTTGTTTCTTATTATCAAAGAAACCGAGTATGAAAACATAAACAACATCATCTCCTTATGTAGGGACACATAAAGCCAACTTTACACGTCCTTACTGTTCTTTTTGTCCTTTGTCCTCATTTAGCTGACATTCTTAAATGCTTTAGGGCATGTCTGGGAAGGCATGTGTATAGATAGTCGAAGAACAGGTTGTTAACTGCTTATTAATAGCCTTGACGTCAGCTCTCTATTTGGCAGCATTTCTAAACTGCCCTGGGAGGTCCCTCTTGGCACTTTTGGTGATAAAAGCGGACACTCATGGTGTTTTGGGCTATATAGCTAAGCAAAAGAAACAGTAGTCTGACTTCCTAGGAAGAGAAGCAAGAAAGACAGCATGGGGCAGGATTTAGCTCTCTTCTGGTCTGTATTGTCCACTTAGAATTCAAGGCTGCCTGCCTTTGGAGCAGAGGGACAAATAGCAGAAATGGCCACAGCTTCCTAAATCCATAGTTGTCTCCCCCCAGGCTGGAGCGATTACCCCTTGCTTCTACTCGCTCCTTTCCTGAGATAGTCAAAAGAATGTCAGCCCTCAGAAGGGTATTTTGCTACAGAGAATGGGGAAATTGAGAGAAATACAAGCCTTTGCACAGTCATCAGTGTTCTAGGACTGCCTTTATTTCTTTTTTTATATAGTCCTAAAAATTGTTTGGAACACTTACCAAATTTTCAGTGCTTTCATTTGGATATTTCCAAAGAGGGCATGCAAATGGCCAAGAGACAAAGGAGGAAATGTTCAGCATCACTAATCATCAGGAAAATGGAAATTAAACCACAGCGAGGTATTGCTTCATCCCAGTAAGAATTACCATTATCAAAGAAATAAAAGATAAATTATGAAAAATAGGATGAACATCTCAGAAACTTAACAACAGAACTATTGTGTGTCCCAGTAATCCTATTGTCACACATCACAAGAAAACAAATCAGCCTGTCAGATGTATGCACTCCCTTCCTCACTGTGGGCTAGTCACATCAGCCCAGGAGTAGGACTGACTGAGGGACATGTGGTACATGCCATGGATACTGTTGTACCATAAAGTAAACTCCTGTCATGTGTTAATGTGACATAATGTTACGCAAATTCAGACAGACATAGACAATAATGCATATTCTCAATCCTGTGTAATGTATTAGCATTGGTTATGGGGCCAGAAGTGGTGGTGCATGCCTGCAATCTTGGCACTCAGGCAGTGGAGGCAGGAAAATTAGAGAGTTCAGGATCGGCTTTGGCTACCTAGGACGTTTGAAGACAGCTTGGGGTGTAGAGTAAGACTATCATCACCAAAAGAAACGGTTAAATCTAGCATGATTTATAAAATCAAATAATATAAATCAGCAAGAGAATGCCCAAGTAAGCTATCCAGTGGATTTATGAGCTTTGTGTCCAAGACATTGATCTCATAGAAGTGAGAAGAATAAATATTGGTAAGCCAGGCATTAATCTCAACAATTTAGGAGGCTGAAGCAGGAGAACTGAGAGTTAAAGGCCAGCTTCCAGTTACATAATGAGTCTCTGTCTCAAACACACACACACACACACACACACACACACACACGATTGCCGGAGACTTAGAACTGTGGGCATTTGGGGTTCAGCAGAGGCTGATCAGTAGATGCTGAGTTTTAGGTAGCTAGGAATGTAAATAGTTCTGGTGTACTGTTAGCATACTGTAACTATAGGTAACAGTTATGGACTAGACGTTTTGAGAAGCTGGAAGAAAGGATTTTAAAGATGATAAGTGTTTGAGGAAATAGATATAAAACATTACATGGTATCCTATAAATAGTATAATATTTGCTTTGATATATCAGTTAAAAAATACATTTTGGATAAAAATCTTAAAACATTTAAAATATGGTGGCTCATGACTTCGATCCCAGCACTTGGGATGCAAAGGCAGAAGGATCTCTGTGAATTTGAGGCCAACCTGTTCTACATAAGAAGTTCTAGGACAACCAAAGCTATACAGAGTGACCCTGTCTTAGAAAGAAAGAGGGAGAGAGGGAAGGAGGGAAGGAAGGAGGGAAAGGAAGGAAAGAAGGAAAAAAAGAAAAGAAGAAAAAGGAAATAAAATGAATTAAAAGGGATTATCAATTCCTTTGAGAGCACCTGCTTTGTCTAGCAGTCTCAATTGGGAAGGAACTGGAAATTGGCTGTCATTTTTCCATCACTCCTCAGAAGCCACCAAGGGTCCTAATGGCCTTTTCTTTCACTTTTGATCACCAGGGCCGTCTACTGAATCTAAGCTGCTCCACAGTGCCTACATTTGTGCTCTCAATCACTGCTACCACTCAGGTAAGCTCTGCAGTGGGACAGGAGTGGCCTGAAGAGGGTCCTCAGAGAAGCCAGGTTTCACAGCTATGAAAGGCATATCAGCATGCATGTGTCTGCTTTTTTAGGCTCTTGCCTTGATAGAACTTTACAATGCTCCTGAGGGTCGCTATAAGCAAGATGTGTACCTGCTGCCCAAGAAAATGGGTAAGTTGTTCTTTGTCCCCCATTCTTGCTAAATTAGTTGACTGTTGGAAGCTTAGAGGTATTGGCATCCTGTGGGGTGGGTGGGAGGGGAGGGAAGAAAACATATCTTTGTCATATAAATTAGGAGCTAGGACTCTAGACTCTATGCCAAGGTGCTCTGTGTGGTTTCATAAAGGTTTTTCTAGAGAAGGTCTGCATTTTGCTGTGATTTGGAATACCTCCTGAGAATTATTTTGTTAAGGGCCAATTGCATTGCATCACATTGTATGCTTTGAGACTGGGTCACACAATATAGTCAAGGCTGGCATTGAACTCACTCCTGTTTCCTGTCTGGGATTACAGCATGTGCCATCATGTCTGGCCTACCAATTGAGTTTTAAAGATTTTCTCTTTTAAGACATCATGTATGTAAAAATCTCAAAGGAGGGGAAAAGTATTCCCCAAAAAGAATATCTCTGACCTTGTAATATATGACTTGGTCCAGTTCTAAGATGCTAAATAGCCTTTTAAGGGATATAGGTTCCTGTTAAGAGTTAATTATGTAGGTGATTGGTATATTAGAAACACTATACTGTCTTAAATTTTTAAAGAGCCTATCTTAGGCACCAAGGTGATACATTGTGTTTATAAACTCAGGAAATAAATCAGCTCTGGTTTTGTTGTTACAAGTTGCTATATTTTCCCTTTAATACAGTCTGGATGGGTCCGTAAGTCTTTAATCCCAGTACTCAGGAGGCAGTGGCATGTAGAGCTCTGAGTTCAAGGCCAACCTAGTCTATATAGTATGTTTCAGGGAAGCCAGGGTTACATAAAGAAACCATGTCTCAAAAAAAAAAAAAAAAAAAACAGTAACAGCAAAAACAAAACAGTAAAAAACTATCACAGTTTGGAAGGGTGTGAAGTTAATAAAATGAAAGAGTCTATAGTCTCTTTGTAGGTATAATAAAGCTATAAATATAATATATTCAAAAGGTGTAAAATTACTAAAGCAATACATTTCTAGATCCCCCAATTCCTATGGGTGTTAATTTTTCTAGAACATATATATAGTTTTCTAGTATAATATAGTATAGATATCAAGGCAAAATCTAAAGGTTGAGTTTCCCGTTTTTAAGTCCTGTGCTGGCCCATCTTTTCTGGAGAAAGGCTTTAGGGTGGAATGAGTTACTGGAACTGAAGCTAAAGGCAATCATGCTTTAGCGTTGAGGGCCTAAGAGCAAAAGTCAACCATTTTCCATCACCTCCAAGGATTAGAACATGTCTTCCAGTTATTTATTTATTTATTTAGGTTTTTTGAGACAGGGTTTCTCTGTGTAGCTCCAGCTGTTCTGGAACTCACTCTGTAGACCAGGCTGGCCTCAAACTCAGAAATCCGCCTGCCTCTGCCTCCCAAGTGTTGGGATTAAAGGTGTGCACCACTACCGCCCAGTTTGTCTTCCAGTTTTTTAAGGCCTAGCTTTCGAACAGCCAGATAGGAAGCATGAATGCTTAACTCCATTTGTGCTCTTTCTAGACGAGTATGTGGCAAGCCTACACCTGCCCACCTTTGATGCCCACCTGACAGAGCTGACAGATGAACAAGCCAAGTATCTGGGACTCAACAAGAATGGACCCTTCAAGCCTAACTACTACAGGTGCCTTGGGCTCTCCAGAATCAGAGAAGGCTGGGTAGTGAAGAGCTTCCGAGAGTACAACTGACCCTTGCATCTTTTGCCACATGCCTTTACATGAGCTCAGGGAAATAACACATTTCCTCCATGTCTCCCATCTGAGAATACTCTGAGATCTTCTTTAAACCTTGGTGTTCTCCACTGCCCCTCCTTGCCGCCCCCCCAAATACTAGCCATTTAAATTATATTTTTCTTGTTTATTTTGTGATTGTGTATGGAGGTGGAAGTGGGTACATGTTCACAATGCATGTGCTCTGGTTGTATGTGTGGAGGCCGGAGGATAACCTGTGGGAGTAAGCTTTCCTTCTGTGTGGGTCCTGGGGAAATTGGCAGGCTTGGTGACAGGTGCTTCTTTCTATCCACTGAGCCTTCTCTATAGCCTATGGCCTTCACTCATTGGTATGAAAAGGACCTACAGATACCTATGCTTACCATATATACTAGAAAAGCCCTTGTCTCCCTGTTACACCTTTAGGCAGGCTCCTTATGTTCCAGCCCCACCAGCAGATAACATCAGTTTCAACTTTCTTTTTCCCTCCAGGTATTAAGTTCCTGTAATACAAGCCAGAAGACATGTTAAGGAATAGAACCAAGCCTTTTCTCTACTACTATCCAAGGAAGAACCCAGCAAGCTGCTTCTCCAATCAGAGCTGCCCGCCGTGCTCATCCTATGTGTTAGGTTATTTATTTATTAAAATCTAGAATTCTGTGCCTGTAGCCTTGGCCCAGAGTGTGGTTACTACTCCTGGGGCCGTGAGAGCCACAGAGGACAGGCTGAGGAAGGAAAGAAATGGGCTAATCATTCCTAGCACTTCACTCGCATTATTGCCCATTGATGGAATCCTCAGCGATGGCCATTTTTCTTTCCAGGCTCAGGAGTTAGTTCAGGGATGCCAGACTCCTTGTTACTTAGGGTTTTCTGGAATAAATTTCAGCAGCTGCCTTTTTCAAAGCTTTGGTCCTTTCCCAGGTGAGGCCTTTTGGAAGCCACTGAATTAACAAGGTCTGAATTCTCGGCCTTGATAGTTACTGACCCTGCCTTCCTTATTAAAAGGCTGGTGAGGCAGGAGTGGTAAGGTCTTGTAAGCTGCACCAAGAACTCAGCTGTGCCTGTCCGTGCCTACTGGGATCTCTTCTCTTACCCAGGACTCCTTTTTTTCTCCTTGAAGACTGTATCCATTTCAATGCTTTCTGGTTCTAAGAGGGTTGTGACTTCATGATCTTAATAGCTCTGGTGTTGGCCAGGCATTTGTTTTACTTTCTATCCCTACTAAACTCTGCTCAGGAACTGGCCAGCCAGCTCCGCCGGGAAGCTGCAGAAGACAGGAGACTCTGTAAAGTGTGTCCAGATGATGATACCTAGTTTTAGGGCTGGAGGTTAGCTCACTGGTAAAGCACTTGCCTGGCATGGATAAGGCCCTGTGCTCAATTGCTAGGAACCAGGGAAAGGGATGAGGCACCAGTCTGAACCTCATTAGACATTCGTCCTGTTGCCTGTTGGCCTTGGTGAAAGTGAGATCTGTAATCTGATAGCTTCTCTTTCTTTGCTGCTGCAGTATCATTAGGATCTGGACCCTTCTGTTTAAGGATTCTGTTTCAGAGAGTTTCTTAAGTAACTCCAACATTATAAAATAGTAATGTATACAGTGTGAAGTTTCTCATTCTACCCAAGAATTGAATATTCTTTGGAGATGGGCTGAATGGTTTCGAGGTTTCCACTGGGATCCATTGGTTTCAAGAATTAAAACCTGGAGTGACCCTAGGAATCTTGAGTTGAATGAATCCCTCTCATGGTCCTCCCTGTTTAGAAGTCTCGTGTTTGTGTCCTATATATCTCTTATATTGTTCTGCTTCAGAGTCTCAAGACCAAGGTCATTCAAACAGAGGATGCCCAGAATCACTAAAACCTTCATCTAGATTTTCTCCCCTGGTTCCACCATCTCCACTGTCCCTTGGTCTTTGTGTGTGCCCTGGAAGCTAGTCTGGAAGTGTCCTTATTTTCTAAGATAGGGAGACAGAACTTGGGTAGGTGGCTGTTTGCCTTATGAAATGGCATACATTCTGGCTCACCCCAGAAGATGGACTCTGCACAGGGCATCATCTGTGGCTATATTCTGTTGTGTAAGGAAGATCATAAACACTGAAGGTTTCACGGAGATAGTCAGTTCTGTTTGCCTCATTCTGATTTCTGTATTAATAGAATGCATCACTCTCCCACTACCATCTCTGTTTGTTTTTTTGTTATTGTTGTTGGGGTTTGTTGTTGTTGTTTTGAGATAGTCTCACTCTGTAACCCAGGCTGAACTCAAGGCCATAGCAGTCCTCCTGCCTTGGCCTCCTGAGACTGTGTGCTGCCATGCCTGGCTTCTTAATTGGCTCTCTTTAGCAAAAGATTATATCTCCATGCCTCATCTTATGTCCAGAGCAGATTCCATTAGGCATGTATCTGGCTTGGACCCCAAGTCATAACCTGGTGATTTTCTGCAAAGCCTTGCTCTCTGCGGAGCTTCCTATGGCTGGTACTTGCACAGTACGCCCTGCCACACCATAGGGAAGAGATCCGCTCTGAATACAAAAGGAGGCACATGGGTTTCTAAGTTAAGTTGAACCTGGATGCCCATAGTGAGGTATCTGCCTGTGAGTTGTAGATGACATCTATTCCCTTCTCTCTGGAGACTTCTGTGTCATCAACCATTAAGAAAGTAGCCAGAGTAGGGCTGTTAAGTCGGTGATAGGACACTTGATTAGCGTGTGCCAGGCCTGGGGTGAGTCTCCAGTACAGCAGACTTGTGGAGAGCTGGGAAGAAAGAAGGTAGCCCAGGACTCTTCTCTAGGTTCTGCCCTAATGTTGGAACCAAGCATTGTTCCCTCTAACCTTGGAATAAGAGCAAATTTCCTCTTATTCCAACTCTTCCTCTTACAAGCACTCTGCTACCAGGAGACAAGGAGAAGAAGGCTGGTTGTCTCTGGTTCTGTGGCCCTGGGCAGAGGGGAAATATACCATTTATCTACAATGAATTTGTGCTACTTCAAGGTCTTCTTGAAGTCTTAGTGGAAATATTGTTTTCTTTTCCTTGTTAAACAAAAATGCCTCTAATCTACCTTGCTCTGCCCACCTCCTTCCTCATGACTCCCTCCTGGGAGAGCAAGGCTCCCCATGGCCACACACTCCTGCGAAGCTTTTTTTGCTGCTTGGCTTGTCTGAACAGATCTGAAATTGCTGCTCCTGTGGTTTCCTCAGAATTAACTTTTGTCATGGTTTAAAAAAAAAAAAATCAGAATGCATTGTTGCATCAAGCTTTTTTAATAAAGGAAAATTATGGAAAGAAAATAGGTAACACCAGCAAATTATATATTGACATTGACAAGTCTAAACATATATACATATATATATGTAAAACACATACATATCTATACAAATAATCATCTAGTTCGTATTGTCATCTTACTGAAAGGAACGAAGCCTCTAAGGATCACCAGTTCTGAGAAGCTCTTGGAAATCTATATGTCTAAGTGATTGTATTAGATCAGCAATAATGACTATGTAATCTCAAAAAATAAAGTATTCTTAAAACTGATCTGTGTCTTGAGAATACCACTTGTTTCTGTGAGCTATGAATTCAGGCATGAGAGGTATGTGGACAAAAAATAACAAGGCTACCTACCATAGCATGAAGATGTGAAAAGCTGATGCAGTTACCAGCAGGTGTGTTGGAGTGGCCATCACCCTGAGAGTCCTGATTTACACTGAGACACTGCTAGCACAACCTTGTGTCTCCTCCAACACCCTTCCTTGACTCACACCTGCATATGTGTATAAGGCGCACACCTCTGAACCACAACCTTGAGGAAGTAAAGACTGTGAGATTAAGATTTAAACAAAACAAAAACAAAAATCAACCTAAAGCATGGATCTAGGCCACCCAATTTCACTGTGTTGCCTGGGATCTGACTGTATCCAGCCATAAGAAAGGAGGAGGAAGGAAGGAAGGTAAGAAGGAAAAGAAAAGGCTCAGGTAGAGATTTATCTTTTAATCAGTAACTAAAATATGAGTCCAATTGCCTGTTCTGTCTCAGCCTTTGGTAGGGTAGCCATTAGGAGTAATTTGGGAACTGTGTAGTTCTTTATCTGTGTTAAAGTTTTATTAGCCTGTTGTTTGTGTGTGTGTGTGTGCATATATATATATATATATATATATATATATATATATATATATATATATATATATATATTGCTTAAAGCAGGACTGGAGAGATAACCAGAGGTTAAGAGCACTGACCATTCTTTCAGATGACCCAGGTTCAATTCCCAACACCCTTATGTTAGTTCACCAGTATCTGTTAACTCCAGCTCCTAGTGATCCAATGTCCTCTGCTGGCACTGCAATATACTCTTAAAAAAAAAAAAAAGGAAGGGGAGACATTGCTTAAAGATACTAGTGCACAGTGACTACTGTATAACCTCCAGTTCCAGGCCTGTGCTACACCATGTACTTCATGTGCTCTATTTTATCTTGTCTGCCTAGTAGTCTGAAAAACACGGTACTTAAAGACTTCCTGCAACATATTTTTAAGCTGTCATAGTGCCAAGTACCATCTATTTAGTGAAGTATTTTACCTTTGTGAATTAGCATGTTGGAATAGAGAAAGGAATGTGTTTTCCTCTTTTTACCATCAGACTTTTGACAGAAGCCTGAGTTTGGAAGTAAAAACTTGAGTTTTGGGGCAAGGGAATTTGGTAGTATAGTGTTGTGAGTTTATTTTTTTATTGTTGTTTAAAGGTGTCATTTTAAATTATGTATATATGGGTATGTACATGTGAGTGCAGGTGCCTATGGAAGCCAGAGTTACCTACAGGTGGTTGTGAGCCACCTGATGTAGGTGCTGGAAACTGAACTCAGGTTCTCTGGAAGAGCATTGGGTGCTCTTAACCACTGATCCATCTATACTAGCTCCAGTAGTCCAGATTTTAAAATACTGGCAGTGTAGAACAGCCTGTCATTACCTCCCAGGTACACTTCTGGTTGTTTCTGTGGCCACGGGTATTCATGATTGTCACTCTTTGGTAAATAAGCTGAATGGCATACAGTTTCAAAGTGTTCAGTTGATTGAAGATTCTTATGTCATCCAGTTTTTCCCCTAGACACCTTCCTCTTCATGACAAGTTCTGAACGTCTCTCTGGGTTTATATTGAACAGATAGATAGATGTCCAGTCTTTGCTGTTTTACCATTCACTAGGAAAGGATTACATTCAGATTCTTAGAAATCTTCAAATTTTCAAGTCCCATCTCAAAGCAAAGCCAGATGGAGCTCTAGGCTCAGTTACCTTTAGATAAAAGCCATGGGAGAAGACCTCCTCAGTCCCACTCCAAACACATCGGTCTTTGCCCTAGGGATAAGCAGGTAAAGGAAGAAGTCCTCAAAAGGACCCTATGAGGATGTTACTGACCAGCTGGGCTCACAGGAGAATCATTTCTGAGACTGTCAATCCTAGAGTCCTAAGTGTCAATCTGACTGCTTAAGATAACAAGTACAGGAAAGATTGACAATGAACTCTTTAGTAAGAAACCCAATGGGCTGTGTTGTGGCAAGCGAGTCACACTAAAGCAGGGACACACTAGGCATAGATTGTGAATTTTAATGTAGATTGTACATTTTTAAGAGTTTTAACAAATTATACCCTGAAAAATTCCAAAATCAAATAGTTTGTGCCTTGAGCCAAAGACTTTCTTGGAAATTCACATGAGTTTATTTACAGAGCCAAGGTATTGTAATGGGATTTTTGCTCCCCAGGGGACATATTACAATGTTTAAAGGCATTTTTGGTTGTCATGACTAAGGGGGAAATGCTACTGGCACCTTTCAGGGACAGCCAAAAGCTCTACTGACAGCTTAAAACATATAGACATTCTCCCATAATTTTTCTGTCCAAAATGTTAATACACCATAGATTGTGAACCCCTATGTTAAACATATAGAAATGTGGTATGCAAATGCCAATGAAGAACCAGGCACAATGGTGCACTCCTGTAATCCCAGAACTTTGGAGATAGGAAGATCAAGGTAATGGTCAGGAGTTCAAGGTCATCTTCAGTTAGAACCATGCTTTAAGCCAGCCTGAGGTACATGAAACTGTGACTCAAAAATAAATAATAAACAAACAATCACAATGAAGCTTGGCTCTCCAACGAAGCTAACATCCACAATGGAGTAGGAGTGGGAATGGAAGACTGGTGAAATGTTGGGACCATGGCAAGTACCCAGAAATTTCCAAGGATTTTGGTCTTGGTTGATGTCCTCCCTCGCCCTCCCACCTGCCAACTAACAGAAAGGTAAGAAAGAAAGTTGAGGGTCTGGGGAGATGGTTCAGTGGTTAAAACCACCAATTGCTCTTGCAGAGGACCTGAGAAGGTGGCTCCAACCATCTGTAACTTGAGTCCCAGGACATCTAACTCCCTTTCTAGCCCCCATGGGCACCAGGAAGCACTTGTTGCACAGACAAAACACTCATGTGCATAAATAAGTAATACATTTTTTAAATAAATGGGGCTAAGATGTGTACAATGTCTTGTGTCTAATCCCAGTACTCAGCAGGATGAAGGAGGGTTACCATGAGTTAGAGGCCTGGCTAGGCTACATAGTTCTACGCTATTCTGGGCTACAATGCGAGACCATGTCTAAAACAAATACAAGTATCCCTAATGTATAGGAAAGGAGAAATAACTCCATTGTTTGAGAGTATACAATACTACAGTTTGGAAACCAGCAAAGTTGGTTTAATAGCAACACACCTATTACAGTAAGGAGGTGTGTTGAAGGAGGAGAAGAAAGGTTTATCTTAAAAAGCAGTAGCTGATGGGCGGTGGTGGCAGATGCCTGTAATCCCAGCACTTAGGAGGCAGAGGCAGGCGGATTTCTGAGTTCGAGGCCAGCCTGGTCTACAGAGTGAGTTCCAGGATAGCCAGCGCTACACAGAGAAACACTGCCTCGAAAAACCAAAACAACAACAACAACAAAAAGCAGTAGCTGAGCTGACTGGCTTTGTGTGAACTTGACACCACCTAGAATCATTTTGGAAGAAGGAATTTCCATTGAGGAAAAACACGCCAGCAGACTGACCTGTGTTTATGTTTATGGGGCATTTTCTTGGTTGATGGTTGGTGCGGAAGGTCCTGGCTCACTGTAAGCAGTGCCACCACCGAGCCAGTGGTCCTGTGTTGTATATAAAAGCAGGTTGAGAAAATGAGGAGGGACAAGCCAGTAAGCAGCATTCCTCCACGTTTCTGCTTCCCTAGGTAATGAACTGTAGGCTATCAGATGAAACAAACCCTCTCCTACCCAAGTTACATTTGGTCATGGGTTTCATCATAGCAACTGAAACGCCAAGTCTGTAGTAAACTAAGAATGGAAGTTTCTTCCATAGAGCAGCATACTTACTGCACTGAGACAAGACTCAATATAATCCTTTGGTGTTCTCTGCACTTCAGGATTTCTTCAAAAATAGATTCACGAAAGTAACCTGTCGGAAAGAGGTGTGGTACCCAGGAAAACACATGCAATGCTTGGCACAGCCCCAACTCAATGACCCTTTCACTGTCTTAAAGCCATGGGTTACCACAGCGATTTGGTCCCTCCCATTCCCTTCATCCATTATCAAGCCAGACCTGCAAATACATTTAAATAGTATTCAGGAGAGAGCCGAACACGCAGCCTTCAAATATCCGGTTACCTTCCAGTTACCTTTAGCTCTTATGGTGTAAAGTTTTTTCTTTTTAATTTGATTTTTCTTTTTAATTTTATTTATTTGTTTGTCTATGTGGGAATGAGGGAGGGCACCAAGGAGCATGTGTGGAGGTCAGATGTTAGAGGACAACTTTTGGCTGTTTATTCTCTCCTTCCACCATGTGAGGACCCGGGGATCGAACTCAAGATCATAGACTTAGAGAAGGATAGTTTTAGAAAGGGGAAGGAAAGAGCAGCGGGTGATGGTGGGAGCCTGCTATCTATTTGCACCACAAAGAAGGTGCCCACACGTCTAGGAACAGATGAGATGGCAGGAAGCAGCCCCTCAAGGGCATCAGGGATTTCAATTACGTCCCTCCCCGCAACTCCCACTCTCCCCGCTAAGAGTTCTCTTCAGAGAGCTTCCAGAGAGGGTAAGTTTGTGGTGTGGTGGCTCAGACTATCCCGAAGGCCAAACCCTTCTCTGCGACAAAGCGACAAAGCGGGATGTTAGAGGCATGCAGCAGCCTGGATGGGGGCTCCGGGTGCACAGTAACGCCTAAACATAGTGCGTTGGAACAGGGGTGGAGACTAGGGCTCTCAGGAAAAGGCCGCTATGTGGGACAGGGCAACACTGAAAGGAGCATGAAGCGCGGAGCTAAGCCGCCCTGAGCACAGGGTCCAGAATTCGAATCCTGGAGAGAGACGTGGAGCCTCCTAGCCCCAGGCGGCCAGCAACTGTGCAGTAAAAATGCCAGGGGTTCGTGGGGAAAATATTCCTTGAAAGAGCCCCGACCTCCGGCTGGCTGATCAGCCAATCGCATCGCGGGGCGGGGCCACAAAGAGTAGTTACAGCCAATCGAAGTTTAGGGGGCGGGGTCTGGTTCCGGGCGCGCGCTGTGGCGGGGTCGGCCCGGGCAGAGATCTTGGAGCTGGGGTAGAGAGCCGCTGAGGCGAACCGCTGAAGGGAACCTTCCCAGCATGGACGACCCCGCGCCGCCGGGGCCCGCCGGCTCTCCTGCTAACGACAACGGCAACGGCAACGGCGGCAAAGGGAAGCCGGCTGTGCCCAAGGGCCGGGAAGCGTTCCGCAACCAGCGGCGGGAGTCGGAGGTGAGGAACCGGGAGATATCCGCCAGCGGGGAGCGGCGGCTGAGGTGAAGCGGCCCACGGCCGGTCCCCTCCCGCTGCGGGTCGCCCGCTTTCTTGCCTTGGCCTGCGGTTTTCCTAGCCCGCGCGAAGAGCGGAACAGATACTTTCCAGATACTTGACAGCTGCCGCCGCGTGAAGCCGGAATTTGGACCCCGATGTACCGCTGGGGAACCAGCGAGTAGAGGTGCAGGGACCCGACTGAGGGGCGGGAGCCCGAGCTCGGCCGCGGGAGGGAAGGGTGGGCAGGCGGGCAGGCGGGCAGCACGCCCTCCCACTTCAGACTGCAGCAACTGGCTCCGGACTGGACCAGACCGGCCTGGAGCACCAGCCTTCCCTTGCTGTCTCCTGCCCTCGGATGATGGCGCTGGCTTAGGGAGCGCCTTCCGCGAACAGCTCGCCCCTTTCTAGGAGGGTTGAAAGGGATGAAGATTCAAGCTGGGATAGGACCAGGGCGACGTTTGAGTGCAGCGGTCCCAGGCTGCAGCAAGAAGGATGGCTATTTAAATGTCTTCCATCTCTTCTTTAAAAAAATATATATATACACATATATATATATATATAAAACTAGGACATGGAAAGGAATACACTGTTATTATTCTATATCGTATCTAGCCATATTCCATCTATCAACCAAAAGCAAAACTGCGTCCAAGCAGGGACTCAGGGTAACGAAATGTGTGTGGAAGAGACTGTGAAGGTCATCTGGTTTAGCCTTTATTTGATTCGATTTCATCTTAATTTAATTATTTGAGACAGCCTAGGGCAACATCTATTAGCAACAGGGCTTCGCTTGCATTGGCTGGACTTGAACTCACTGTGTAGCTGAGGAGAGCTTTGAACTCCTGATGCTCCTGCCTCTGTTTTCCAAGTGTTTACTAGGTGGAAGACACGGGGTTGGGGGATGTGGCTTAGGGATGGAGTGCTTGCATACCTTACACAAGACTCTAAATTGATCCCCAGCACCAGAAAATGGGTCTGGTCATCTAGAGATAAAAGGTAAAAGAGATAAAACCAACTCTCCTTCGATCAGACACTTGGCAGACACAGTGAGTGGCCAAGACCACCAAGTTTGAGTGTCGGACCAGTTGTTTGTTGTTTGTTTGTTTCAGTACCTCCATTTAGTATCTGTGTGGCTTTGGGCAAATTACCTAATCTAGCTAAACTCCAGTTTCTTTTGTAAAACGGGGTTACCACTGCATAACTCAGAGGATTGAGATAATCGAACATAAAGCCTTTAAAACAATTCATGTAATTAACTGATCAGTACATATAACTGTCATCATTCTCTCTAAGGGTCCGAGGAAGTCCTAGTCTGTGGTGATTCATTTAAATATTATTTCACAGTTTCCAAAGTGATTAATGTGTCTATTTAGTTATTTGTGGCACAGAAGACCAAAACTAGCATATACACTGCCAGTAAGCTCTCACTCCAGCTCCTACTTTCTAAAAGGTAAACGTAGAGAGGGGGAACTGCCCCTAAAGTCACCGCCTTGCACAGACAGGGTTTTCTTGCTAGGGATTTTCTTTCAGAAGTACCTTGTACCTCCTTCCCCAAGAGAGACATTGGTGTGTTTTTCAATGGAGGAAAAGATTAATTTTGGCTCACAGTTTCAGAGGTCTCTTGTGATGGTGAGGGTGTGCTAGAGGAGAGCTGTTCACATCTTGGCAGCACAAAACAGGGGACGTGAAACATTGTTCTTGATCAAATAGTTTGAGGGGCTAGCAATGAAGTTACAAGATATTAATGATATGTCAGTGAATAAGGCAGGAGGGTCTTTGCCCTTCTAGAGCGAGCATTCCAGGAAGGGTCAGGAGACACGATATGCAAATAAATTACTACAGAGTGATAGGCGGGATCTCCCTTCTGAAGTAGAGGCACATACCCCAACTGCCACAGCCTCCTTCGGGAAAAGGATCTCCTGGTGTGTTGCTTTTGCCAGGGAGCTCACAGTAGACAGCTAGTTTTCCCCTGATGCTGCTGTTTACCTCCTGAATCTCGGCAGCTGCGTTCTTCATGCTTAGAAATGAACACCTGCAGTAACCATCCCTATCTGGGCTCATTGCCTCCAAAAGCCTTGCTGGAAAAATTAGCGTTACTTCCACCTTCCAAGGCAAAGGGCATGTGTGTCAGTGTGCCCCCTGGCATCTTTGCAGTGCCCAGATCTGCTTTTTTTACCCTCTTTGTTTTCCAGTAGAGGAAAATCCTTAGAGAAGATAGTTTTCTTTTCTAGAACTCCTGAAAATTTTGCTAGAAAAGAATTACAATTGACACAAATCAAGAAAGCTTTATAAATGCTAAGGGCATTTCTTGTACTTAATTCTTAGTTTTTACAATGACCCAGTGAAGAAAGTCTTACTATTGTCCTCTTTCATGGGTGAGAAAACTGAGTGTTTTCCAACAATAGTTACTGATGCCAGCTGAATGTCCTACACGTGAATTCAATTCTGACACTAATTGCCCAGAGTTAGTGTACACACAAAAATGCCCCCGATTCATGTGCAAGCCACAACTGAGGTCAACTGCAAACTCAGGTTACTATTACCCCTTTCAGGTTTGATTGATAATTTGCTAGAACGACTGAACTCAGGGGTGTTTATACTTAAGATTGTAATTTAAAAAAAAAAAAAGGTGCAAATCAGAAACAACCAAATAGAAGAAACTCGTAGGCATGGAATTGGCTTATATCGGAATAGAGCCTCTGTTCTGAGAGTCACCACCCTCTTAGCACAGCCAGTTTTGTTTTGAGATAGAATTTCTCTGTATAGAACTCTCCTGCAACTCACTGTGTAGACCAGGCTGGCCTCAAACTCAGAGATCCACCTAGCTCTGCCTCCTAGGTGCTAGGATTGAAGGCATAGACCACCAAGCCCAAACACAGCCATTTTTTTTTCATTAATACCAAACTGCAAGTCATTGTTTCAGGAATTTTCTCACCCCATCCCACCCCTTTCTTTCTGTGCAGTTTCATAGGTACATGTGTGTGCATATGTGTGAAGGCAATAGGGTAATCTCATTCCTGAGCCATTCACCTTGTTTTTGGAAAAAAGTGAAATTGGGGTATATTCTTTTTTTGGCAACCCCTTTTTCCTTTTTTTTTTTTTTTTGTTTTGGTTTTTGGTTTTTTTGGGGTTTTTTTTGGTTTTTGTTTGTTTGTTTGTTTTTTTCGAGACAGGGTTTCTCTGTGTAGCCCTGGGTGTCCTGGAACTCACTCTGTAGACCAGGCTGGCCTCAAACTCAGAAATCCACCTGCCTCTGCCTCCCAAGTGCTGGGATTAAAGGCGTGTGCCACCACCACCCGGCGCAACCTCTTTTTCCATTACCAGAATATTTTCTCTATTACAGGGCTCTGTCGACTGCCCTACTCTGGAGTTTGAATATGGAGATGCAGACGGGCACGCAGCGGAATTGTCAGGTATGAATAGATATGTCAGTAGTGAGTGGCAGTGGAAATGTAGTCAGGAGGAGAAGGAACAGGCCTGTAATATCCTCTGACAGCTTGTCTGGTCTTAGCAAAAAGTTAGCTGTTACCATTATCTTCCTTTCCCCAACCCCAACACAAGTGTCTCTTTCATATCTCCTTCTGTGAATTCTTGATCTAGTAGTCTTCATTTGTTCAGTCTATTCCTCTTTCCTGGTAATTCTTTTTCTTTTGCTGCACTGATTTGCTCTCAAATCAGCTCTCTCCACTTTCCAGTAATCACCTCTCTCTTCCTATAAAATGTGTTCACATGTCTGTTCTCTCTGCCACCTTTCTTTTAAAATCACATTTTCTCTCTGTCTACCCATCCTATTCCTTCTCCTAATACTTGCCCTTATTAAAATTCCAGCCACAGCTGAAGGAGATTCTAGGTAATTGGCTGGCTGGGTAAGGCTGGACTCATCACCTACATCAGTCATGGTCAAGCTCTGCTGTAGGTATCTGAGTTGGGGCTAAATGATTCCATTCTTTTCTCAGTTCTGGACTGCTGCTTCCTGTCTGGAATTTTAGAATAGGGCAAATGTGATCTCCTCACGTTGAGGGCCTCCATATTCCATGTGCTATGAATGTTAGTTATTAATAAATGAGCTTTGGTGGAAATGGTGTGAAAGTTAAATATTCTGTCACATGGAAATGACACTTTGAGACATGCTTTTTCAGATAAAAAGACAAACATTTTTGCAGAAGTTCTGGTGAATAAGCACAGTGAATAAATTTTGCAATGAGTGACAGAAATAGCGAGGTTTAATAATGAACAAAGGATTAGACTCTAGAATGTGAATCTGTAGAGAAAGAAAGAGATAAACAAAAAGAGATGACTAATCTGATAGAGACAAAGAATAAGAACTCACAGGTAAGAAAATCAGAAAGTCAATAGATATATGAAGGGCATGCATGAGACTCTGTTGAATCCACAGAACCACTAAAGAATCTGTGTGTGTGTGTGTGTGTGTGTGTGTGTGTGTGTGTGTGTGTGTGCCTGTTCCTGTGCCTGTCTGTCTGTCTGTCTGTCTGAAAAGATGTTCAAGGTTTTTTTTTTTTTTCATTTTATTTTTTTATGTGCTATAGGGAAAACAGGTGGGTGGGGGCCTTGCACCCGTGGGAAGGCTGCCCTTCCCTCCACCCGCCATCCCTATACGGAGAGGTCCTTGCTCAGAAGGCCAGGCTGTTCTGGCTTGGGCCCCATGTACCTGTAGAGGAAGCCTTGCTGGGCCAAAGGGTCTTTGGTCAGATCTGGTGGCTGGAGACGCTGAGGCCCATTCCATTGCAGGTTTTGATAAGAAGAGACAGTCCATGGTTTCAAAGCTTTATTTTAGGAATGTAAGAAAAGGAAAAGAGATAGGAAGTAAAGAGAGAAAGAAAAGATATAGGGGTGAGAGCTAGCCATGACCATGTGGAAAGAGGGGAGAAGAAGAAATGGGGAGAGAGAGGGAACAGGGGGACAAGAGCAAAAGGGCAAGAGAGAACAGCAAGAGAGCTAGGAGGGGCCTGGCATCACCTTTTATAATGGGCTGGGTTACCTGGCTGTTGCCAGGTAAATGTGAGGCAGGAAAAACCTGGCTATAGCCAGGTGACTGTAGGTGTGGAGTCCAGCCAGAACACTGGGGCCTGACCCTACGTGTGACTGATGGCCACAGGATTATGGAGTTGAGGAGTCATGGGTATGTGTCAGGAGCCTGAGTATCTGGGAGCATTGCTCACTGGTTCCGTCCCTTGTAGAATATTCTACTGGGTCTTCAGAATAAGTCTCAACCAGGCCACAGACTGCCTTTCACATCCCACAGTGTGCATTGGTGTTTTGCCCGCATGTATGTCTGTGTAAGGGTGTTGGATGCCCTAGAATTGAAGTTACAGACAGAGTGAGCTGCCATGTGGGTGCTGCAAATTGAACTCAGGTCCTCTGGAAGAGCAGCCAGTGTTCCTAACTACTAAGCCATTTCTCCAGCCCAAATTAATTAATGAAAAATATTTTTAAAACACAAGGTATTATTTTACAACTGTTAGACTGCAAAATGTAAAGACTGGAAAGATGAGTCAGCAGGTAAGGCCATTGTCATCAAGGCTCAATGCCTGAGTTCAAATCTCAGCCTCCATTGGTGGTGGGAGAAGAGAACTGACTCACACAAGCTATCTTCTGACTTCTATATGTGGCAGTATGGCACTCATAGCCAGACAGATACACACAAAATTAATTAACTAATTAATTAAATGTTTAAAAAAAGCTCCAAAGGCCTAATGAGCATTTTTCCACACAGCTCTCTGTAGCAGTTTGAAGGTGCAAAGTATAAAATTGGAATGCAATTAGGGTATATCTAATAAAGTTGAAGATGTGTACTTCTTAAAGGCAGTCTGTGGCCTGGTTGAGAGAGACTTATTCTGAGACTTATTTTGACCCAGTAACTTTATTCCTAGATATTCAATCTAAAGAACTTTATACTTGGGCATAAGAAAGTGTGTATTTCAGCCTTGTTTTTAATTATGAAAAGTTGAAAACAACCTAAATAAAATTCCTATCTGCAGGGAAATAGGTAAACTAGCATGTAAATATAGTTGGTTTGAATATAGCCATTAATATAACTGATCTGTATCAACACACTTGAGTATGAATAAATGCCCAGAACAAAATATAGGCAAAGAACCACCGACAGAAGAATTTATACAGTTATGGTAATGATAAGATTAAAAATAGAACAGTATCAGAGATACATTTTAGAAATTTTTTAGATTATTTTACTTGATGTGTGTGAATGTTTGGCCTGCATGCATGTATGTGTACTATGCACGTGCCCTGGCCCTGAGGTATGGATAGCTGGGAGCCACAATCTGGATGCTGGGAAATGAATCTGGATCCTATGCATATACCTACCCTGGTATACTGTTTATAGACACATGCAAATGTACTAAATATCTAACAATGGCATCATGGAATGCAGAACAAATTCATGATGGTAATTACTTCCAGAGAAAGAAAGAATACTGGAGAGGAGTCTGAAGCAAATATGGCAAATGTTATATTTCTCTAATCTGAGTAGAAGATACATGGGTATCTTAAATGTATGTTATAATTATCTGCAAATGAAATCTCATTATCTAACACTTTAAAATTAAGAACAAAGTTTAGCGCTGTTTACCTTCCTGACTAGTATTTCATGACTTTTCTGGTCTAAGTAAATAAATACAGACACATATAAATACATACACGCGCTGGGCAGTGGTGGCGCACGGCTGTAATCCCAGCACTCTGGGAGGCAGAGGCAGGCAGATTTCTGAGTTCGAGGCCAGCCTGGTCTACAGAGTGAGTTCCAGGACAGCCAGGACTACACAGAGAAACCCTGTCTTGAAAAAAACAAAAACAAAAACAAAAAAAAATACATACACCTATTTTACATTTTTTACGTATTTTACAAACGTAATGTAATTACATTTACATTATTGAACTAATGATTGACATATTTAAAATTTAAAGTTGAGATTTGTTTCTGGCTACCCACAAAATCTGAGCACAAGATATAAGTGTTCTAACTCCCAGGTAATTCTCAGCCTTTATCTTAGTTCTTAGTTTGCTGGAGTATAAATAAATTTCAGTTGCTTTATGGTAGAGGTGGAATAGATTTTGAGATAATCTCTTTGATTTTAATTCATCTTCTGTAAAATGAGGGTGCAGAGTAGTGGTGTGGTTGCTGCAGAGGCAGGGGACATTGTTTTCCTGTTTTATAGTCAGAGGTTATGATCAGTAGTTAGTTTTTCCTGAACACAAAAGCCTTTGGCAAAAGCAGCCTAGGTGCTTTCCACATGATTCACACATCATCTGCCCGGGTGGCCATATGTAGGAACCTACATTTCTGTACCCTTCAAGGAGAGCAAACTGGCTCCCGTGCGTGTGTGTGTGTGTGTGTGTGTGTGTGTGTGTGTGTGTCCGTCTGTCTGTCCGTCCATCATTTGTCCTTGTCCTGGCTTCCTAAACAGAATCTTGCCTCCAAGATCCTGTGTTGCCCTTTGCTTCCTCAAAGTCTGGCCTGGTTTGTTGGGACAGAATGGATTGCAGCCCTAAGAAACAGAAGTGATGACGACATTAAGCCCTCTGTACTCCAACCCTCTGCCTGGCCCTTACCAAATGTCGAGGCTGTCTTCCTTTTCTGCTGCCAGCCATCTGGCAGGAGGACAGGTTTGATAGTTTAGTCACCCAGGGACACACACGGCTATTTTTAACTGTTCCAAAAGGGAGGAGACTGGCTCTAGATTGAATTGGACACAAGAATGTGTTGGAACCTTCAGCTCCTCCGAGCGCTGCTCTCTACTGTAGATTCTTCATTGGGGGTTCTGAATGTGACCGTTTTGTCGTTCTGCTATAGAATTATATAGCTACACAGAGAACCTGGAATTTACCACTAACCGGAAGTGCTTTGAAGAAGATTTCAAGACTCAAGGTAATGCTGCATCTTTATTCACAGGAATGTGCTGTTCTCCTCCATATCTATTTTCCTCCATTCCCTCCAGATACCCCAGTTTGATCTAGTAAAAGACTAAATCAAAGTTTCATTCTTCGTCCCCTTCCCAACTGCATACTCTTCATTTCTTGCATGTGGAATACAGAATTCCTTCTACAGGGAAGATGAAACCAAGAGAAGCAGAGGGATGGCTCAGCCAGGCGGAACTAGTCCCCTCCACTCGGTGGAGTACTCTGCCTAGCCTAGCCCCTGGCGTCACTGCCAGTGCCAGTTTTGTAGTCCCTGACTGTGAGCCCTCAGTAGCAATTGACTTTTTAATTCAACAAATGTGTGTCAGAGATGCAGGAGGCAGTAATTTGCAGCTCCTGCAAATAAGTTGTATAGTCTGGGCAGATATGCAGATCACAAAAGAAGCCAAGGCCAGGGGAAAATATAAAGTGAGAGTGTTGGGCAGAGCTTTGATTTCGGCATTAGTGTGGAAGAGGGCCGCTTGTATCAAGCATGTAAGGATGACTAGCAGTTGGATGTGGGTGGAGACGGAGGGACACCTTGAGGAAAGGCAGAGGACAAAATATGCTGTGTGGACAAAAGGAAGGGTAAAGATGTGGGTATAGAGTAGGTTCAGATGAGGATATTGTGGGTCCTTTTCCTGCCCCTTATGTTTTCTTAGCTTAATAAGGAAAGCTTGAGCTAGGGGTGCAGCTTAGTGGTACAGTTTGCCTAGCAAGAGGCCCAGGGTTCAATCCACAGTACAAGAAAGAAAGAAAGAAAGAAAGAGAGAGAGAAGAGAGAGAGAGAGAGAGAGAGAGAGAGAGAGAGAGAGAAAGAAAGAAAGAAAGAAAGAAAGAAAGAAAGAAAGAAAGAAAGAAAGAAAGAAAGAAAGAAAGAAAGAAAGAAGGTTTTAGAAGAATCTTTAGGGTCAGAGGTAGATTTATTATCAGGGCCCTTTCTAGGAGAAGTGGCAGTAGCTAGTATTAGCTCTCTATGGCTTTACATCCTAGTGCAAGACGCTAAGGAATGGTTGGAGTTGGAAGAAGATGCCCAAAAGACCTATGTGATGGGACTTCTGGACCGACTGGAGGTGGTCAGTAGGGAAAAACGGCTGAAGGTGGCCCGAGCTGTTCTCTATCTAGCCCAAGGTAAGTGTCTGTTCTTTCTGATTTGATAGGGGTAGAAGCTAGGGAGGGACATGCAGAAAGCAGATCTACTGGGAAAGCAGGGTCCCTTACATCTCAGTGATGGCCTTGCTATGTTAGTAGTAGCCTGTCCTTATAAGGAAGATCAAGAGATAGTATTGGATATTGTTCTGGATCTCTTGGGATCTGCCTAAGAACTCTTGCTCCCCCTGCCTCTGCCTCCTTCGTTAGGATTACATACATAAGCCATACTCTGTGCATGTCAGGATTTCTCACATGGATTTTTCTCCCCTCTAATCTGAGCTATATGTGAATATGAAGATTAACAAGAGAATCCATGTAGGGAGAGCTGAGGCACCAGCACTGAAGTTTTTAAAGGTTCAAGCCAATACAGCAACAGGAAGGGTTGCTGTGAGGAATTTGGAGATAATCAGAACTAAATGAGATTAATTGGGAAGAGCTTGCCAGCAGAAACCTTAGCCAGGTATTGGAAGGGGCGCTGAGATAGTCTTGCTATAGTGATGAAATATAAGCTTTGAGCATGTGAAGATTGCTGGCAAACCAACAAATTGAGAACTAAAACACTGTAAAAGAGAAAAAAAGAACAATAAGTGGGAAGTGCCGACTAGAAAGGGAAGCTTGCCATAAATAAGGTGGCACTTCTGGATCACTTAGGTCTGGTGCAATAACAAACTTCCAGCTGCCAAGACAAGGTCCTTTTGCTTAAAGGCTTTGTCTGCAGCCCACACTGGGCAATCAGGAAGCAGAGGGATTAATACACTCAGTCCTCATGAACGTGACTAACAAGATTAAGGAGATGACCTTGATTATCTCACTCCTCTTGGGTGAAATGATCTGCATTGTGTGTTTTATATGGGTTCCTGAAAGCCTCTGGGACCGGACTCTTTCAGCTGCCCCCTTCCCTCTCTCACTTCCCCTATTTCTCTTCTGGTGATCCCTGAGATGCATCCCACACAGACTATTTGCATTTGAATCCTTATCTCAGGGTCTGCTTGGGAGTGGGGTTGAAGATTGGCCACTTATGGTACAGGAGAGACCTACTTAGCAGTTAAGAGCATTAGCTGCTCTTCCAGAGGACCTGAGTTCGATTCCCAGAACCCATATTGCAGCTCACATCTGTCTGTAATCCAGCTCCAAGTGATTTGACACTCACACAGACATACATGCAGGCAAAACACCAGTGCACATAGAATGGTGGCGCACACCTTTAATCCCAGCACTTGGGAGGCAGAGGCAGGCAGATTTCTGAGTTTGAGACCAGCCTGGTCTACAGAGTTCCAGGACAGCCAGGGCTACACAGTGAAACCCTGTCTCAAAAAAAAAAAAAAAAAAAAAAAAAAGATTGGCTATTGGTGAGTACATTTGGCTTACCCAGGAGACTACCTCTTTTCTCTACTGACTCACTCATTTAAGGAAGTTCTCATGGGCCCTGCCCAAATTCTGTGAGTGTTATTATTCTGTAAAGTATTGGCAAAGTTTGAAGATCATGAGATGGGGTAGAAAGAACTAAAATACCTGCCCCTCCCAACTCCAAGTCCTATAGCAATTGTCTGATCCTCTAGGCACTTTTGGGGAATGTGATTCCGAGGTCGATGTGCTGCACTGGTCCAGATACAATTGCTTCCTGCTCTACCAGATGGGGACATTTTCGGCCTTTCTGGAGCTACTCCACATGGAAATCGAGTAAGAAGCCTTGGGGAGGGCTGGCTTAGAAACTTTCTTGAAGGATTCACATGTCTGTGGAGTTCCTCGGTAGATTTCCCTATGGGAATCTCCATTCACATCTCCACTCAAAGCTCAGTGACAATTGTCCTAGCCATCGTTCTTTCCTAATACTATGTTCTTCCTCCTTGAGGTTGAACTAAGCAACTGCTACAATCCTGGACTTCACAGACCTAGCCTGGTTTAGTTACCTTTTTAATCTAAGCACCTTTTCAGCTGAGCCTAACTCTGGAATTTATAAAGTAAACTTTTTCCATCATAAACACAAGAGAATCAGACCAATTTCTATCATTGTGCCTAATTATCTGTCGTGAGTTATAACTGTAGAAGTAGCCTTTGCTGCTGCTGCTTTCTCTTGTGCCCACCACCCGGGAGTTTTAGATACACTGAAGTCTGCTTATCTATTTATCAGATACTGCTTAGCATGGTTTGTCTCCAGCACAGTGGAAAGTGTTGTAAGGAATCACAAGAGGAACTGATACCATGGACCCTTTTATTTGCCTGTCTTCACCATACATGAGGATTTCAAGGGTCTGCGGGTTCCTTAGATGAGTCTCCCTGTTGCTGCATAAGCAGGGAATGGCAGGTGTTTGTGTTTATGTGTCAAGTAAGTGAGCACAGGCTGGAAGAGGCCTGATGGGTTCCTGTTCTTTCATTCCTCTCCATGGCAGCAATAGCCAAGCCTCTAGCAGTGCCCTTCGGAAACCGGCTGTCTCCATTGCTGACAGCACTGAGCTCAGGTGAGTGAAGTGACCCTGGGCTTTGGACAGAGGTGATGAGTGGCGTGTGTTACCCTTTTTCCAAATCCCAGATGTGTGGGATAGTACCTTTTAACTAATCTCTGATTGGACTCCCACTGATGTCATCCTTGAAGTCTGGAACTACAGGCTGGGAAGTACCTTGGGCATCTCTTATGATCCTTTTGTAACCCCAGGGTACTGCTGAGTGTCATGTACCTAATGGTGGAAAATATCCGCCTGGAGCGAGAGATAGACCCCAGTGGGTGGAGGACAGCCCGAGAGACCTTCCGAACTGAACTGAGTAAGAAGTAGCATGTGAGAAGGGGCTGGGGAGAGCCCCGAGGGTGGACGGGAAGCAGAGTGTCTGCCTGCAGGGAGGAAGGCTGCTCGTTTTTGTTCTTTTTCTTTTTAAGGTAGCATCTTTTCCTTTTTAAGCCAGAGGTGTTGCATGGGGCATGAGGGCTGAGTTTGATTGCACTCCTGTGTCTTACTTTCCTTGGTTAGTATTGAGAATAGCCATTCTTCCATTTCACTATATGGGGGAAAATGAGTTAAATAGCCTTAACAACTGAACTTTGTTCTAATGTCAGTTGAAGTGGTCATCTGACAAGTATAAGGTGTGAAAGCACCTTAAAAATATGTATTTATTGATGTAAATAAGTAAAGAATGAAGTATGGTCCATGAAATACCTTGATTCCTTTAGCCAGAAAGTCACATCATTATTGTTACTTCCTGCTTGCTATGATCCTCAAAGCATTTCCTTAACTTCTAGGGTGGAACACATCCTGTCCTCCATCCTGTCCTCTAAGGAAATTCCTTCTGGGGTCTCACTATGACTCCTTCATAAGAGAAAGTACTCTGGAATTTTTCAGGGGAGGTTAAGTGCCTTCCCCAGTGTACCCAGACTCAGGGATCTTAGGGCAGGATGTCCTCTCACTTTCTCTTGATTCTCCTTACACCTCAGGTTTCTCCACACATAATGAAGAGCCTTTTGCCCTCCTGCTGTTTTCCATGGTTACCAAATTCTGCAGTGGCCTGGCCCCCCACTTTCCAATAAAGAAGGTTCTGCTTCTGCTCTGGAAGGTGGTCATGGTGAGCAGCTGATCATCTCCATTCCCACCTCACCCAATCAGATTTTTCTAATCCGGATCTATGAGCTGGCAAGAGACAGCTGTTAGTCCCTGAGAACTAAGAGGAGAGATGCCCTCCTGGAGTCATCAAATAGTCCACATCATCAGGCTGCTCTTTCTATTGGGCGAATCTGTTGGATGTCACTCTCTGAGTTAAAGACTCCAGTGGCACCTTTCCCTAACAGAATTGATGTTTCGTAGAAAGCACACTAGCTGGCCGTTGGGAATCTGGCTATTACAGTGAGCATTCGGCAATTCTGAACGTGTTTCTGTAACTATGAGATGTTAAGACCAATGCATGCCTTTTCTTCCAGTAGAGGATAGGCGTTCTTACAAGTATATAGTTAATAATTTGTTATTCATTCTTCACCTTGACCCTTCATCCTATAGTCTTCTTCTGGCTCGCATCCTATAGGGTCAGAGGAACAACATACCCTCTTAGTGGGCCTCTCAGGGTAAACCTCCTCTTGATTACAGAGGAAACTGCGGCTCCAGGACATTCCAATATCTGAATGTGCTCCTTAACAGGAGAGGTTGTGCCAAGGATGGTGGCATATGGCTGTAACACTTGATAGCCTGAGGATGAAGTTTGCAAGTTTAAAGCCAGCTAGGGCTACACAGTGAAACCCTGCTTAAGAAACAAAACAAAAGGGGGGGGTCGTCTTTTGGTCTTTAAACTTTTCCCAGTGGAGTTTCTCCCCACTTCTAGTGTCTAGTGCTACTTCCAGCCCTGGGTCAATAAGTCATGCTGTGCTTTATTCTGACCCTAGAGACCCTCAGACTGGAGTAGTGATCATGTTTGTTCGTTGTTCAAGAGGCAGTGCGAGGAAATTGAAGTTGAGGTTCTTTCCTTCCAGCCATGTTTCTCTGACTTTGTCCTCTTATGACGTCCTTCCCTTCCTCTCTTAGCTCTTTCTCCTTTTTCACAACATTTTTTTTAAATTTTAATATAATTACATAATTTTTCCCTTTCCCTTTCCTCTCTCTAACATCTTCCATGCACCCATCCCTTACTCCTTACTCGTGTGTGTGTGTGTGTGTGTGTGTGTGTGTGGTGTATGTGTGTGTGTGTGTGTGTTTCTAAATACACAAATAGAGCATGCTCAGGGCTAACATTTGGTATTGGATAACATCCCCTTTCCTTTTTATTCTTTAGTTTACCCTTGGTGGATTTGAGCACCTGCAGGCTCTCAAAATACAGAAGCGTGCAGAGTTGGGCCTGCCTCCACTAGCTGAGGACAGTATCCAGGTCGTAAAGAGCATGCGTGCTGCCTCCCCACCTTCTTACACTCTTGATCTCGGGGAGTCTCAGCTGGCCCCTCCACCCTCCAAGCTGCGGAGCCGCCGTGGTTCTCGAAGGGTATGAACCAAACATACAGTAATATTGGGGTATTGACAGTATTGGGGTATTGAGTGGTCAAAAAAAAAAATCAAGATTTTGAGCTATTATGGATGTGGTAGGAAAGGGCAGTTGATGGCATCCCAGGCCGGCCCTATAACCAACATGAATCCTTAGTGCCTATACTTTGGCCTATCCTCTGGCCATGCATGTGTTACTGGTCTGGACTTCAGTGACTAGAGTTTCTTAGCATCATAAATATGAGTTAGTTTAGAATTCTGAGAGTTGGGGCCCTGAAAAGAACATCTAGCAAATCTACACGTCTATCATGAATCACCATTTTCTTGGCAGAAAGAAGTTTTATTTTGAGCCACCATCCTCTGTCTGGCCTTGGCCCACAAGCTTACATTTGAGAGATAGCTGGTTAGGGTTCTAGGCAGTGTATAGTCCTGAGAAGTTCTAAATAAGTTACATTGAGCCCTGGTCACATTTTCATGAACTCACTCAGCTAACCTATCAAAGTTTGCCAATTAAAGATGACAGGGTTCAATCTAGTCTAGATTGTAGGCAGTATGACTTTTTTTTTAGAAACCTTTCTTTTTTGTTTCATAAAGTAATGCTTACTCATTATAGAAAATTTGGAACAAATATAAAAATGTGATAAAGAGAGAAAAATCACCCACAAACTTAACAACCAGAGGCAGTGACTGTTAACTTTTTGGCCTATTTCTGTCCAACCTTTCTTTCTTTATGCAATAAGATTTAACATTCTAAGCTTACTTTCTTCTGCCTGGCAGCAAGCTTCTGTCATCTTCTTCCTCAGTCAACCAGCTGGTGTATGCTGACAGAAAGAACACTCACTGAATGTTCACCTAAGCAGAGCATAATTAGGAAGGAAAGTGTGGGGGGGGGGGGGCGGCGCCGTTTAGCATCAGTGCTTTGGAAAGTCAGCTGGGTATCACACAGGCACTGTCCATGCTGTTTCTTGCCCTTGGTCGATTGAGCTCAGTGAGATATGAGAAGGAGACAAATAATGCAATGTTCTCACAGTAGATAGCTTTCAACCTCATGTTTCCTGAAGTCTAGAGAGAGTTCAGACAATGTCATCATATGCTCTGTATTCCCCACCCCCACCCCCCAGCAACTCCTCACCAAACAAGACAGCCTGGACATCTACAATGAAAGGGATCTCTTCAAGACTGAGGAACCAGCCACAGAGGAGGAGGAAGAACCTGCGGGTGATGGAGAACGAACCTTGGATGGAGAGTTAGACCTGCTAGAACAGGATCCTCTGGTGCCGCCTCCACCCTCACAGACACCTCTCTCTACTGACCGGGTAGCCTTTCCCAAGGGCCTGCCCTGGGCCCCGAAGGTTAGGTAGGTTTAGTGGCACCACTGATCCTGAGCTTTGGGATTTCAATCACTGAAGAGCCAGGGTAGAAGCACACATACATACCTGGGGTGGTGATCAACCCCTGGGTCTGAAGTTCCTTCTGTCCATCTCTGTCTTCTTACAAATGAAAGAACAGGAGATCTGAAAAGTTCTCTTTTTCAAGGTTTGTTTTGTTTTGTTTTCTTCTCTCTGATACTGGCCTCTTCACCGTCATCTCAGACAGAAGGACATTGAACACTTCTTGGAGATAAGCAGAAACAAGTTCATTGGATTCACTCTGGGGCAGTAAGTGACTAGCTATTTTAAAAATGGATATAAAGTACATTAGAGAAAGCCATGAATCCGCCTCACTAGGATTTGTAAAGCTAAAAGGGATTTCACTGTCAAAGGTGCCGTTAGGTTACATACTCCATTAAGTATGAATCTATCACCTGCAGATCAAGTGAATAACTAAGAGGCTATGTGATATAAATCTCCTGATTGTCAGAAATGCTTCAGCATGTGATTATTTTTGTGACCTTAAGCAAGCTAATGGACCTTAAGTCTTATTTAAGAAGGTGTAGGACAGCAGGAATAGAGGCTGAAGTGTGTGGTCCTGTGATTCCAGAGTATATGGGTGGTTTTTTCTTGCACTTATGTTTACTTTTTACAGGGACACAGATACCTTGGTTGGATTACCTCGGCCCATCCATGAGAGTGTGAAGACTCTAAAGCAGGTAACAAGGGCGGGCTTTTATTCTTCAGGGATAGGGAGCCATCAAAGAAAAGCAGATTACCACTGCCTCGTTAACTTAGATTTCTTCTTCCAGAATATTCAGGACCTTCTGCATCTCCCCTGCAGACCTTTTGGCCAAATAGGAAAAGTCAGGTCTCTCCCTACTTTACCCGTTTCCTGCATTCAGACAGATGAAAACACAATTCCTTTCTCCTGTTTCTTTTTCCTTTATCACTCTCTCTCTTCCCATTCCTTGCTTCCTTTTCTTTTATTTCTCTCTCCCTATAGGTCCACTAGCTTTTGAAGGCCACACATTATGTAGGAATCTTCTTTATGATGATAAAAGAAAATCTTTTTTTAATCAGTATATGTATACACACAAAGAATGTAGTGTCATAACTATCCATACCTTCATGCACATCAAACATGTATGAGCAGTATTCCAAGGGTGAAGGTCTATTCTTGGCTTCCCCTTGCACTTTGAAGGTAAATGACTAGATATTTGCTAGTATTCAACAAATATGGAAATATAATACACAGAAATATTGTTTACGAAGTACTGCACAGTGCTAATTATTCAGAAGTGAGTTAGATTCTTGCTTCCAAAGGTTTTATGGTTGTTTGGGATGATAAGCTCATGGACTGTTTCCTCTGAGCAATGAAAGCTAAGGAGGAGCCTGGGGAAGAGGAGGAGACACATGTGGATCAGGCTCTCAACCCTTGTTGATGTTGTCTGTCTTTGCCAGCACAAGTACGTCTCCATTGCAGAGATACAGATAAAGAATGAGGAGGAGCTGGAGAAATGCCCCATGTCCTTGGTGAGTCAAGGGCTCTGGCACACAGGAGGGGGAAACAAAAGAACTGTCTGCAGTGCTGTTGCAGGGCATACACTGGGCATGCACTGATTCAGCTTGTTAAAGACAAAGGCCCCACACTGCATTAAAATAGGGGATGAAAATTAAATAACTAAACACGACCATCACAGAGTGGTAGGTCCTATGAAGATAATTTAAATAGGGAAACATGATAGATAATAAACTACCCATCTGTAGATTGTTTTTGGCTGGGCAGTTGGGATAGATGAGATGTGTAAGAAAGTGACATTTAACCAAGATCTAAAGTATGGAAAGGAGCCAACCATAGGAAGGAACATCAGAGGAGAAAACATTCCACATAGTGTCAGGATAGAAAGGGCACAGAGTGCAAGAGGCAGCAAAAGAAGGCTTTTGTAACAATGTGTCAGCAAGGTGGGCTTATGGAGATGATGCTGGACAAGTGGCCGGGGACACTGTACACAGAACCTATTAGCAGAGGTAGAGAGCTGAACGTTGATTCACAGCACAAGGGGAAGCCTTTGGAGACTAAGTAGAGGTGAGGCATTAATGTTTGGTTTAAAAAACCACTACCTACTGTGCAAAGATTGTGCCAAACAAAGGGGGGAGGCACGACCCATCTCAAAACAGTTACAGTGGAAGTTGGGAGTGACCTAGACTCGGGTTGCAAAGTAGATGAATGTAGGTTATATTTTGAAAGTATGGCTAGATATATATCAAGAGGTAAGAGAAGAATCAAGAGTAAGGTGTCACTTGGAAAATAGGAGGAGTACTCAAAATCATGTTGGGTAATACTAAGGTTTAGATATCCACTAAATATTCAAGCAGAACTACCGGGCAGTTAGGTATATAGGTCTAGGTCTAGAGTTCCAAGGAGAGGACTGGCTTCAAGAAATTTGAGAGATAGCTGGGTGTGGTGGTGTACGCCTGTAATCCTAGCAGAGGCAGGTGGACTTCTGAGTTCCAGGCCAGGCTGGTCTACAGAGTGAGTTCCAGGACAGCCAGGACTACACAGAGAAACCCTGTCTGGGCCAGGGGGGTGGGGGGACACAAAAAAACAAAAAACAACAAAAAAAAAAAGAAATTTGAGAGTCATTGCTCTGTTACAATGTTAAAACTATAGACAGCTAAGGGAACCCAAGGAAGTGGGCAGAGACAGAAGAGGATGGAACCCAGGAAAGTCCCTGTGTCTCAGTCAGGGTTTCTGTTCCTGCACAAACATCATGACCAAGAAGCAAGTTGGGGAGGAAAGGGTTTATTCAGCTTACAGTTCCAAATTGCTGTTCATCACTAAAGGAGGTCAGGACTGGAACTCAAGCAGGTCAGGAAGCAGGAGCTGATGCAGAGGCTATGGAGGGATGTTACTGGCTTGCTTCCCCTGGCTTGCTCAGCCTACTCTCTTATAGAACCCAAGACTACCAGCCCAGAGATGGTACCACCCACAAGGGGCCCTCCCCACTTGATCACTAATTGAGAAAATGCCCCACAGCTGGATCTCATGGAGGCACTTCCCCAACTGAAGCTCCTTTCTCTGTGATAACTCCAGCCTGTGTCAAGTTGATATACAAAACCAGCCAGAACACCCTGGGACACACCAATATGTTGTAAGGCAGGATGAGTCAGGAAAGAAACCACACACACACACACACACCACTCAACGAAGTACAATGGAATCTGGAAGTCTGACACCGTAAAAACCCAGTCTTTAAGGAAGGGAGTGGTGGCTGTGCCAAATGCTGATTGATGGCACATGAGAACAGATGTGCCTATTGCATTAGACAGCATTAAGATAATCGGTGACTTTATTAAGGATGATCACAGTGAAATGGCTAAAAAAGCCTGTTGCAAGTACATTGAAAAGAAATGTAAAGAAAGAAGTATACAACCAACAAATATGATAAAGAAAGGGAGAGAAAGGAGATGGTAGTTATGAGAGGATGTGGGATAAAGGGAGACTGTCTTGCTAAAATATAACAATTATGGTGTTTGTTTAATCCCAGTACTTGAAAGGCAGAGGCAGAAGGGGTCTGGAGTTCAAGGTCATCCTCAGTTGACCTTATCTAGTTGAGGCCAGCCTGGGCCACAAGAGAGCCTTTTGGGGAAAAAAAGACAGAGAAGGAAGGAAGGAGGGAGGGATGGAGGGAAGAAGGAAAGAAGGAAGGAGCAAACAAACAAAGACGGACTAAATTAAATGGTCCAACAGAGCTACTAACTAAAAGCCTGATAACGTTATCAAAGGAAAGAGGAAAGTATGTGTAGGCTGGAGGGATATCTCAGTGATTAAGAGTACTTCCCGTTATTCCAATACTCCGGAGATCAATTTCTAGCACCCACATTGTAGATACCCTCTAAAGATAGCTCAGGACTCCCCAAGACCAAGTTCTCAGCACAAAGGAAATTTATTGTCCCCAGAGGAACAAGGGGCAGGGAACAAAAGACAAAGACAAGAAATAGAGTAGAAGGGGAAGGGAACCAGGAATGGGACAAAGGCCTGCCTCTGGATAGGTGCTATCGCCCATAGGCAAATGCGGTTTATAAAGGGAAAAGGGGAAACCTTATGTTTGGATGAGGGGTTTAATTTTGATTGGGCATGTTAATTATTTGAGCCAAAGGAGACTTTTGATTGCTGGACTTCAGTACCGTGATAGCTGAACCTTGGTAGTCAGCCTTAGGAAGAGGAATTGGACAAATATAAGAATAGACCTTGGCAACTAGCTTTGGGGATATAAACTAATGGTTTTTAGCAAGGCAGAAGGAATCAGGGAGAAGGACAAAGCCTGCCAGAGCTATGCTTGCCATACTCAAGCAGGCCAAGAGTCCTCACACATGGCACCTTACAACCATATGTAACTCTAGAGGGTCCAATACCTCTGGCTTCCACAGGCACCTGCACTCATATTCATATACCCATATGCACACAGCTGTGCACAATTAAATAATAAAAGTACATCTTAAGAAAGATTGTAGACCCCAAGCCCAAGTAGAGACTTGGTTTATGTTCCAAGCATAAGAAGTTATCTTGCGTGTCAGAAGGCAAACAAAGACTGGCAGATCTGGTATTCCAAAGATATAGTATGTCATTCTGATTACTCTGTCTTTGTGAGGAAGCGTCACAAAGAGTCACTTGAGGGGCTCTGGAGTGAGGGGATTTGTTGAAGAGACAGAAAGTAGTAAGCTTTGGGGGAGTAGAAAGGCACACAAGATCACCAGGCTCTTTTGAATGCCTACTCAAGGCTGTGCCCATTGGCCCAGTTATTCCTCCTTGCCTCCAAGTCTTATAGCAGTGACTCTCACCCTGAGGAAAAAGGACTGCACTGGCCAAAGATTTAAATGAGGCCTGGGCTGCCTCTTGAGCATCGGAGACCCTACTTCTGCCATTCAGATAAAGGGATTCATTAGGGTCATGAAAGAAGACAGAGGTATACATGGGGCACTTAGGAAGAAGAAAGTGATGATGACAAGGACCCTGGAGAGAGAGTGAAAATTAGTTTCCAAACCTTTAAAGGCTTCCTTGCTAATACTCATCCTTTTTCTCTTATCATGAATTACTTCCATCAATAACCCTCCCTACTGAACTACCTACCTTTTTCTTGGTTGATTTCTGATTAACACCATGGGAAGTACCTCTGTGTAAGCATATCTCAATATGTAGGGTATATTTATAGCTTAAGTTAAACCCATGTATATCGTGTGTGTGTGTGTGTGTGTGTGTGTGTGTGTGTGTGTGTTGTGCAGGCACACGTGCACGTGCCAAAGCAGGTCTAAGCTATTTCCGGATTGGAGTTCTGACATGGAAAGAGTGATTAATTTTCAGATACTGGGAAAACCAGACTCATCAATTGACTGGAAAAAAACAAAGAGATCAGCTAAACCAGCTCAAAGAAAAAACTAAAGCCTAAAGAGGAATGGTCACTCATCTAAAGCCATATAGTGAATCATTAAAGATAGCTTGCCAGGGCTGACTCCCAGCGCAGTTCTCAATTCATGCTACCCCTCAGCAACCAACACATAACCTTTAGTAACCTGAACAGTAGCCTGGGTCAACTGTGTTTTCTACCATAGGGAGAAGAGGTGGTACCAGAAACACCGAGTGAAATCCTCTACCAGGGCATGCTGTACAGCCTCCCCCAGTACATGGTAAGGAGCTGGCTAGGCCAGAGCTGCCCTTTTCTAATAAGATGAACTTAGGATTCTGAACTTTCCTTGTGGCTTCTCTGCAGGTGTCATTCTCCCTCGCCTTTCTACTGAGGGCTGGGTACAAGTAAATCAAGTAAAATCTACCTATAGATGGTGCATTAGGCCCATTTCTACCAGTTAATTACTACTATCATGAGTTCTGCCAGGGTCTGCCATGTCTTTGGTAGCCTCTGGATGGGAATGGTGAAGATGCTGCTAGGATCAGAGGAAGAATAAGAACGGAGAACGTTGAGTTTATCTCTCCTGCTTATTTTTCTGCTTTGCCCTTCCCAGTTTGTTCTTTCTGAGTTCACTTTGGGAGCAACCCTGAAGCAAAACAGCCTAGAAGCTTGCTTTGACCTTCTCCCTCGGCCTTACCGACAGGCCTCAAGATAAATACCTGTGTGCGTTACTGTAAACTGGCAAGGCTTAGTCATGGAAGGCTTGGAAATACTCTTCATTTGGGTTAGAGAAGTTTAGAAGAACCACTATTTTGCTGAGTGGGATAGACAAGGGTGGCTTTTCTGTTTTTCTATCTCCCAGATTGCTCTGCTTAAGATTCTGCTGGCTGCAGCCCCCACCTCCAAGGCTAAGACAGACTCTATCAATATCCTGGCAGACGTCTTGCCTGAAGAGATGCCGTGAGTGCCTCCACTGGGGCAGCTCCTCGACACTAGTGTCTTGTCTTCAGGCCCTCTGCCCCCCCACACTGTGGTAACAGGAATTGTCTAAAGAGAAATCTCTCCTTTTCTGCATGTACCTCCTGTCTCCTGCCGGACCTTCTACCTACTGAGCTCTTTGTAACTCAGAACCAGGGTCCAACAGAAAACCTCAGTGCTGATATGTGAGTAGCTGCCAATACATGCGTAGGCAGCACCAGTGGATAAGTTTGCCAGAGACAGGACACATTAACAAAAAGATCATGAAAGCTTTTTCCTGGATAGATTCCTAAATAGAAACTTCGGAGATTTCCCTAGCAGAGAAGTTCAGGTTTCCTAAATTCTGACTGCATGTATATATTCTGACCACAGATGCAGATATAGATATATGTGTATATTATATGTGTGTGTGTGTGTGTGTGTGTGTGTAGCCCAACTACTATCTAACCCAATTACTTGGGTATTTCATCCCTAGGCCTTCCTTCATCCCTACCTTTCTACTAATGCTTCCTCGTTCCCTTGTAGCGTAACTGTTCTCCAGAGCATGAAGCTGGGCATTGACGTGAACAGACACAAGGAGATCATTGTGAAGAGTATCTCTGCCCTGCTCCTTCTACTTCTCAAACACTTCAAACTCAACCATATCTACCAGGTGAGCAGTTAGGAGCGCTATGTTACATGCTCCACGAATTCCTCACACTGTAGGGGCCACGCAGAAATCCTTGGACTGCTGTGTTTTACTTGGCCTTTGCTTGTCCAGCTACTGTGGCATGAGTGTATGGTGATGATATGGAGTGGGATGTGGGGAGCCATCCTAGAAAGATGCAAAAGTCTGTATTCTTTGTAACTTAGCTCAAGGTCTGGCTGTGGGTTTTTAAGAATACTCCTAGCTAGTCAGAATCAGTCCGACCATTCAAGAATGGACCATACTTCACTGTATGTGAAGCACTATTCTGAATCAGATCTAATTTAAATGAGACACAGATCAGACTCTTACAGGCCACACAGTCTTGTAACGGATTCATAAATGCCCAATTGTAGAGTGGTGTGATCTAGTTAGGCTCTGGAAGCTGTTGAAATACCTAATCCAACTTGAGGTAGAGAAGAGCTGACTTTTAACCTAAGTCTCAGAGAAACAGATGCTAGCCAGGAAATGGAACTTATCAGGGAAGAGAAAAACCAATTTAAGCAGAAAACCCAACATGTGAAAGCTCAAAGAAAGAGCAGAGAACGTTGGGAACTAATTAAATGTGGCTGGAGTTCTGCCTCAGAGTGGGATGATAAAGGTGATCTTCTGAGGTGGGAAGCCACAGGGGTCAGCAGGGATCGTATATCTGACACACACAATTATGAGACAACTAGAATATGTTTGACGTCCAGCTAAGCTTTTGTGAGCTTCTCACCCTGAGGAGTCCTTATTTTGTCCCTGGTTTTTTTGGGGGGTGGATCTGGTGGCATTTTAGTTGTTATTGTTGGTTTGGTTTGGTTTTGAGACATAGTCTCACTGTATAGCTGTCCTGGAACTCATTATGTAGACTAGGGTGGCCCAGGTCTCACAGAGATCCTCCTACCTCTGCCTCCTGAGCACTCCTGTCTATCCCTGGTTTATAGATGAGGAGATTAGGGTTAAAGTCAAGACTTCGCCTTGCTTTCCACAAAGGCATTGTTTGCCTTGGGCCTGTCGGCATTACCAAGGTAGAAGGACTAGATGCAGACAAGCAAATGGAAGCTTCTCCTTCAGGGAGATCATGGGAATATGGAACCCTTCTCATTTCTGCCCTGAGGCGTTACCCCATTTTCTACCTTAGAGTTCCGAATAAAGCCTGATAAAGGAGTGAGTCACATCCAGGGAAGGCAGGCCGGGCCATGACCATGGCTGTGTCCAGTGTTTGCTGAGCAGCATCAGGGTTAGAAGGAGCAGACTGTTAGTTAGGGGACATTGCTCCCCTTTCCACTAGGATGTGTTTCTCTATAGCCAGACAGACAGATATCCTGAGTGGCCTGGCCACAGTGAGTGTCAGTGTGGGTACGTCCTGGCAAAGCCGAGACAGAGCTCAGAGTTTTAAAACTTCCCACTTTCAGTAGTAGGTATATACTAGCTCCTTCATCTAGAACTTGAAAGATACTTTTGGGTGACTTCCAGGGAGAAAATACCAAGCAGGAGAGAGTAGTAGTTATGACATAAGCTGATTCCCACCTCTACCCACATATTCAGGAGCAGAAAGCAGCTTACCCTTCTGCCATGGCTACTTCTTGCTGATGACACAGAGATACAGCTTTAAGACACCATAGTTCTCTGCCTTGTTTCTGAACTGCTCTAGCATTCTTAGGCTCAGATTTGGAAGCACACTTTTTTCCTAGTGTTCCTCAGTGTATCATAAACAAAATCCAGGTTGACTAACTCTATACCTTTGCTTTTATGCCACTTACCCCAGTAGGTTTTCCTGGATATAAACCCCATATGGATTTAAGAGAGCCAAATAGAACTCCAACTACTAGTATTTATCTTATCAAAGACATCATGGATTTCTTAATGCAGTGGTTGCTGGCTAAAGAGGCTCTTGTTCATTCATTGTTTGATACATTGATATTCTAAATGTTAGAAATAAAGCCATATATTGGACAGACTACTGAAACCACATTCTAGTAGTTACTATGTGCTATCTCCAGCCTGACTGATGCCAGCAGGTGCCAAGAGTTAGCTGCACCTGTCCCTGCTATATCAATCACAGCTAAAACATTATGACCCAGAGCTTTGGTAGAAACCAGGTCCCTCAGGGAGACCTTCTTTCCCACTGGACTTTGGACCAAAAAGTCACAGCAATTTTTGCTATTTTTTAGAGTATGTTTGTTTGTTTGTTTTCTTTCTTGTATGTTTACTGTGTTTTTATCAAAAGCTTGTAGCACCCATTGCATATTAGAAGTCTATAGGTAAGATAGGCTGGCTGAATATCCCCATTTCAGAGACTGACAGACTGATAACACAGTAGACAGTAGATATTCTTACAAGTGGATGTTTTATTTGTACTTTCCTGTCTTTTTTTAAAATACATGCTTCATATCTTCCCCCCCAAATAAGGAAACTTTTCTGGTTTGATCTTTTAATTCAGTTTGAATATGTATCACAACATTTAGTGTTTGCCAACTGCATCCCCTTGATCCTGAAGTTCTTCAATCAAAACATCCTGTCCTATATCACTGCCAAAAACAGGTATGGACTCTGGACAGATTTCAAAGGACTACTTTGGATAACTGAGAAAATTCCTGCATCTCTGCACCTTTGATTTCTTCTTGGATCATTAGTCCCTTGTTTATTTTTTTAAAGATTTGTTTGTTTGTGTGAGTGCACTGTTGCTTTCTTCAGACACAGCAGAAGAGGGCATCAGATCACATTACAGATAGTTTCGAGCCACCATGTGGTTACTGGGAATTGAACTCAGGACCTCTGGAAGAGCAGTCAGTGCTCTTAACTGCTGAGCCATCTCTCCAGCCCTAATCCCTTCTTAGAACTTTTTTTTAAAGATGTATTTATTTTATGTATATGAGTACACTACTGCTTTCTTCAGACACACCAGAAGAGGGCATCAGATCCCATTACAGATGGTTGTGAGCCACTATGTGGTTGCTGAGAATTGAACTCAGAACCTCTGGAAGAGCAGTCAGTACTCTTAATCACTGAGCCATCTCTCCAGCCCTAGTCCTCCTTTCTTAGAACTTTTAAATTTGTTATTTTTTAATTTTTATTTTCATGCCTGCATATTGGTACACACATGCCAAAGCATGGGTGTGGAGATCAGAGGACAGCTTGCAAAAATAGGCTCTCTTCTTTACCATGTGTGTCCTGGGGATGAAACTCAGGCTGTCTGTGTTAGCATTAGGAGCTGAGCTATCTTGCTGGCCCAAAATATGATATACATTAATAATTCTACTTAACATTGGCAATGCTAAAAGATAGTACCAGTTTTGTTCTCATCTTGCCAGTTAGGAGATAAATTCTCAGAAAAGTAAATTGATTTGCTCTAGATTATGAACAAAGATGGATCGACCAATAAAGGGCCATACAAACATGAGAACTTGAGTTCCGAGCCCCATAATTCATATAAAAAGTTAGGTGTGGCAGTATACATTTATAATCCCAGCACTAGGAAGGTGGAAACAGAATCTTGGAGCTCACTGGTTGTCTTGCATAGCCAAATTATTGAGCTTCATGTTGAGTGAGAATCCCTGTACCAAAACGTAGGGTTTCATTGCTGTGAAGACATGACCAAGGAGACACTTATACAGGAAAGCATTCAACTGGGGCTGGCCTACAGTTCCCGAGGTTCAATCCATTATCATCATGTGGGAAGCATGCCGACCTACAGGCAGACAAACCTATTCAAACCACCACAGTGCTGAAATTTCATTGAACATTAGAAATAGAAGGAACATTCGAAATTAGCTAGCCCAAATTCTTCATTGTACTCGAAAAGGGGAAAGGAAACAAAAAACAGCCACTTACTGAGCAACTGTATTCCTATTGCTAAGTAGTGCTTTATTTCCTTTCCTGACCCAGGCCTGATTCCCTGGGCTAACTGCAGAGCGTGTAGCTTGCTTGCAATTCCCACTGTTTGGTGACAAACATTATTATATATCATTCTTGAGCTACTGTTTAACAATGTTATAAGAAGCAGCCCTGCGCTTCAAGCTTCCTCTAGTTACTCCTGGAGTTCCTGGCTTTCAAAAGGATCAGGAGAAAAGCCAAGAGATCTTTTCATCTTCATAACCACAGATTGTTTAATGGAGTATGTTTGAGCAGCATCTCTGGGAATACTTTTATATTCACATGCACACTTAAATGCAGAAACAAATGAACTTAACTTTACATATTCCCTAAAGAACCCAAGAGAGCTAAGAAGGAACGGGTCTGTCTTTCTGCTTTTACTTTTTCTGCATCTACCAGATAGGACCAGCCTAAAAGCGCTCCATGGTTCCTTTGTGACTGAGGAGGTGAGAGTGGAGTTGGAGTTACCCAGCACTCGTGCCCTCAATCTCAGTGAAGGGCATGAAACAATTTGAGAAACACATACGTCTGCGGGGAGGAATCACTCCTGCCCTTTCAGAGGTTAGGCACTCCCAGCTGTTGCCATTTACCTAAAGCTTGTCCTTATCTCTGCATCTTGCAGCATCTCAGTGCTGGATTACCCGTGCTGTACCATCCAGGATTTGCCAGAGCTTACTACCGAGAGTCTGGTAAGCAGATGGGGATTTGTGGCCTTTGAAAATGGGTGATGGCAGAGGCTGGCGTTTGCTTTTTCATATCTTCTCTGGCCCCATGATGCCATGGTTTGGGAGTCTCAGATCAATGAAGGCATATTGGCAAGAGCACAGAGGTGGCAAGGGTTTAAAGACGCTGAGGGATTTGGAAAAGCTGTGCCTAGCATCTTACAGAGAGGAGGAGAGTCAGTGGACAACACTGAGGAGAAGAGGGAATTTAGAAAGATAATAAGACTGAAACACAATATCTATGCTAATTAGCAGGAGAATCTCTTCTGACGTGTGTGTGTTACACACACACACACACACACACTCCATCTTCTTTGTATTAAGTTGTATTGTAGGTAATTTGCTTTCCATTTTCATGTTATCAAACAAAGGAGTATATATCTTAGAAAATTCCTTTCCTGGGAAGATCTTCACCCTGAAGCAGGTCTAGGTAAATCAGAAAAGTTTCTCTGAAATATTCTGAATTATCTGAAACTGCCTGACCAAATCATGCTTAGGACAGGCATCTACTCTGTCCTTGTTGGCACAGCTCCTCAGACATGCTGCTTTCATCCTATTGCAGTGCAGTAATACTCTCATCTATCTTTATATCCCTGAAACCTACTTAACCTTATATATAGAACTTTGAAGACCTCAGTAATGCTAAATGATGTTACTCACCCATAGGTGCTACAGCCCAACTTTAATACTACAAAATGCTGGGTCAGGAAAGTACATTATGCAAAAATAGAAAAATTCTCTTGTGGTCCAGGTTTTATTAGCCCACAGGCGTTGGTTTTAAGGGGAGGGCATGTTAAGAACCATTTGACTCACTTCCTTATATTTCAAAAATGAGAAACAAGTGCTCAGCAGATGTACTGACTTGTCACAGTCCACCTCTCGTAGGTGACAGACCCAAGATTAGACACGAGTCAAAAGATCCATGTCCTGAAAAATCATAGGTAGCATATTCTTTGCTACTGGGCAACTAAGGAAGCTTGAAGCTTTTACTCATACAAAGATGTAAATACTTACATAACCTTTATTATTAAGATGGTGGTGTTGAATCTGTAAAACAACTCTATAAAGTTAATATATTCTTTTGTTTGTTTTCTTTTGTTTGAGACAAGGTTTCTCTATGTAGCCCTAGATCTCCATAGGGCTACATAGTAGACCAGCTTGGCCTTGAACTCACAAAGACCTGCCTGCCTCTGTCTTCCTAGTGCTAGGATTAAAGACATGTACCACTACATCTTGTCCAATATTCCTATTTTATGGATGGAGAAGCTAACTTCTGAGATTTTATAGTTGGAAATAGAAAAGTTGGGGCTGGAGAGATGGCTCAGTAGTTAAGTGCTCTGTCTGCTGGTCCAGAGGACGCAGCTTCAATTCCCAGCACCCACATGGCAGCTTACAGCCATCTGTTATTCTAGTTTCTGAAGATCTGATGCCTTCTGTCCTCTAGTAGCATTGTATGTACACAAAATACACATGCAGACAAACACCTTATACATAATATAAATTTTAAAGTAAAGTAGGAAAGTATGTCTCTGAAATTAAAATTTGGAAGGAATAACATTTTAACCCATAAACAGTGGTACCAAGTAGCATTACAATTCTACTATTGGCCTGGTATAGTGGCACACACCTTTAATCCCAGTACTCAGGAGGCAGAGGCAGGTGAATCTCTTGAATTTGAGACCAGCCCAGGCTACAGAGTGAGTTCTAGGACAGCTAGGGCAACACAGGAAAACCCTGTCTCAAAATGAAAACAAACAAAAGTTGTACTACTAGTAGAAAATTTCAAAATATAAATTCAGTGTTTGTAGCCTAAATCTATTACTTTTTAAATTTCTTAAAAGTTTTATCACGATTTTATTTATCTTCTTTCTGTCTGCCTGCCTGCCTATCTCTCTCTCTCTCTCTCTATCTATCTATCTATCCATCTACTTCTGTTAAGCACCTGTGTGATACAGCACAGGTGCAGAAATGAGACGACAACTTGCAAGAGTTGATTTTCTCCTCCCACCACAGGAATTCCAGAGATCAAACTCAGGTCATCAAGCTTGGCAGCAAGAGCCTTAACCCACTGAGCCCTCTTGTCAGCCCCTGAACTTTTTCCTTAATAACAATGTGTGCCTTGTCTCCATTCCAGCCCTATTAGTTCCTATACAGGAACTAATGAGAATTATGCTTTCTCATCACTTCTAATTGACCTTTTGTGATATGAGCTCATAATTGTCTATATGGTTATGCCTTCTGTTAAGACTGTATTATCAGGAAAGAGCAAAAGCATGTATCTAGTTAATTAAAAGTCTTAGTGACTATTTTAGTCTTTTCAGTGAAGTAATAGTGGCATCTGGTGGCTTTGTTTAGTAACCACAGACCTTTGTTCTCTAGCCCGGTGGAATTTATTCCACATAGGTTCTCACTGTAGTAACTGATTTACCTACACTAATAACTTCCATGGCCAGAAAAGGACTAGTAAGATTTATCTCTTTTCAGGCTCACCAAATTGCAAGCACAAGAAATAGATACTGCCTTCAATATATGTTATTTACATTCAATAACTTCAAGCTCTTTTCCTGATTACAAAATTAGTGGTATAATTAATGGGAGAAAAATAAACAGAAAAGTATGAGTAATAAAATAAAAATATCCCCTAAAACTATATAGAAACATTTATATTTTACTGCAACTAGAATGTATATAATCATTTATATGGAAATATCAACAAACTATAGATGTATATAAGTCTATTGCATATATATGTGTATATGTTCGACTTTAGTTAGATTTGCATGTTCACGGTAGGATTTTATTAAACAATTTCCTTTTCAGTAGTATTGGACATAAACCCAATTATGTGCTAAGCAGATGCGCTGCCATTGATGTTTAGGCAGATATTGGATCATTTTATTTACCATTTTTATACTGTGTATATTATAACATATTACTGTAATAGTACATTTATCATTTATAAGCAAAGATACATGTATTTGCAAGTATTCATAAAATGACTTTATATTGTGTATGTTCAATGAAAATACGTAGAAATTCCTGCTTTAGAGTCCAGCAAAATGAGAGCAAAGTTGCCGTCCATATGTTTTGGAGGCCTGTTAATTCCAAAGAGAAATTGTACAGGTTATGTCTCGTCTTCCTTCCCTTTGTTCCTTGTTGGTTACTGAAATAGCCCTCACTTGTGTAGGCAAGGCTCACCTAGAATTTGCTATGCTGCAAGCTGCCCTCAAACTCAGAATCCTTTCTCCCTACCCAAGTGCTGCGATTGTAGGCAAATGCCACATGGCTGGCTGTCCTTTCCTCTTTTTGCAGAAAATGTGGGAACTTCCATGTAACCCCATTGTCACTGCTGCACAACTAACTCAGAGATCTCTGTGATCTAACACAACATTCAAAGGAGGGATATGTATTACTTGTCTGATTGCTGTGTGGGCTTATCTGGGCTTGTAGCAGGAAAAGTCAGGGCATCAGGAACTTGAGGCAGATGCGCACTGCATTTCAGGAAGCAGAGAGTGAGGACTACTGGTCAGTTCACTTCTGTTTATTTAGTCTAAGACTCTATGGAATGGCGCCACCCACATTAAAAAAACGGGTTTTCTCACTTCAGTACCTAATCTTGATAATCCCTCACAGGCGTGCCCAGAGATTTGTCTCCAAGGTGATCTAAACCCTGTAAAGTTGACAATATTTAACTTCCCAGCATATTTTGAACAATATGGGTGTTCGAGGGGCCCACCTGTAGATTAAAGAAGAAGGAATAAGGAATAAGGTCAAGGTCATGTTGATGAAGTCATGGACCACAGTCAGAAGTGACCTTGCCTCACAGTCACCTTCAATGTTGACACAGTGGGATAGCAGGGGAGAGCCGTTGCCTTCTGACAGGCTGTGGGAAGTGAGCAGTTCAGAATCTGCATGACTAGCCATTTGCAAAGAAATGTTTGGAATTTCCTTTTAGAACTAGGGGATGGAATTTGTAAGTTAATGTTTAAAAGATGGATCATTAGAAAATTGTTCAAATTTGGGCTTGATTTTTGTTGAAAAAAAGACATAAAATGTGTTTAGTTTACTTGAATTTATATACCAAGTCCTCTCAGTATCCTTAATCAAAGGTTTTACAACTTCCTAATCCAAGTACTTTTAGATGTTCCAGAATATTTCTATTAGTTGGTTTTTCTTTTCAGGATATAATCATTGCACTGAAATATCAAGGTGTGTAGCATTCCTTTCAGATACTGTTTAACCAGTTATGATCCTTTAAAGAAAGGTTGTTGGGGGCCAGTAAGATAGCTCAGCAAGTAAGGGCATTTGCTGCCAAGCCTGATAACCTGAGGTCAGTCCCAGCACCCACATGGTAGAAGTGAGAACTAATTTCTCAAGTTGTCCCCCCCCCTCAAATTAAATAAATGTAAAAAATACTTTTAGAGTTTTTATTTTGGTTTTGGTTTTGGTTTTTGTTGGTGTTGTGTCTTGTTTTGATCAGGCATGGTGGTACACTTCTGTAATGCCATCATTGACAGTCCCAATACTTTTTTTGAGACAGAGCCTTGCTGTCATAGAATTCCCTATTTAGCCTGAAATTTTCCTGCCTCTGACTCACACTAGGATACAGGCATGTTATATATTGTATATAATATACACAATATATGTATGATAAAATATGCATTGTGATATATATGTATATACACAGAAGAACACATACACATATAACATATTTAATATTAAGGAGTCATATTTTTGTTCTTGAAAAAAAATGTCTCTGAGTAGATACCTATTTCTTTCTGATATGATCTATTGTCTCTGGTTAGATACAAGCTTGTTTTGTTTTGTTTTGTTTGAAAGAGGGTTTCTTGGTGTAGCCCTGGCTGTCCTGGAACTTGTTCTGTAGATCAGGTTGGCTCCTGATCCAACTGCCCAGAGATCCACCTGCCCCTGCCTCTTGAGTTCTGGATTAAAGTTGTGTACCACCACTGCCTGGTACTCACAAGCCTTCCTGCAAGAGGGGTGGAGAGATGTGTCGGTGGTGAGAGCACTTGCTATTTTTCCAGATCCTAAGTGTAGTTCCCAACGTCCGCATCAGGAAGCTTACAACAGCCTTTAAGTTTGCCATTGGGGGTTCTAACACCGTCTTCTGGTCTTTGCAGTTACTTACACACATGTGAGCATATATTCAAACACCTATATAAAAAATAGAATTTTTTTTAAAAAATAAACTAAAAGAGGTGCTGGCATTTGTGCCTTTTGCTGCACAAGCTTGACCTTCTGAGTTAGATATCTGGAACCCACATAGAAGTGGAAGAAGAGAGCCAGCTCCACGGTGTTGTGTTCTGACCTTTGTGCATCATCACTATCATAAAGCAGAAACATGAAATAAAAGTGCCTGGTTAGAATGAACTGCTGTTTTTCCTTTTCTATTACTTTTCCTGTAGCTGTGATGGAAAATATCCTAACAAAATCCATTTAAGGAAGGAAGGGTTTATTTTGGCTCACGTTCTAACACAGTAGGGAGGCCCTGGCAGCAGACACTGGTCACTCTGTATCAACTCATAAAAAGGAGGAATATGAATGTTTAAGCTTAGCTGGCTTTCTCTTTCCTTTTTATGCAACCCAGGACCCAAGCCCAGGGAATGGTTAGAGTGGTTCTTCCCATGTCAGTCAGTCTCGTCAAGATGACACCATGGGCCAGGGCAACAGCCTCACCAAAAAAAGTACTTGCCACAAATGAGTCTGACAACCTGAATTTGATCCCTGGTTCAAATAGAGCCAGCTCAACCCATATAGTTTACAGTCTCCCAGAGTGAGACCAAAGTCCTAGCAATTACAAACATTGCTTACGTGAGCACAGAAATTACAGCAGTGAACTTATCATCTCTGTTCCTAAGTGATAAGCACAGAAAGTGTGCTTGAGTCAGATTCCCATGTTTATAAATTGCCTTTCTAACCAATACTTGCTCTAGATAAAGAGTCTTGTAGGACCAGGCAATGGTGACACACCCCTTTAATCCTAGCACTCAGGAGGCAGAGGCAGGTGGATCCTGAGTTCAAGGCCAGCCTGGTCTACAGAGTGAGTTCCAAGACATTCAGGGTACACAGAGAAACCCTGCCTGAACCCCTACTCCCCAAGCCCAAAAGTCTTGCAGGCTTGTCAGTTGCATATCTGTTTTATTTGTTTTCTGTTTGTTTATCTGTCTTGTTTGGTTGGAATTCAGGTCACAGCTCTGCCAAGTGTTCCATTACTGAGCTGCATGCTTAGCCTAGCTGTAGGCTCTCAGGTGAAGAATGATATGCCCTCAGAAATGAGATTGCATGTGTAAAGGGCAGGAGTAAAGGGGCAGCATTTCCTACTGGATATCTAGCTGGCCTGATCTACAGAGACATGCAGTCTTCTAGGGGAACGGAAGCCGTATGGGCATTGAGATGATGGTGGTGTGGGCATTGAGGTGATGATGGTGTGGGCATTGAGGTGATGATGGTGTAGGCATTGAGATGATGATGGTGTGGGCATTGAGGTGATGATGGTATGGGCATTGAGGTGATGATGGTGTGGGCATTGAGGTGATGATGGTGTGGGCATTGAGGTGATGATGGTGTGGGCATTGAGGTGATGATGGTGTGGGCATTGAGGTGATGATGGTGTGGGCATTGAGGTGATGATGGTGTAGGCATTGAGATGATGATGGTGTGGGCATTGAGGTGATGATGGTATGGGCATTGAAGTGATGATGATGTGGGCATTGAGATGATGATGATGTGGGCATTGAGATGATGATGGTATGGGCATTAAGATGATGATGGTGTGGGCATTGAGGTGATGGTGCTCCTTATTTCAGGAAGCTGGAGACAATAGCCAGTTCTGCTGGAGGAACCTCTTTTCCTGCATCAACCTCCTGAGGCTGCTCAATAAGCTGACCAAATGGAAGCATTCCAGGACCATGGTAAGAGGGCTTTAGATCACAGAAGCATCCACTCAGCTGAACTGTGCATGGTTAGCATTTGTACAGTGTGTATTGGAAAGCTCTGTGAATAGGAAGTTTCTGTACTTCCTAACTCTGGGCACTTATTCCAAGATGAATACTCACCAGACCATTTCTTTCCAGAGAGCTAAATACAGACACACCATTAAGGCATTCTAACAAGGGAAGCCAGCCACATTTGATTATGTACTTATACATGCCCAAACGAAGCAAGTATATCAGTCATTGCAATGTTACTTGTAATAAGAGTCTGGAAACAACCTAAATGTTCATTAACAAGGACCAACTGCCTAAATAAATTATGATGTGCCTTTATAGTAGAATATGATGAAACCACTCGAAAGAATGAGGCATTTCTCTGCTGGTGTAGAATAATTTCCAAGTTATATTATTAAGTTAAATGAGTCCTTTAACCCAGCACACAAGAGGAAGAGGCAAGGAGGAGCTCTGTGATTTTAAGGTTAGCCTGATCTATATATAGAAATCCTGTGAGATATAGGGGTTAGGAAGATGGCTCAGTAATTAAGAGCATGTGCCATTCTTACAGAGGACCCAGGTTTGGTTCCCAGCACCCACATTAGGCAGTTCACATCTGCCTGTAACTTCAGCTGCAGGGAGAGCCAATGTCTCTTGTCCCTAAGGACACCTGTACTCATATTCTTGCATGCACACACACACACAGATCAAAAAAAAATTTAAGCAAGATATCAAACAATGTAGTTGGCCATTACTTGTGTTAAATATAAAAAATAATATATGTGTGATATATCTATAAACAAAATTTATCTACAGGACCAGTGAGATGGCGCAGCTGGCAAAAGTGCTTGCTATGTATGCTCGTGACCTGGCATGCCTGGTGACCCCATAGTGGAAGGAAAAAACTAAAAACTGTCCCTTGGTCTCTACATGAGTGCTATAAAGTATTTGCACACATGTGTAAAAACACATACCTGTATACATGTGACAATTTAACTAAATAGTTTTAAATCCTAAGAAAATAACACAAAACTGGGCAATGGTGGCACACGCCTTTAATCCCAGCACTTGGGAGGCAGAGGCAGGCAGATTTCTGAGTTCGAGGCCAGCCTGGTCTACAGAGTGAGCTCCAGGACAGCCAGGGCTACACAGAGAAACCCTGTCTCAAAAAAACCAAATCCAAAAAAAAAAAAAAAAAAAAAAAGAAAGAAAGAAAGAAAGAAAGAAAGAAAGAAAGAAAGAAAGAAAATAACAAAAAGACCAGGTGGTGATGGCTCCTGCCTTTTTTGGGGGGGGGGATTTTTATTTTTATTTACTTTTTTTTTTATTAAAAAGAGAAGTAAAGGGAGGTAAAAAAAACACTTTATGATAAAATTAAAGATTTACATGGAAAATATTCTGGATAAACACGTTAAATTTGACAGTTTTCATGGAAAATTAAAGAGTAAAGTGGTAGACATGTAAAACATTGCTAAATTAATTGAAATATGGAATAGAAACATTTTGTGATAGAATTGAAGATTTACATGGAAAGTATTTCTGATAAAATTGTAGAAAAATGTAGAAAAACATGTTTGAATTAAAGATTATTATAATAATGGTAGGCATAAAAGTATTCCTAAATTGATTGAAAGTGGAATTATAAAAGTTTTCTGATAAACTTGAAGATTTACATGGAATATATTTCTGATAAAATTGAAGAAATATATAGAAAAACATGTTAAAATTAAAGATTATCATGGAAATTATACTGATGAAATGATAGGTGTAAAGATAATTCTAAGTTGATTGAAGGTAAAATTATAAACATTTTCAGATAACATTGACCATTTACATGGAAAATATTTCTGGTAAAATTCAAGACAAACAGGTTAAAATTGACTATTTCATGGGAAATTTTACATAAAAAATGGTAGATATAAAAACTCTTACTAAATTAATTGAAGGTGGAATTAGAAACATTTGTGATAAAATCAAAGAGTTACATTGAAAACATTTCTGATAAAATAGAGGAAGTATATAGAAAGACATTAAAATAGAAGATTATCATGAAAAATAATGCAGATAAAATGGTAGACATAAAAAAATACTAAATTAATTAAAAGGGGAATTACAAACATTTTCTGATAAAATTGAAGATTTACATGAGAAATATTTCGTTAGTCTATGTCTTTTTATTGGGGAGTTGAGTCCATTGCTGTTAAGAGATATTAGGGAATAGTGATTGTTGCTTCCTGTTATTTTTGATGCTATTTCTATGTTTGTGTGGGCATCTTCTTTTGGGTTTGTTGGAAGAAGATTACTTTCTTGCTTTTTCTAGGGTGTAGTTTCCTTCCTTGTGTTGGCATTTTCCATCAATTATCCTTTGTAGTGCTGGATTTGTGGACAGATATTGAGTAAATTTGGTTTTATCATGGAATATCTTGGTTTCTCCATCTATGATGATTGAGAGTTTTGCTGGGTATAGTAGCCTGGGCTGGCAATTGTGTTCTCTTAGGGTCTGTATGAGGTCTGCCCAGGATCTTCTAGCTTTCATTGTCCCTGGTGAGAAGTCTGGTGTGATTCTGATAAGTCTGCCTTTATAAGTTACTTGCCCTTTTCCCTTACTGATTTTAATATTCTTTCTTTGTGTAGTGAATTTGGTGTTTTGATTATTATGTGCTGGGAGGAGTTTCTGTTCTGGTCCAGTCTGTTTGGAGTTCTGAAGGCTTCTTTTATGTTCATGGGCATCTCTTTCTCTAGGTTAGAGAAGTTTTCTTCTACAATTTTGTTGAAGATATTTACTGGGCCTTTAAGATGTAAATCCTCGCTCTCCTCTATACCTATAATCCTTAGGTTTGGTCTTCTCATTGTGTCCTGGAGTTCTTAGATGTGTTGGGTTACCAGCTTTATGCATTTTGCATTTTCTTTGACTGTTGAGTCAATGTTTTCTGTGGTATCTTCAGCATCTGAGGTTCTTTCTTCTATCTCTTGTATTCTGTTGTTGATGCTTGCATCTATGACTCCTGAATTCTTTCCAAGATTTTCTATCTCCAGAGATGTCTCACTTTGTGATTTCTTTATTGTTTCTACTTCCACTTTTAGATCCTGGATGGTTTTGTTCAGTCTCCTCATTTGATTGTGTTTTCCTGTAATTCTTTTTTTTTTTTTCCTTTTTTTTTCCCTGTAATTCTTTAAGGGGTTTTTGTGTTTCTTCTTTAAGGGCTTCTGCCTGTTGACCCATGATCTCCTGTATTTCTTTAAGGGATTTTTGTGTTTCCTCTTTAAGGGATTTTACCTGTTGACCAATGTTCTCCTGTATTTCTTTAAGGGAGTTATTTACATCATGAGATACGATTTTAAATCCAACTCTTGCTTTTCCAGTGTGTTGTGGTATCCTGGACTTGCTGTGGTGGGAGAACCGGGTTCTGATGTTGCCATTTTGGCCTTGGTTTCTGTTGGTAGGGCTATTGTGCTTGCCTTTCACCATCTGGTTATCTCTGGTACTAGTTGGTATTCTTGTCTTTAGCTGGAGTTTATTCCTCCTGTGGGCCTGTAAGCCTGTGTCCTTACTCCTCTGAGCTCAAAAGTGAACGTGCTGCTGGGAGATCTCTCTCTCCTGGCAGGCAATGCACAGAAGGCTATGGAGTTTCCCTGGCTCCCTGATGCAAATGGCAGCAGAAAGACTTCCATCCCAGCTGCTCCACTGAACTCAGGCCCTGTGTGCTCCTAGCCGTTCCCCTCCAGAGAGAAGGTGGAGATCTCTCTGCACTACTGGGAGATCACTCTTTCCTGGCTGGCTATGCACAGAAGGCTATGGCATCTCCCAGCTCCCTGGTGTCTTTAATCCCAGCACCCAGGAGCTTGAGGCCAGCCTAACTACAGAGCAGGTTTAAGGACAGCCAGGACTACAACAAGAAACCCCATCTCAAAAAAGAAATTATCTCCAATGATACATAAGACTAGTAATGGTGGAAATGGTATATATGTCAGATAATCTTTGTTTTAAATTATATATCATATTTTTAAAATTTTTTAGGTTTATTCATTTTATTTGTGTTTTGCCCTTATGTATGTATGTGTACCACATTGTACTTGGTACCCACAGAGGTCAGAAGGCGGCATTGGCTCCTACTGGAGTTACGGATGGTTATGAACTATGATAAGGATGCTGGGAATTGAACCCAGGTCCTCTAGAAGAGCAGCAACTGTTCTTAAATGCTAAGATGTCTTTCCAGTATGAATATTATAAATTTTACATTAATTAGTTCTTGGTTTTATTGTATATTACAAGACTAGCTTTGAGCTCATGATCAGCTTCTGAATATTATGATTGCAGGTATGTGCCATCATGTCCAGCTTAATTTATGTGTGTGTGTATATGTGTGTGTGTGTGTGTGTGTGTGTGTTTTAGTCAGTGTTTCACTCACTCCAGGCTATCCTGAAACTCCTTATTATTGAAGACTAACTCTTGTGTAGAATAGTTAAAATTTATGGGCTTAAGTTATTGGCAGACAAAATGGACATCTCATTTTACAATCACTCTGTAATATGCTATTGGTGTTTAGAAATCTGGACACATAAGTTGAATTTTATGTTTTAATTCAGTTCAAGATTTTAGGTTCTCCTAGGATAGCCTGATTTGTCTATATGGTCTGAGTTGGAAATCCTAAGGAACTTCACATAATGATGGACTGTTTGTTACCCCTGTCCCTGTTTTATTGGGCAGATGTTGGTGGTGTTTAAGTCAGCTCCGATCTTAAAGCGAGCTCTCAAAGTCAAGCAGGCCATGTTACAACTCTATGTCCTGAAGCTCCTAAAGATACAGACCAAGTACCTTGGGCGCCAGTGGAGAAAAAGCAACATGAAGACCATGTCAGCCATTTACCAGAAAGTGCGCCACCGCATGAATGACGACTGGGCCTACGGGAATGGTGAGTGTTCTCCACACCCGTGGGAGGCTCTTCATGAGCTTGCAGTTCCTTCATTGGCTAGGTTGACTGGCCACTGAGCTCCGGCAACACTACACTTATAAACGCAAGCTGCTGCACCTGCTTCTATGTGGGTGTCAGGATCTGAAGTCCGGTCCTCATGCCGTCTCCTAAGCCCCTGAATATGATACAAATTTTATGATGCAGTAAAATGTTTGCCTTATTTATTTATTTGTTTTGTTTTGTTTGAGAAATGGTCTTGCTGTATAGCCCTGGCTGTCCTGGAACTTGATATGTAGACTAGGCTGACCTCAGCCTCAGAAGATCTGCCTGCATCTGCCACCCAAATGCTAGGATTAAAGGCCTGCTGAGTTGGTCCAGACTGATTCTTCATGTTCTGCTCCAATCTCCCCTAGGAGAAAATCTCCCCTTTTCATCCACTCTGGAAGTCTCAATAAAAGGAATTTAATTGCTCTTAACAATTATAACAAGTTACTAGAAAGAAATAAACAAGAGATTACAAAAAAAAAAAAAAAGCCCTCTTATCTCCTTTCTCAGCAGTAACTACTGTTGCCAGTTTCCAATCTGCCAAAGATCATTTCTGTTTATATTAGTTTATATGTGAACATATGAATACATTTAAAACCTGTAATCCCGCTATATGCCCACTTAACACATTGCTCTTAGAACATTCTGAGTAGGTTCACTTTAAGAACCCCATAGACCATACTTTGCGGAGGAGAGTAACATCCTGAGTATCTTTTTCTTCCTCTCTTCTTGTGTCAGACATTGATGCCAGGCCATGGGACTTCCAAGCAGAAGAATGCACCCTGAGGGCCAACATTGAGGCCTTTAACAGCCGCCGCTATGATAAGCCACAGGACTCAGAGTTCTCACCTGTGGATAACTGCTTGCAGAGCGTGCTGGGACAGAGGCTGGATCTGCCTGAAGATTTCCATTATTCCTATGAGCTCTGGCTGGAGAGAGAAGTGTTCTCACAGCCCATCTGCTGGGAGGAGCTGCTCCAGAACCACTGAGCTCTTGTCAACAGAGGTGGCTCCAGTAATGTGCTTTGCCTGTCCTGCCCACGCAGCCTTCATACTGAACTCTAGGAGTGTGTGTCAAGGGGGCGGGGATGGGGGGTTCCAGCCCAGCATCCAGCAGAGACACCCAGCACAATTCAGGGCCGTTCTGGGTGCCATTAGGCTTGAAGGTGGTTGCAAGACTGAGTCAAAGCAAATAGGTCAACGTGCCCTAGGCTCAGCTAGGAACCTAAATGGCCTTCAGATCTGCTGATGATCAGTCCTGGACAGACTCTGAAACCTGCTTTGATCTTGCCTAGAACCAGGCTAGCCTTTAGCCACAACAGTGAAAGGAAATGTGTTATGGCACTTGACCCATGGCAGTCATTGCAAACAGGGTAGGAACAGACCGTAAAATGAGCCTTTTCTTCTTGCCCACTCTAAATGCCTGGGATGTATCATTTAGCAAAACCAACTTTAGACTCTATTTCACAATTAAAATGTTGATGCTCAGGGGCTGGAGAGGACTTCCAGAGGTCCTGAGTTCAATTCCCAGCAACCACATGGTGGCTCACAACCATCTGCAATGCCCTCTTCTGGTGTGTCTGAAGAGAGTGACAGTAGTATATAAAATAAATAAATAAATCTTTTAAAAAAAACAATTCTACTAAAATGTTGATGCCCACCTCTTTATAAAATAATCATTTCTTCTAAGATGATTTGAGAGCACAGCATCTTTATAAAGGATGACTGTTTCAAAAACACTGCATGTTACAGAACAGTGTATTATGTAGGGTTTTATCCTTAAGAGATCTGTGTTCAACATAAAAATATTTCATGAGTATTCTATATAGTACATTGAATGCTTTGTCATTTGAAAAGAACCACAACTAATATAATATGGCCTTCTTAGGTTTTTCACAAAGTATTTCAGTTTTTTTTCTATGAATGCAAGCTTTATTACTCATGTACCATCTATAAACATAAAACCCAGTAGCCCCCTGCCCCAAGAAGGAAGTTAAAAAAAAAAAAAAAAAAAAAAAAGAGCCTATGCCCAGGAGTCAGAAATCCTGTGACATGGCCATCTTTGGTACCCAGAAGGGAGTGCGAGACTCTTCAAGGCTTCCAAAGCTTTGAGGAGTCCAAAGTCATTTTGAGAGGACTCCCTGGGGTTCTGCCTGGTGGTCCCTCTTGATGTACAGTAACAACAGGACATTTTCCAATTCTTGTGGGCCTCAGACAACTGCTTAAGCTTCGTCTCACGCCATTTCCTGAAGAACCAAACTCCAATGTCTCCTTTTGTCAGCTTGAGTGAGTCAGCCAGGGCCTCCAGAGGCTTGTCCCTAGGACGGCAGTCTTTCTCCAAGTGCTCTTCTAGCTCCAGGAACTGCTCACAGGGCAGCACAGAGTGTCCACCCCAGCAGGACAACCTCCGTGTTGTCTCCGTCTTGCTTACTCTGTCCAGACTGCAGCTCACTTGAGTTCTGTTCTTCAGCTTGAGGTTCTACTCTAGAATTTCTCACTATTTCAGTTTTAAGCAGCTGAGTACATTGCAGAAAATTACTTTCTAATAAAACCCCAAATCTTCACCTGAGTGAGCATAGGAATGAGACAGGGTCTGGCCGTGCATGTAGCCCTGGCTAGGCCAGACCTTACTGTGTAGCCAGGCTGGCCTTGAACTTGTAGTGATCCTCCTTCCTCTGCCTGCTGCGTGTCATAGGCATGGGCCACCTCCAACAAATTCATTTTAAATGATTGTAGGATGTGTTATTTACTGAGAGTTGTCCGTTTGTGCTGATTTTTTTTATGAGAAGCAACAGCATCAGATTATGTTTTTTTCTTCCATGTTTATTTTTTTATCTTTTTTTTTTAACTGCTAGCAGTTTCAATATGGTGTGCACTGGAAGTATCACACATTTCATGGAGGATTCTCTACTCCTCCTACATAGAAAAATCACATTTTTATCTTCTGCTTTTCAGTTTAAGACTTTGAACTTTTTTTTATGTTAAAGGTGCCCTCACTGCCCAGACACTAATGAATCTTTTTATGGTAGCACAAGGACACTTTATTCTTAGAGAGCTGGTCCAAACTGGCTCACTTCCTCTTCCCTTTGTCAAGCACAGTCTCATTTTAGGTCACTATAGAGACCGGCATTATCCAAAGGAGCTATCAGGACCTCTGTGCTTCGGGTAGAAGGGATTCTTACTGTGGAAAATGACAGAGAATGTTAAGTATGTAACAGATGAATTATCTTAAGATAATTTGCAAATTATGTCAAAGCATGACAGCATTTCAAACAGCTTACTGAATGTAGCATCAGGCAATTTTATTCATCTAGGGTCAGGCTGCTATGATTTTAATATCTGTGTAAAAAGATACTTTTCCAGGAAAAGAGTCATCACCAATCTACTTTAATTGTTTGTTTGAAAAGTTATATTCAATTCTGTAGAGAAAAAACAAGTCGCCTTTAAAAACACATAAATGCTTTCTGAGGCACAGAAGTATACTAAGCTTTAATATGTCATATTTTATTATTTATAACTCTTGATAATATTAATTCTCAACACAGATGGAGAAATTATTATAACTTGCAAAAAAGAATGATTAATTTAAATCACATCATTCCCCCCCCCCAACCTCTCTGTGGCTAACTTTCTGGTATCAACAGCAAGCCCTATGTCTGAGATAACTGGATTAGATCTCCCAGTTTGAAAGCTGGCGTATGTGGTTAGGAATAGCTTCAGATTAACCAACATTTAATGGAAATTAGTTTCCACATAGAAGCATGTCATTTGTATGATTTATAATAAGGACTTTGTGAATATTTTAGTGAAGTTTGTGTTGATTGATAATATTGTTCATCTCACTGAACACTTTAATAAAAAGAAAACCTGGAATTAGAAATTTGGTCTCTAATCCTTTAACATAGGATAATCGTAAAGTAAACAGGGCAGTGGTGGCGCACGCCTTTAATCCCAGTACTTGGGAGGCAGAGGCAGGCGGATTTCTGAGTTCGAGGTCAACCTGGTCTACAGAGTAAAGTTCCAGGACAGCCAGCGCTACACAGAGAAAGAAAAAGATAATCTTCAGGTCATGTTAAATAGAAAAGGATACAGGATAAACATAGAACTCCAAACCTGAATGATGTAACAAATGTTTATTTCATCATCCTGGGTCTGGAGGCAGCCACTTGGCTCACCTTGGATTCTGGATTGTCTTTTCTCTAAAATTATTCTTATTCTGGCATAAGGCTGGGTGGATGTTCCTGCCACACACTGTTTCATCCTGAAAGGCAAAAGCAGGAAACAAGCTGTGCAAGTACATTTCAGAGCTCCTGCTTGTTGTGGCAGAAGGGACATTGTTCATGTCATTGGCTGACAGCATGTAGTCAGCTCACATGGACAAGCCTAACTCTCAGCCAGAAGAGCATGCTCTACCTGACAGCTGTGGGGTAGTGTAGTGCACTTATGGTTGGGCTAATGAATCTGTTCCTATTCTACACAAAATACACGCAGCTCCTCCCCAGGAAGGATTCAGATCTTATCCAATGGAATCTCAAAGTCCAGGATCTCATCTAGTCTGGGGGGGCTCTGTGTGTGTGTGTGTGTGTGTCTCTGCCTCTCTCTTTCTCTGTCTGTCTCTGTCTCTCTGTCTCTCTCTGTCTCTGTCTGTCTCTCTTATAGAAACAGGGTCCCAGGCTGACCTTGACATAGATACAGAGTCTATTGACTCTGAGACTTGAAAACTGAATAGCAGTAACATGTTTAACTGAATTAATAGTGATCATTTCAAATGTGGAAATATGCCAGAGCAACCTTTGGGGAGATTTGTTTGTTTTCTTCTGGTTTTCAACACAGGCTAGTCTCAAACTTAAGCGATCTGCCTCCCTCTCTTCCTGATTGCTGGGATGAAAGGCCTGTGCCACTACGACCTGACACCAGAACATCTTTGTACATCTTAAACATACAAATTTTTGTCAGTGGTATCTCAATAAGGCTGTATTTGTTTTGTTCTGTTTTTGAGGCAGGGTCTCAATGTGGGCTTGGCTCAGGCTGGCCTTGCATTTGGTATGTGTTGAAGATAAGCTTCAGCTTTGGTGTATATCAATCCATAGTGATTCTCTGATCCCATTGAAGAATGTTCATTTGAATAGGGAAGGTTTTTAGACTGTTCTACATTAGTAATTCCCTACCTTTCAGTGTTCTCTGGGGTTAGAAACAATTTCTTTGAACTTAGAAATAGAGGTAGGAAGATCATGGTTTGGGGGCTAGCCTGACCTACATAGTGAGGCCCTTGTCTCTTTTTGAGACAAGCATGAAGGGGCATGCCTCAGTACCCCATGCCAGCTGTAGCAGTCTCCTCTTCTTCAGCTCTTGGCTTTTCCACCTGAAGTATTGCCAAAATGTTGCTTTCTAACAAGCTGACTTTGGATAAGCAGGAAGTGAAAGGGAAGTGGGCCGTTGTGAGCGTGGACATTAGTGTTTCTATGAAGAACAACCAGATAACAAATAACCAAAGCGTCAAGGCTGCTGTATCAAGTATCACATTCTGCTTGGACATGGAGCCAAGTTGTCCTTATGAGCCACCTGATGGTGTTCCCATGGGTGACAAATACTACTTAGAAGCAGTTGCTACAGAACTCAAATCTCTGCTAGACATGAATGTTCTGTTCTTGAAGGATTGTGTGGGTCCAGAAAGTAGAGAAAGCCCATGCCAACCCAGCCATGCCAGCCCGGCCACTGGGTCTGTCATCCGGCTGGAGAACCTCCACTTCTGCGTGGAGGAAAAAGAAAAGGGAAAAACTGCTTCTGGGAACAAAGCTAGAGCTAAGCCAATTAAAATAGATGCTTTCCAAGCTTCACTGTCCAATGAGGGGGAGTCTATGTCAGCAATGCTTTGGGGACTGTGCACTGAGCCCACAGTTCCGTGGTGGGTGTGAATCTTCCACAGAACGCTGGATTCTTTTTCTTTCTTTCTTTTTTTTTTTTTTAAATGAAGGATCCAAACTACTTTGCCAAGGTTTTAGAGAGTTCAGTCTTGGGCTGAGCTAAAGGCAAACACGATCTGGCTGAAGAATAAATGCTGAAGAGTCGAGATAACTCATTGGTAGGGGAATGGCTTTTGCCTTCTTTAAACAACATAGAATTTGACTTATCTGTACAATGAAGGAGGCAAAATAGCCCTAAGATTACCTTGTCTAAGTCTGGTGAGAATGCCAAGACTGGCCAAGCTGCTGTGGCCTTTGGCATATCTGGAAGGGCTTGGACTCAGGTACTAATAGTAGCAAGCAATATTCTGAGGCTGTGGTTCAAGCTGAGTAGATTGTTTGGATTGGACCTGTGGGGCGTTTAAATGGGACGCTTTTTCCAGGAATCCAAGTCCCTCATTGATGCAGTCATGACAGTCACTTCTGGGGGTTGCATTACTATCATAGAGGAGATGTGCCCAATAGAATATGGGATAAGATCAGCATGTGAACACTCAAGTGGTGCCAACCTAAAGCCCCTGGGAGGTAAAGTCCTTCCTGGGACGGGCGCTTCCAGCAATGTTTAGTCTTTTCTTACCATTGAGTTCCTGCACACAGCTGCTAAGTCAGTTTGGTGTTTTCTGCTCTCCGTTGGGAGTTAGCACAAGGTTCAGCTAATGGCCAAGAGATGTAGCATCAGGAACCCTTAAACAGTTGCACAGCCTCTCAGCCCATCCCCTTTAGATTCCTTGGTGACTAAACCATTGCATGTTCTAGAGTGCTCCTATTTATAGTCTGTCTGCCTGTAAAAGAAAGTAAGATGTGATAGCTTAGTTCTCTGTATATTGCTGTTCATGGCTCTGCATAGAATTAAGATGAAATTCCAGTTGTAGGCTCAGAGAAATTGATGATTTTTTAACAATAAAGATGTCCACTGCGGGCAAAGGTACATGGGGTTAGTTCCCTTTCTAATATCCTTTGCTACATCTGAAGAGGGGATTAGAGAACATTTCTTCTGTACTCCCAAGACTGACCAACCATCTTCCTTACTGTACTTCCTGGTTAAGGACTGTTGAGGCATGGGAATCAATTTTTATTTTAAACAGGGTTATCAAAAGCTTTTTCAGTTTCTAATTCCTGTTAGCCTGTTTGCCAGTAGTTACAAGTACAGTTTCCTTTACATGCTAGATTTGATTACAGATCCTTTGAGTCTATCGGGCCTCTGTAGAGTCTCTCTTCTTTGAGCCATTTTGTCCCATGAAAGAATTTAGTGGGGCTTTTGAATACCACATTCTGTTTGGTCTTTACTCTAGGGCAATGTCTAAAGCAGCCTTTTGATTCAAAGCGACTTCATAGTTTTTCTCGTGAGTTGGAGTGCTCAACCTTTGCTAAATCTTGAAATTTGTGAATTACCTTTTCCCTGCTTGATAATGGGCCAGTTTTTTGTTCTTTTGTTTGTTTGGTTGGCTTGGTTTAATTTGGTTTGCCATTCCTTCCTTGTAATATTTTAATAAATGCAGCTAATACTAGCCAACTCCTACTACCAACACTTCTGTTTTCAAATCTTTTCACCCAGGTCAGACATGAGGACACAAGCCTGTAATCTCAGCACTCTGGAGGCAGAAGCAGGAGGATCACTGGGAGCTCAAGGCCAGCCTAGGCTACTAGTGACATCTGAGATAGCCTGGGATACACAAAGAAACCCTGCCTCAAAAAGGCCAAAAGAAATAGGAGGAATGAAGGAAGAAGGAGAAGAAGGAAAAGGAAGAAGGAAGGGAGGAGGAAGAAGAGGAAGGAAGGGAGGAGGAGGAGAAGAGGAAGGAAGGAAGAAAGAGGAAGGAAGGGAGGAGGAGGAAGGAAGGAGGAGGAAGAAGGAAGGAAGGAGGAGGAAGAAGAAGGAAGGAAGGAGGAGGAAGAGGAAGGAAGGAGGAGGAGGAAGAAGGAAGGAGGAGGAGGAAGAGGAAGGAAGGGAGGAAGAGGAAGAGGAAGGAAGGGAGGAGGAGGAAGAAGAGGAAGGAAGGGAGGAGGAAGAAGAAGGAAGGGAGGAGGAGGAAGAAAAGGAAGGGAGGGAGGAGGTAGAGGAAGGAAGGAAGGGAGGAGGAGGAGCCATGCTCTAGCAGACCTTGGTAGCACTGGATTGTAACTGCAGCTACTCAGCAGGAAGATTGAAAGATCAAGGCTAACCCAGGTGAGACTCCAAATAAAAAATTACCAAAAGAGGAGCTGGGGCTTTGGGGCATATAGCTCAGTGGTAGGGTGTTTGCCTAGCTAATTTATAACTGGAGGTTCAATCTTCAGTAGTACCTCTCCCAAAAGGTGCATTTTCCATCTTCAGGTTATCGCAGGCACTAATTTGCCAAATTTTGTGGCACTGTAACATAGGTTGTAGCTCTTCTCTAGGACACTAGCCTGTAAACCAATAATGGGAGGGATTTGTTTTGGTAACCTCCCTCATGCTATCTGTTCCAGGTCCAGTATACATGATGTCTGACAACAAAATCCTCAAATTCAGGCTAGAGAGATGGCTCAGCAGATAAGAACACTGCTCTTCCAGAGATTCTGAGTTCAGTTCCCAGCAACCACATGGTAGCTCACAACCATCTGTAATGGGATCTGATGCCCCCTTCTGGTGTGTCTGAAGACAGCAAGAGTGTACTCATATGTATAAAATAAATAAATCTTTACAAAAAATAATCCCCAAATGCTCAGAGACTTGTAACAACAAACCCTTTGGCCAAGTGAGGAGGTATGTGTGTGTAGAAATCTCAGAACTCTGAGGCAGGTGACCATGATTTTAGTCCCAGCACTAGAGAGGCAGAGGCAGGTGGACTTCTGTGAGTTTGAGGCCAGGATAGACTACATGATGAGAGCCTGTCTCATAAAAACAAACAGCAACAACAAAGACACTACGATTTCTTTCTAACTTAAGGGTCTAAATACTTAGTGTGGAGTTTGTTATACCTGTCTTCTCTTTCTGGGTCCCAGGCTCTAAGATGACTGATGGAAAAGACTTTGTTCTCAGTAAATCAGAAGCAAGAGACTAATACACACAAATTTAGCAACTGGTACTCAGACATGGCGTACCTTTCAAGGGTTCACAGCAGAGCACCTCAGATGGCCAAACCTGATAATGCATAGGGCATTACTCCCCTACAAGAAGGCACACCTGGATTAGACTCTTACAGAGGAGGGAAGCATATAACTAGGCACAAGAATAATGTCTACCACAGTTGTAAAATATCTTCAGACCCTTGGAGTTAAAGAGGGAAAACATGCTAGATCAGCAATTGTGAATCATCAATTGCCAGGGCCATGGCGCCTCCAAAGAAAACCCGAACTACAATTCCCAGAATCCCCTGTGCTCCATGAGTACAGGTTAAAATCTATTAGCAAGCCCATGATCTGGAAGCAGTTACAACCTATTAGCCATACAGACATACATGATACACGAGTCACTGCAGATTCGCAGTGATCCCTGGAGAAAAGCGGTGTGACTGTCAGAGATCTTAGAGTCTCAAGAGCTTTTCTGAGAACTCCCGAGAACAGTCTCAGTGGTTTTTGTCACCTTCAGCTGTGACTTTCTCAACTTAGTAAGACCTTGTCTCAAGATTAATACAAAGCTGGAAAGAGAGGCAGGAGGATTTCTGTGTAGTAGGTCAATGTTTTCTGTAGTAAAAAATGCTACATGATTAAGTCACAAATGATATTTTTGTGGAACAGCCTGGTTTTCTAACAGTACCAGTACCAGTACTAATCTTACATGCTTAGTTATATTTATGAGGGCTCTTCCCCCATGACCAAATCACACCACGTTTACTTTAAAGCAACTTTATATGAGGTTTCTTTAACATGAGAACCAATACATAGATTTTAGAGTTAGTATGATTATTTACATACATGAAATAGAACTACCAGCTTTTGAGTCTCTACCTATTTTCTCTCCCCTTCCCCCAAATGTACAGTGAAGAGCATTCACCTCCTTTCTAATCAAACTGACTGCTTAACAATACAAGAAATGCATAATCTCTAAGGTGGAGAAGAGGGAAGGTCATAACTCGCCAGCAAAGCACAGGAACGTGGGATGGTTTAGGAAATGTCGGTTGGCCTGGGTAAAGCCAAATAGGGGACATTTGGAAAACATACGATTTATTGTTTTAGCTCAATAAATCCCTATCAAAGTCCATGAATTTTAAGATGTGGTTCTCAGGGTGGAGCCTTAAGGAAAAATATTTGGTAATTGGGAAGAACACTCATAAAATAGATCATGGGACTCTAACCCCTTTCTTTGTTTCCTGGCTCTTTCTGGGAAGCAGGTGCTGTGCCGTAAGGCCCTGCCGTAAGGCCCTGCCGTAAGGCCCTGCCGTAAGGCCCTGCCGTAAGGCCCTGCCGTAAGGCCCTGCCGTAAGGCCCTGCCGTAAGGCCCTGCCGTAAGGCCCTGCCGTAAGGCCCTGCCGTAAGGCCCTGCCGTAAGGCCCTGCCGTAAGGCCCTGCCGTAAGGCCCTGCCGTAAGGCCCTGCCGTAAGGCCCTGCCGTAAGGCCCTGCCGTAAGGCCCTGCCGTAAGGCCCTGCCGTAAGGCCCTGCCGTAAGGCCCTGCCCTTCCAGGACCCAAGCAACAGATGGGAGACCTCCAGGGCTGTGAGTCAAGGTAATATTTCCTTTTACATTTCTGTCGTTGTTTTGTGGGATTTTTATTCTTTGTTTCACAGGTCTCAATATGTAGGCCTAGCTGACCTGGGAGACTCTACATAGACCAGGCTAGCCTTGAACTTACAGAGGTTTGCCTGCCTCTGCCTTTCAAGTGCTGGGATTAAAAGTACGAGCCACCATGACAGGCTGCCTAGGGTGTTTATTGCAGTAGCGGAGGGTTGATATAGTCCACATTTTTGGTTCTCTTCCACTGGTGTCTTCAGTAGCTTCTGGTATTCTGTGAGAAATCCTTATCTGCAAAGTTTATGTAAGTTAAAGCCTGAGTACATTATACCTTCAAGAACCTAGTCCAGATGAATTCATTTCCCAAATGTTGTCTAGTACACTCTCCTTAAAGCACCGAACCTAACATATGCAATGACATAGATGTATCTCAAAACAGTTATGCTGATTTACTCAAGTGTACAGTGTTAAGAGAAATTAAACTCACGGTAAGAATTCATAATGAGCAAACTGTTCCCGGAGGATGAGGGAAGAGACAGGTAGGGATTGGCACAGCTCAGAGAGACTTTAGGTGTGTTGGAATTAGGCATAGCCCTGATTGTGATGATGATTTTGTAAGTGTGCAAGTATTATCACATATGCATATTTCACTATATGTTATTTACAAATGAATAATTTTATAAGAAATAAGCATGAAAATTCAAACAAACAAACCAAAAAAACCACCAAACCTGTTATTGGACCCAGGGTTTTTATGTGACAATATGTCATGATGAATGTACATTGCGGTTCCCAGTTCCTCTGTTGCAACCTTAGACCTCAAATGCTAGTACTAGCCCAAGTGTGATCAGTGCTTGCATTAAAATACCCAAGAGGACTTTCACTCTTCTACTGCTGAGGGCCCAGTGAGAAAGCATCACCTCTGAATGTCACACCTGAATCTGCTCTGGTCTCGGACTTCCCAACCTTCAGCTTACAGTGTTCTGTTACAGCAGCCGGAACAGACAATGGTGTATATTCCTGAAATGAAAGGGGTCTGAGGCTGTGTAGGCTAGCCTCCAGCCACGGGAGGACGTCCTTTAACTGCTTCTCCTAAGTGCTCGCCTAACCTCGAGTACCTTCACAGAAAAGAACCTCACCATTTAGAGGATGGATGGATGGTTCGGTGAATAAAAGCACTTGCTGCAAGGGTCCTGGGTTCAATTCCCAGCTCCCACTTGGCGACCCACAATTCTAACTCCAGTTTCAGGGGATCTGGTGCTCTCTTCTGGCCTCCACAGGTACTGCACACACATGGTGCACTTACATGCAGGCAAAACACACATACAAATAAAGATACATCTTTAAAATTTTTTTCTACACTTCAGTATCATTAGTAACAACTGTCTGTGTCAGAATTAAGCAGTACTAATGACGTTTGTGTTGTGGACCAGAAGAACCATCAATATATCTCTATGGAATACAAAACCCACCTAGCCACTAGCTGTATATTGTCCTTACTCTATTAACTTCTAAGCGCTGTTACAAATTCCTGGGCACTGGGTGACCTTAAAACAACGCGAATGGGGCTGAGAGGGCACAGCTCAGAGGTAGAGCAGTTTCCTTGCATCCCAAGGTCCTCAGTTTAATCTTCAGCTCCACAAACAAGGCCTGAGATGACGGTCTCACGGGCAGTGCCCTCCTTCCGGAGGCTCTAACCGAGGGCTGCTCCCTGCCTCCTCCAGCTTGCAGGGTTCAGGGAGCCTGTGTTTGCAGCACGCCAGTCTAGCCTTTGTGTCTGTGGTCACAATGCTCTTTCCTCTCCAGATGTCTCAGCTTTGCCTTCGTAAGGATCCGAGTGGTCGCATTTAAGGCCCACCTGGATAAACTCCCCTCAAAAAAATCCCAAACCTGATCATTTGTCGATGTTTTGCTCAATTCACAGTTTCTGGGGGCTAGGATGTGGACAATCTGTTTTTGGAGCGACGATTCAACTCACTATGCTAATGCTCATCAAAAGTCCAAATCAGACTGGGGAGGTGGCTCAGTTGATAAGGGGAGGGCTGTGCAAGAATGAGGACCCCAGGTACCACGTAAAGCCAGAGGTAGTGACACAAACCTGTAACCCCTGTGGTAAGATACAGCTGAGAACCTGAATAGAAGGGTAGGGGCTCGATCGACAGCCAGTCTAACCAAATCAATGAGCTCCAGGCTCAGTGGCAGACCCTGTCTCAACAAATAAGGTGGAGAGCAATTGAGGAAGTCACCCAACATTGGCCTGTGGCTGCCACATTCATGTACACATACATGTACACATACATGTTGCATGTGTACTTCAACATATGTGTGTACACAACACATTACAAAAATCCCCTAAAACAGAGCCAAATTAATTATTTTTCTTTTATTAGAGATAAGTAGTTTATTCTGTTTTAAAAATAAGCATATAGAATCAAATAAAATGCTTCAGGCTTGGGGGAAGGATATATGAGGAAATGTCTGAGTTTTTTTGCTAACATGTTTGCTGAAAAAATACATGTGAGGAACTCAGAAACATAGTAGCACATAATAAAGAGCACAGCTTCCCCTGGCTGCTTTTCTACCTTGTTCCCTGAAGTCATCATTACCTGCATGATTGTCTTAAGGATTTATTGCTGTGAACAGATCGCAATCAAGGCAACTTTTTTTTTAAGATTATTTTATTTATATAAGTATGCTATAGTTGTTTCCAGACACACCAGAAGAGGGCCTGCCTATGCCTCCCAAGTGCTGGGATTAACGGTGTGTGCCACCACTGCCCAGCTGAGGGTCTTGTAGCCCACTTTATATTTATATTTTTATATTTATATTTATATTCAGTTGAGGATCTCACTCTATAGCTCTGGCTGGCCTGAAACACCTAATCCCCTCCTGCCTCAGGTTCTCGAGTGCTGGGATTACAGGCGTGAGTCACCGTGACTGGCCATTTTATATATTGTTGTGCTGGCTGGTTTTTAATGTCAACTTGACACAGGCTAGAGTCATTTCAGAATAACAGACTTTTGAGAAAATACCCCCTACCAGATTGGCCTGTGGGCATTTTCCTGATCAAGCTTGCTGTAGGTGGGCCCATCCTACTGAGGTCAGAGCCTCTAAGGGATGGGTGGTCCTGGGTGGTATAAGAGAGCAGAGTGGGGGCTGGAGTGATGATAGCTCAGCGGTTAAGCTCTTCCGAAGGTCCTGAATTCAAATCCCAGCAACTACATGGTGGCTCACGACCATCTATAATGAGATCTGACGCCCTCTTCTGGTGTGTCTGAAGACAGCTACAGTGTACCTACATGTAATAAAATAAGTACATCTTTTTTTTGTTTGTTTGTTTGTTTTTGTTTTTCAAGACAGGGTTTCTCTGTGTAGCCCTGGCTGTCCTGGAACTCACTCTGTAGACCAGGCTGGCCTCGAACTCAGAAATTCACCTGCCTCTGTCTCCCAAGTGCTGAGAATAAAGGTGTGTGCCACCACTGCTCAACTAAATAAAACTTTATATATATATATATATATATATATATATATATATATATATATATATATATATATATATATATATATACACATACATATATATATATATACACATACATATATATATATACACATACATATATATATAATTAGAGAGAGAGAGAGAGAGAGAGAGAGAGAGAGCAGAGTGAACTGTGGGAAACGAGCCAGTGAGCAGAGCCAGTGAGCAGTGTTCCTCATGCCTTCTATTCCACTTCCTGCCTCCAGGTTCCTACCCTTAGTTCCTGCCCTAGCTAGCTTCCTTCACTGATGGATTTATAATTTGTAAACTTTTTCTTGCTCAAGTTCAGCCATGGTGTCTTACAACAGCAATATATAGTTGTGGGAACTTAGTAATTAAATAATTCTTCCCTAAAACTAACTTTTAAGTTTTTCAGGACAAAAGGGTCTAAGTAGAAAAATGAGGGAGGGGTGTGTGCATGTGTGCATGTGTGTGTGTGTGTGTGTGTGTGTGTGTTGGAATGGGAAGGGGCATTCACTCAATCCCATAGCAGCAATAGGCCAACACAGTCTGAAATGTCTCCTCCCAGCAAGCCTGGAGTTCCAGACTTCCAAGCCCTATAATGTAAGGAGACTGCATCTGTGTGTGTCCTGAGGAGGTGCTTGGGCTTCTGGCTTTAGGAACTGGCCAGATTTAAATTTTACAAACAAAAGTTTTAAATTTTTACTTGATAGGAAATGCCAAAGTCTTTGGAACCGCATAGTAGAAAAGTCATCCCACCTCTGCGCCAGCACCTTTGGTGACAGTGACTTCCTTTCTAAGACAGTGCCATCTGTCCCCTTGCCTCCAAATGGAAACATAACTTTGTACATTTGGTAACTTTCTGTTCAAATGCTTATTAAATCTTTCGAGACAAAGATTGTTCCTGTGTATCAAGGACCTCCACATAAAGCCAGACACTCTGAAGCTAATAGAAAAGAAACTGGGGAAGACCCTTGAGGACATCGGTACAGGGAGAAAGTTTCTGAACAGAACACCAATAGCGTATGCTCTAAGAGCAAGAATTGACAAATGGGACCTCATAAGGTTACAGAGTTTCTGTAAGGCAAAGGACACCATCAAGAGGACAGATCGGCAACCAACAAATTGGGAAAAGATCTTCACCAATCCTACATCAGATAGAGGGCTAATATCCAATATATATAAAGAACTCAAGAAGTTAGACTCCAGAAAACCGAACAACCCTATTAAAAAATGGGGTACAGAGTTAAACAAAGAATTCTCACCTGAAGAACTTCGGATGGCGGAGAAGCATCTTAAAAAATGCTCAACTTCATTAGTCATTAGGGAAATGCAAATCAAAACAACCCTAAGATTTCATCTTACACCAGTCAGAATGGCTAAGATTAAAAATTCAGGAGACAGCAGGTGTTGGAGAGGGTGCGGAGAAAGAGGAACACTCCTCCACTGCTGGTGGGGTTGCAAATTGGTACAACCACTCTGGAAAGCAGTCTGGCGGTTCCTCCGAAAACTGGGCACCTCACTTCCAGAAGATCCTGCTATACCACTCCTGGGCATATACCCAGAGGATTCCCCACCATGTAATAAGGATACATGCTCTACTATGTTCATAGCAGCCCTATTTATAATTGCCAGATGCTGGAAAGAACCCAGGTATCCCTCAACAGAAGAGTGGATACAAAAAATGTGGTATATCTACACAATGGAGTACTATTCAGCCATTAGAAACAATGAATTCATGAAATTCTTAGGCAAATGGATGGAGCTAGAGAACATCATACTAAGTGAGGTAACCCAGACTCAAAAGGTGAATCATGGTATGCACTCACTAATAAGTGGTTATTAACCTAGAAAACTGGAATACCCAAAACATAATCCACACATCAAATGAGATACAAGAAGAAAGCAGGAGTGGTCCCTGGTTCTGGAAAGACTCAGTGAAACAGTATTTGGCAAAACCAGAACGGGGAACTGGGAAGGGGTGGGAGGGAGGACAGGGGAAGAGAAGGGGGCTTATGGGACTTTCGGGGAGTGGGGGGGGCTAGAAAAGGGGAAATCATTTGAAATGTAAATAAATTATATCGAATAAAAAAAAAGAATGAAAAAAAAAAAAAAAAAAAGATTGTTCCTGTGATAGTATTTCTAAGTCCCACAAGATTTTGCCCAGAAAGTCAGCACAAAGCCGTGGTCCAGAGGGTTGGGGACTAGTCCTGCCTCTGTGATGTGTGGCAAGTTATTTACCTCTCCACACCTCAGAGTACTCACCTACAGACTGGGGTAATGCTGAGGGCTATAATTTGACCTTGAATGTCCCCCACAGCCTATGGCACAGCTGGTAGATGGTGGAACCTTTAGGAGGTGAGGCCCAGGGAAAGGACCTTAAGTTACTGAGGAGATGACCTGGAAGCTACCATGCCGCTCTCTTCCCTCCTCAGCCGCTGTGAGCTGAGAGGTTTTATCTGCCATACACTCTGTTCACGGCCTTGCTACAGGCCCAGTGCCTATGCAGGGCTGAGAACTGTAGACAAAAACTCTGGGCAAGGCCTTTTCTTCTCTTTAAGTTGATGATATCAGGTATTTTGTTACAGTAATGGAAACCTGTCAGCACTCCTCACCTTTTCTGGCTGTAAGGACTAAGTGTGTGAGGGTCAGCAGAGTGCTTGTAAAACACAACTGATAAAGTGTGACTTATTTCTCATGTCTCTCCCTCTCAAAGGACTTCCCCCACCTTAAGAAGAATAAAGAGCACTTCAGATTTCTACATCAGGGGTCAGCAAATCACAGCTCATGGTCAAGTCTGGCCAGCCATGAGTTTTAGTAATCCATGAACTCAGAAAGGTGTTTAATGTCTTTTTGTTCTTATGTTTGTTTTGTTTTTTAGACATGATATCATGTATGTCAGTCTGGGGGCAAACTTACCACGTGGTACAGGATGCCCTTGAATGTTTTCTGATGGAGGTACATGGTTGTATACATACATGTGCACGTGCAGGCCACGGATTAATATCAAACTTTTTTTACATGGGTGCTGCAGATCAAAATTCATGTTTGAGCAGCATTTTACAGACTGAGCCTGTTCCTAGTCCTGACTTTGAGCTTCTGATCCTCCTGCCTCTACCTTCTCAGTACTAAAATTACAGACTTGGACCTCTCTGATGTGGGGCCAGGGATCTAACCTAGGCAAGCGGTCTACCTACTGAGCGACTCAGCAACCTACTTTCACATTTTCAAGTGATTGAGGAGGGGAATCCAACAAAGAAAATATTTTATGATCCAAATATTCTATGAAATCCAAATTTCGCTTTCCACACCAGCTGTGCCAAAATGCAGCCATATCTGTTTACGAACATACTGGATGGAACTCTTTTTGCACTGCCAGCGGTTTATTATTTACAAAAGATTTAGCACCTGTCAACTCAATATTAATTCTGTCCCTTTCCACAGTCTTCTGATCCCAGCTGTTGATATCCCTCTCCCAGGCCACCCGGCTGGGCTCAGTGTACCCCGGATTGCTGGAACCCTACTGCTGACCAGAGGACACAGTCTCCAGAAACACTGCTGTTTGGCATCTTCCCATTCATTGTCATCTCTCATGGACATGGGTTCTATGTGAAGTGAGCATTTAGTGGAATAAAAAGAAAAAGGACAGAAGAAAAGGCGGAGGCGGGGACAGTAGAAAGGAAGAAATGGGAGTTTTGGAGGGTAACTTCTAAGGAGAGTGATAGAACACTCCAAATTTAGCTATTCTAAGAATGCGTGCTTCCATTTTGGTCATGCTTTCTCACAACCCCACACAGTTCGTCTTACTATTTATAAAGAAGACATAAGGATGTGTATTCATAAATAGATAAAATGAACCGTAGCTTTTCTGAAGTGAGGTTCAATAGCTATCCAAGTTTAACACCTTCCCATTTACACTGAGGATTTGTTCAGTTCTTGTGGGAAAAGACAAACCAGTTCTATCTTAAGTCCCCAACATTAGACATTAGGCCTCTCTCCTTTCCTCCCCTCCCCTCTCTCCTCTCCTCTCCTCTCCTCTCCTCTCCTCCTCCTCCTCCTTCTTCTTCTCCTTCTCTCTCTCTCCTCTCTCTCTCTCTCTCTCTCTCTCTCTCTCTCTCTCTCTCTCTCTCTCTCTCTCTCTCTCTCTCTCTCAGACAGGGTTCCACTCTGTAGCTTAGGTTAGACACAGACTTTCCAGCCTTACTCAGTTTCCCACACTCCGGGATCACAAGTGTGTTACAGCACACCTGACTCCAATGGCTCCGTTTGCTCTTCGTGGTGTGGGGCTTTATGCATGTTAGGTGTGTCCTCCCCGCCGAGCACCACCGCAGCCCCAAGCGATTCTTCAGGGAGCTGCTCTAAAGAAAATGCGTAGTGCACAGTCAACAGCATTATGTTTTGATTCTACTGATAACCTTCAGTGTGCGTCATAATAAAATCTTCCTTTCCACTAGATGCCATACAAGCTCACCTCTCATCAACAACAAGGCTTCCCCCATGGAAGATGTACTTTTTCTTAGGCCTTTTAAAAACACTTTCCCATATTTATAAGTGCTTTCCTACCTGTGTGTAGTGATAGAACACTCTGAATTAAGCTATTCTAAGAATGCATGCTTCAATTCTGGTCTTGTTTTTCTCAAAACAGCACAAGCATATCTGGTGCTCTTGGAGGCCAGAAGAGGGCGTTTGTCAGCATGATGTTTTTATGCTCTGTGTAAAGTTCAGTCTTATTGAAATGCTGGTTTTTCCGCCTTTGCCTTCGTATCTTGCTTCAGTCCAGACAGCATTGTAATGCTTATACCAATCATTTGTCTCAGATTTGTGTGAACTGTTCTTATCATTTATTTTCTGTCCTGACAATAAATGCTGATCACCCAATGGCCGGGCAGAATGATGAATAGGAGGGTATCCGCCAGCAGAGGAGAGAGAGGAAGATTCAGACTGGCCAGCAGGATGGAGGAACTGGAACCATGAAGAAAGGGTCCCAAGAGCCCAATTAATACTAATGTGCAAGTATCATGAGAAGATGGGGGCTCAGAGGCAGCCACATTAGTATAGAAGTTTAAGGTAGATCATTTAACTGCTCAGCTATCGAGATGCAGTTTTTTTTCTTTTTTTTTTTATTCGATATAATTTTTTATTTACATTTCAAATGATTTCCCCTTTTCTAGCCCCCCACTCCCCGAAAGTCCCATAAGCCCCTTTCTCTTCCCCTGTCCTCCCACCCACCCCTTCCCACTTCCCCGTTCTGGTTTTGCCGAATACTGCTTCACTGACTCTTTCCAGAACCAGGGGCCACTCCTCCTTTCTTCTTGTATCTCATTTGATGTGTGGATTATGATTTGGGTATTCCAGTTTTCTAGGTTAATATCCACTTATTAGTGAGTGCATACCATGATTCACCTTTTGAGTCTGGGGAGATGCAGTTTTAAATGAATCTTGGTTTCTCTGTGCAGTTATTGGGGACCAGCATAAGGTAAATAAATATAGCCACTGGATTAATTCACTGCCACATTAATATTAAAGAATTTTGGGGCTGGAGAGATGGCTCAGAGGTTAAGAGCACTGACTGCTCTTCCAGAAGTCCCGAGTTCAAATCCTAGGTCCCACATGGTGGTTCACAACCATCCATAATGAGATCTGACGCCCTCTTATGGAGTGTCTGAAGACAGCTACAGTGTACTTACATATAATAAATAAATCTTTTAAAAATATTAAAGTGTTAGCTGGGTGGTGGTGGTGCATGCCCGTAATCCTAGCACTCTGGGAGGCAGAGACAGGCAGATCTCTGAGTTCAAGGCCAGCCTGGTCTACAGAGTGAGCTCCAGGACAGCCAGGGCTACACAGAGAAACCCTGTCTTGGGAAAAAAAAAAAAAAACAAATCCAAAAAACAAAACAACAAAAAAAATTAAAGTGTTTTCATTTACTGTGGAACTGGAGTTATAGATGGTTGTGAGGTGCTATGTGGGGACACAGCACCACACCCAGGTCTTCTGTAATAATAGCAAGTGCTCGTGACAGCTGAGCCCTATCTCTAGTCCCAATCTGTCTATCTCCTTTTTAAATTCCAAGGCATTTTCACTTTTATGCTGTCATAGCGCCCTTATAGGAAATCATTCAAAGCACAATTCAGAGAGTTGTTTCAAATTCCACAACTATTAAGTAATAAGATTTGAGTCTACATCTCTGGCCTCAAGTCCAAAGCTTCTTTCTGAATAATTTTGGTGGTTAGTAGCTCGTTAAAGACGGTGCTGGCTTCTTTTGTCAACTTGACCCAAACCTTTATATATCTGGGAGAGGGAAATGCAAGAAACTGCTTCCATCAGATTGGCTGTGGGCGTGTCTATAGGGCATGGTTTTGGATAATGACTGATATGGGAGGGCCCAGCCCCCTGTGGGTGATCTACAACGTTGAGGAGGTGGTTTGGGGTTATATAAGTAGCAAGGCAAGGCCAAGTGTTAAGGTTTGATCTGTTGCTATGTATTGAAATGCTAAGTATTGGTCCCCAAGATCTGATTGCCTCAAGGATGAAGGAATCCTCACATATGCCAAGTGATGCTTTGTAACCTTGCTACAAATTTAAAACTATTGGTTGAATAAAGATGCCTACAGCCTATGGCTAGGCAGAAGAGAGGTAGGTGGTGCTTCAGTTCCCAGGGGTTGGGGCTGGGAGAGACTCTGAGAGGAGAGAGAAGGTGAAGAGAGGAGGAGATGGCATGGGGTAAGGAATCCTGAGAACTGGCTGTGAGGGCTGCCAGTCAGAGTAAGAGCAGTCCAGGTGGAACATGGCAAGTCATAGCTCAGGGTCATTGGGAAGTGGACCAAACAGCACAGAGGGTAAATATCTGCCCAGTTCTAGTGTTTAAAGGTTTATTGTAAATATAAAAGTTTTGTGTCTTTTATCTAGGAACTAAATGATCAAAGTGAGGATAGACACTCCTGACAGAGTGTGGTGGCACATGTCTTTAATCTTGGGAGACAGAGGCAGTTGAATCTCTGTGAGTTCCAGACCAGCCTGGTCTACAGAGTGAGCTCCAGGACAGCCAGGGCTGCACAGAGAAACCCTGTCTCAGAAAACAACAACAAAGCAAGCCAGTAAGAAATGTACCCCATGGTCCCCACCTTGTTCCTGTTTGAGTTCCTGCTCTGACTTCTCTCGATGGTCAGTTGACCTTGGTCAGGAAGTATAAAGCCAGATAACCCTTTCCTCCCCCAAGTTGTGTGTTGGTCGTGGTGTTTATCACAACAAAAGAAAGAAAGTAGGACAGAAGGAGAGAGAGCTTTGACTCTGCTGAATGAAAGCAAGTCAGTCATTCCCTTACCTCAGTGGGAAACTTCAGAGCATAGTAGAGGCTATTTCAGTGGTTGAGGTGGTAAGGCCATGACCTGTGCAAAGTGCTCACGGAGCTGCCCTTGTCAGGATTCTCTTAACGTTAGCTACCCACAGTGCTGCGAGGATGAACTGTCCTGATGCATGTCAAGAGAAGGCCTGAGACAAGATGGTTTCCCAGGCCTAGGGCGATGGCGTCATCGTTCAGGACTGATGGAAGTGAGTTGGTGAAGAGAGAGTGTATAGTTGGGAGGGCATGGCCATCACACGGTGGAGACTGGAGATGGAAAGAAGCCACAGCACAGAGAAGGTGGGGGCTGAAGATTGGGCTCAGACAGAGGCCATTCGTAGTTATGCAGACTGTTTAGCAGTAAAATGGCATCACTAGCCGGGCAGTGGTGGCACACACCTTTACCAGCACTTGGGAGGCAGAGGCAGGATTTTTCTCAGTTCGAGGCCAGCCTAGTCTACAGAGTGAGTTCCAGGGTAGCCAGGGCTACACAGAGAAACAGTCTCAGGAAAAAAAAATGGCACCACTAGGCTGTGTGAGTGTGGATTGCTGAGGGAGGGCATGGGGCTGAGGGTGGGACTTTGATATCAGTTCACACTTGGAGTGCAGCAAGAGGTAAGTAGACATGGGATATACGCACAAGGGCGGGACGAGCCAGGAGCATAATGCATATCCCAGACACAAGTGGGAGACTACGGAAATGCTATAGTGTGAATATGGCATGTGTCCCCGAAGGGGTTGGGTCGTGTCTTAGAAGCTTGAAGTTCAGTGCAGCAATACCGAGGTGATGCAGTAGACATGGTAGCACCGCCCCAGACTCCCAGCACTCAGGAGGCTAAGGCAGGATCAAAAGTGAATGACTATACTTTTCTACATGTTAACGTTTTGAGAATTTCACAGAGGAGCACACTGTATTTACCTCATTTTCACCCCTTCCTCTCTTCCTCCAACAATTTCCCTTGGAGTAAGCATGCATAGTGAAACCCTCTCAAAAAACAGCAGGATCCAGTACTCAGGTGGCAGAAGCAAGAGAAACACCCCTGGGTTCAAGAACAACCTGGTTTACACAGCAAGTCTCACACCACCCAGGGCTAGATAATGAAATCTGGTGCAAAATAAATAAATAAATAAAAAACAAAACAACCAACTACAAAAACAGAGACTGGGAAGATGGCTCAGTAGGAAGGCACCTACCACAAAGTTGACAGCCTGAGTTGTACTCAAATGGTAGAAGGAAAGAACCAACTCCCATAAGCTGTCCTGTGAGCTCCACATTTGCAAATGCCCACACATACTTGCGAATAAATGCAAAATAAAAATAGGTGTGGCCCACTGGGTTGTTGGCTTTGAGCTAGGTCTTACAAGAGTGAGCTGTTGGGCTAGAAGTATCACTCAGAGAGGCCCCCAGCACTGAAGGAAGAAAAGTAAGTAGGAAACTGACCGGCTCTTGTTTAGGTGGACGCGGTGGCGCATACTTCAGTCTCAGCACTCGGGAGGCAAAGAGAAGACATAAAATGGAAAAATTGTTGTCAAGAGTGAGCCCGACCACGGAGTCTTTCCAGTTCCCTCTTTTACAACATTCTGATACCGCCTACCATTGTGACCTCACAAAAGGACAAACTGAAGGGGCCTTTGGGATCCTTTCATTCTCCAAAACTGTGTGCTAAATAAATCTTACCTTGGGTATCTTATTACAGCAACAGAGCGGCGGCTGTGTCTTCTAGCAAGAAGTCAGAGGTCAATGAACGTGAAGCAGTGGTGGATTTGGTAGGATGAAGGACACACACTTCCCAATGAATCATGAAGTGTTCCTTGTCTGCCTGTCATTACTGCTGTGACATATAATCATGAGCCTAAAAGATGTCACATGTGGGGACAGTAAATACTGTGCCTTCCTATACACAAGTGGTTGCTGCGGAGGTCTCGGGTGAGTAACAAGCAGCGCACTGCCACAGTTTGCCGGCCTTAACCTTCAACAGGGCCTCCGATCAACAGGATACTCAAGGTAGAACACAGAAGCAGAGGCCGAGGGGCGTGACAGAACCCAACCCCAGAGAAGAACGAGCGAGCGTGGCAAACGGCTGTGGTGCTAAGAAGGGGGCTAGGAAAGCTGACTGAGCCATAGATCCATAGACGCCAAACCAAAGCATCCACAACTCTTTGTAAAAAAGTCACTGGACGGTTTTGAAAATGAGTGACCCGCAGTTAGGTCTGTGCTTTAAAATACGAAGGAGGGGTCTAGGAGTCAGAGGGGCAGCAGGATGTCAGGACTGCAGCAGCCCAGGCAAAGGCCATACAAGTGGGAACATGACAGTGATCAGAGAGAAGAGGAACATCAGGCCAAAGGCAGGTTTGGCAGGGTGTGGTGCAAGGTACGTTGACGGTCTGGAGCTTACTGGGCATACTGCTATGGAGGCCTGAGAAAGTCGGGCGGCGTGGGGGTTGGGAAATTAGTGGTTTCTCTTCTTGTTCTCTCCTATTTCCATTTTGCATTGAGCTATTCAGCTAATAAAATGTAAAACATTTGTGTAAGTATTGCCTCCCTCAGAATAAAGACTACCACCATCTGTCTGAGTCATTGTTCCATTGCTCTGAAGAGACACCATGTCCAACTTATAGAACAAAGCATTTACTTGAGGGCTTGCTTTACAGATTCAGAGGGGGAGTCCATGATCATTAAGATACAGAGCATGACAGCAGGCAGGCAACCATGATGCCAGAGCAGGAGCTGAACTTACATCTTATCCCTATGTTTGAGGGAGAGGAGGGAGGGAGGGCTGGGACTTTTGAAACCACCAAAGCTCTCCTGCAGCGCTACGCCTCCTCCAACAAGGCCACGCCTCCTCCAACAAGGCCACGCCTCCTCCAACAAGACCACACCTCCTCATTCTTCCCAAACAGTTCTACCAACTGGGGACCAAACATTCACATATATATGTGCCTATGAGGACTGCTATCATTCAAAGCACCTCAATGTCACTCCCAACTTATATGTGGTCTTCTTAACCTTGTATGTAGTCAAGAACCCACTTCACCATGGTACCACCACCACAAACAAGTTGATCGAATAAAAAACAGGAACAAAATTTGAAATGATCCCAGTAGAAATTAACCTTAGAGAGCTGGAAAAAAATTGAAGTATGGTCAGGGAAAGGGGCCCACTCCCAATCCTTGGATTAAAAGTCAGTCCACACAGCCGGGCGGTGGTGGCGCACGCCTATAATCCCAGCACTCTGGGAGGCAGAGGCAGGCAGATTTCTGAGTTCAAGGCCAGCCTGGTCTACAGAGTGAGTTCCAGGACAGCCAGCGCTACACAGAGAAACCCTGTCTCGAAAAAACCAAATCCAAAAAACAAAACAAAAAAGTCAGTCCACAAAGGAGAAAACACAGTAGGATTTGCCATATCAAGGATATATAAATTCATGGTAAAATTGCCAGACAAAACAGTCTTGTCAGTGAAAACTCCAAAGAACATAAATACTTGCTTTTGAAAATCATTTCGCTAACCAGTCTGGAGAAAAGCTAGCAAAATCTACCACTGCCTATAAGGACTTCCAGGATTTTACCCCGCTTCGTTGTTTACCATCCTCCTGCCCCGGGTTTGTGATGTCCTGCCCATGATTTGGATAGGAGTTGACTGATCCTTGGCATCTAGATCTCAGCTTTGGCATCTCCTCAGAAAGCCTTCCCAGATCACTACTCTAAAAGGACGGTGCAAAGGCTGAAGGGGCGGCTTAATGCCGAGATGTCTGCTTAGCCTAGAAGAGGCCCTCAGCTTAAGCCTGGTGAGGCAAAATAACGCGACTGCCTAAAGCTCCTATCAGTTCAAAACTTACTAGATTTATTTGCTTTATTTTATGTGTGTTACCTACATGTATGTCTGGGAACCATGTGTGTGCTTGGTGGCCATAAAGGTCAGAAGAGGGCATCAGAGTCCCTGGAATTAGAGTTTACAGATAGCTGTAAACCATCATGTGGTTGTTGGGAATTGAACTCCAGTCCTTTGTAATGAAGGGACTAAGCTCAGAGCCAAGCTGACTCCATGACAGGCTCCAAACCGACAGTTAAAGACTAGGCCTAAGTTTCTGTTTCCCAGAAATGAGAACCAGGACCCCAGAACAAATGGTGAGCCAACCACAGCCACCAATCTTGGAACACTTTGTCATCAGGTCTGGCATCAAGTAAGAATAGGTAGCTAGAATGAGTAAGCCACCTGCCCCCACCGATTGTAGAATTAGACTCCTAGAGATAGAGCTAACCAGTCAAGGTAAAAGGCCACACACCCTCCCTGGAATTCCCCTGACAATAACAGCTGGGCCTGCAAACCCGCAAGGTGTCTCCACTCCAGAATGGGGAGACCCCTCCCTGCAGGATATTCATCTGGATAAATGCTCTATGCTTTGCATACTATTTGAGTCTGGGGTATCATTCTCTGGAAGTTCTTGGACCCTAACTGCAAAAGCAACAAGTGGCTTTAACCTCTGAGCTATGGCTCCACCCCCAAAGGTAGGTCGTTTGGGTTTTTTTTTTTTTGTCTGTTTTGCTTTTTTAACATTTATTATTTTATGCGTGTGAATGTTTTGTCTGCGTGTATATTAGTGCACAATATAGCTGGCTGCCTGGTGTCTGTGGAGGTCAGGCATTGGATTCTCTGGAATTGTAGGTGCTGGGAGCCCAACCTGGGTCCTCTGTAAAAAAGTAAGTTAGTCATTGAGACAACTCTCTGCACCTATCCCTTTTAATGGTGGCCAGTGCTCGCGATCTATACCCTTCCTCTTCGCTGTGTTCCCCTCTTCCTCCTCCAACCTTTAGTTCCAAGAACCTTGGCACATATTAGGCGCTGAATTCCCACGGCAAGCAGGAGTCAGGCACGTGACAGATATACAATATTCGCTTACTGAATAAAATGGAATGGCAAGTTCTAAAAAAACAATTGGAGTTATGCTCCAAACGCATTCCCTTTCTGGGAGAAAAGGATGAACTCACAAGGTTAGAAGCGAACTGTACTTCAGCCAATCCCACCCATAATGTAAGAACCCTGCCTACCTTCCTCTCCTGAAGCCTGTACTACACTCTCTTACCGACATTTCTTTATTCTCGCCTCGACTCTCAGAGACCTTATTCTTGTTCCTCAGAAGAAGTCAAAGAGTTTCCGATGATCAAGAGACTGATTTAGCCTGCATTCTCTAGCCTTTCCTTCCCAAAGACAAAACTGTGGATCTTGGAGGCCTGCCCCTCCCCTCATGCCCCGCCCAGTCGCATCACCTAGGACAGAACTTTGCTATTTTACTACAAGTTGGAGTTCGCAGTCTTTGTCACCTCCGCGTGAACCAAAGGGAAAAGGGACAGCAGAGTAGGCGGAGCAATCCGGAACACTCAAATTGAGCCCTCTTGGCGCTGGGATACCCGCCGGGCTCCGCCCACCGCTGCATGCCCCGCCCCGGTGCCCTAGCAACAAATAAACAGTGCGAGGTTCGGCCGCGTTTGTGCGCTCGACAGAGGGCTATCCGGGTGCCGCCCGGGGAGTGGGTGAGCGGAGCCTTGCTTACCAGCATCTGCGCCTCCGCACACCGCGAAGGCGCCTAATTGGAGGTGCGGCCACGGCCGGGGCAGGCGGCAATACGCCGGTGAGAGCGCTTGCGGAGGCTAGGGAAGCGTCAGGATCCGGGCCGAGGACTGGTGGGGAAGTAGAGGTGGGGTAGAGGGAAGGAATGTGGGGCCTGAATTTCGAGACTGGGGACTGGTGTCACAATCACCTTCTCATCTGAGAAAGAAATGACCATGGAAATGCCCATCTTAAAGTAGGAGGTTCGCAAGCGCTCGCCTTAACCCCGGTAAGCCTTTGAGACCTAGGTCTTCTGTCATCCCCACCGGTACAGTTCAACCCAGCGTGTCGTAGGAGGGGGCAGTCTGAGAAGGACTCATCTGATGGACAGCAGCAGCAGATTCAGGCTGTGCCCTTTCTGTGAGACTGGTTTTAGTCCCTGGGTTCCTTGGGGTAACTTTTCACTCCTAGAGGATGCTTTGGCGTTTGGAAAATAGAGGAAGATCAGCAACGAGGTTTGGAGCCCCCAAACTAAGTACATGCCCGTAAGGGACAGTCCGGGTTACCCTGAGTTGTGTGGTGGAATTCTTTACATGTAACAAAGAAAGTAAGGCTGGCCCTGGGGGGGGAGGGGTGACTGCATCTAACCCTCCTTCTGCCAGGATCTCTCCTGTTCTTCAGCCCACATCCTGCAACTGGTGACCTCCTTCCCAGCCTCATTTTTCTTTTCAAGTGGCTGTGGTTTTGTTGCCCCTTTCCGCAGTCCTCTGTTTTCTTCACTGCTGAACTTGCTGCTCAGAACCCATTAGGTGAAGAGGCCTCATCTTCTGGCACAATTATGGTATTGCCATCTCTGCTTAAGGAAAAGGATTCCCTAAACTAGACTGGCGTTGTTCTCCTTGTACCTACCCCGACTACTGATCTTTTAATCTCCTAGAGTAGAAATCCCTCCTGCTTCCTCCTGTTCCATACGAACCCAGAGCCCTTTGCACCACACTTGAGGTGTCCTGCCTGTCTTGCTTTTCCTTTAGCCTGCAGTTTGGAATGTGTCTAGTAAGTCTGTGGTGGTTCTGCTTTCTTCTGGAACTGAGTATAGTATTAAGTAAAAGTGCCGTCTCCTGACTTACATTTCTAGGCTTCTATACTCCTGCTGTTCTTTTTCCAAGCCCAGGAAAATGAGGAATAACGCACAAAGCGCTTGAAACTGATGGCCTCTCCCTACTCTTTGTATAAATGTCCAGATCGTTAGTTTACAGAGGCTGAAGGCTAAAGCTGCTTTCCAGACTTGATCCCCGCCTCCCTGTCCATCCCACCCTGCCTTGCCCTGCCCTGCCATTTGCTTGTGGACAGCCACTCAGACCTTTATCTTTGGTCCCTTTATCTTTGCATAGCCTCTCCAACCTCAAAGCTCCTCTTCAGGACTATTCCTTAGTATCCCTGCCTGCCCTACCACATGGTGCCAGATGCTCCTAGCCCCGTCTCCCCCCACGCACACATGGTTGTTCCATCAATGTGTTTGTGATAAAAGGCTGGAGTTTTTTCCATCCCCTCACTGGACTGTGAGCCTCCTGAGGACAGCAACCCAGATCTACTTCCTAGATCTATCTGTATGTGGTACAGAGACAGGAGCAGAGCAGGTATTTGGTAATACTTGTTAAGTGAATGAAAGAAGCATTTTGAAATTGAGGCCATCGGAGAGATGAGTTTGCCTTCTGCAGCCTGCACCTGCTTTGCGTCTGTATTAATTGCTTCTTAGGCAGCTGTTACCAAACACCTGAAGCAACAGTTTAAGAAAAGGCGGGCTTATTCCCGTTCACACTCAAGTCTCAGTCCCTCGTGGTGGAGAAGGCAGAGCTTTTGGGAGAGGCGAGCCCAACAGTTCACACCATGGCAGGTCAGAGAGCAGAGAGGGCAGGGCCAGGTGAGACCCACCCCCAAAGACATGCTTCTGCGACCAAGCTTCATCCCTAAAGTCTCCTCAAGGGCCTCTTGGGAATAAACAGTGTGAACCTGTTAGGGACATTTCAGACTCAAACCAACTCGCCATCTGATTGTAATTCATTATTCGTTCAGCAAATGCTATTCATCCATGCGGTGTGCAAAATAATGGTTTTTAGGCTAAGGAATTCAGTGGTTAAACTCACAAACCCTCTGGATTGCTATCAGTTCCTATTAATCACTATTGAGTAGTTGGAATGATTTTCCCCCAATAGACACAGACATTTGAACCCTTGGTCGGAGATGGAGTGCTGTGTAGGGAGGTGCAGCTTCAGAGGAAGTCAGTGGCTGTTGGTGAGGAGTGCTCTGAGATATCATTGCCCCCTCTCCCACCTCTCTCTCTCTCTCTCTCTCTCTCTCTCTCTCTCTCTCTTCCTGCCCTGGCCACACCTCCTCAGTACAAAGTCTCCCTCTGTAAGGCAAAAGTAATCTAGCTGCTCTGTAGTATTTTATCACAGCAAAAGAAAAGTAACCAATATAGTAATTTAAAAAAAAAATACTGGGCTGGAGAAATAACTCAGCGGTTAAGAGCACTGACTACTCTTCCAAAGGTCCTGAGTTCAAATCCCAGCAACCACATGGTGGCTCACAACCATCTGTAACAAGATCTGACTTCCTCTTCTGGAGTGTCTGAAGACAGCTACAGTGTACTTACATATAATAAAGAAATAAATCAGCCAGGCAGTGGTGGCACACACCTGTAATCCCAGCACTCTGGGAGGCAGGGGCAGGCAGATTTCTGAGTTTGAGGCCAGCCTAGTCTACAGAGTGAGTTCCAGGACAGCCAGGGCTATACAGAGAAACGCTGTCTCAAAAAAACCAAAATAAATAAATAAATAAATAAATAAATCTTTAAAAAGAAAAAAGCCTAAGGTGAGAAGCTAGAAAACAATACTTCAGAGGCAAAGGGCTTATGGGTAGTTTACAGAGAGGTTGACTTTGTGAGTACTTGGAGCCAACACCAGCAGACAGTGCGGACACACTCAGCTTTTGTTCACCTGTTTGCTGATGTATATGGTTGGGTATAAATGGCTATATGATGACTCTATGTATAGGGACAAAATTAAACACTGTGTTAGGACGGTGTTTCTTATTTACTGCTAGTAGGAATTGAATCCAGGCTGCTGTACATGCTAGGCAAAGGCTTTACTACTGACCCACGTATCTGGGGCCCCCCCGGGGCCTAGGGAGGTCTTTGTAAAGAAGTGATATTTGAATAGGGTCAGAAGAAAGAGATAAAACATTATTCCCCTTTGGTTATGTGAAGGCCTATAGGGAAAGAAGAGACTCAGACACAGGAGGGACTTGGCAAGTTTGGAGTATAAAGAGACCAGCAGAGATGTAGCCAAGTCGTCTTTCTTAGGGCTTGTGTAAGGTTTTAAATTGTGTTCTGAGACCAAGGACGGAGCCCCAGAGTTGCACTGAGCTAACCAGAGGACTGGGTGGTTGCAGCTGAGATGGCTTGATAGATGAATGCGTCCTCCATATAGGGTATATCATTCTTAGCTTGGGGGGCAGCCCTTATTATTCGTGTATGTATTTTTTTTTTTAATTTCTGACATAGTCTCTCACTATGCAGCCCTAGCTTGGAACTCATTACATAGATCAGGCTGGCCTTGAACTCACAGAGATCTACCTGCCTCTGCCTCCTGAGTGCTGGGAGTACAGGCACGCCCCTCCCCCACACCCCGGATGATTTTCATCACTCATTTAATTACTCTGAAATTTGCTAAGCAGCTGCTCCTTCCTCATGGTTCAGTCACGCTCCGTTTTGTGGTCGCACTACAACATGTTCGTCTGTTCGCTTACTTGCTGATGAGCATTTGTGAGAGTGTTTCTGCCTTGAACGATGACATATTAAGCTGCTTTGAGAAGTTAAGTAGAAGATGCTTTCATTGCTTCGGGGAAATACGTTGAGTGGAATGGCTAGGTCAAATGCGAGGAGCGTGTCCAACTTAAAAAGAAGCTGCCAGGCTAGCTTCCAACGCGGCTGTTGGCTTCAGCCTCCACCAGCGGTGAATGAGAGTTCAGGTCCCCTGCCTGCTCACCATTACTTGGTATGCTCGGCCGGCCGTATAGACTCCATGTGTGTTGCATATCTTGTAGGTTTTATATATGTCTAATGTCTAACAATGCTGAGTGTCTGTTCACGTGCTCATTTCCCATGTCTCCTTCTCAGGAAAGTATTCATTTGAATATTTTGCCGATTTTTATTGGGCGGGTCTCTTAACTATTGTGTTTCGGGCACTCTTTATTGAGCCTTTACCGTATGCTCTAGAAGTATTTTCTCCCATTCTTTGGCTTAGCATTCATTCTCTTAATACCTATTAGTAAGCAGACATTTTACATTTTGACTTCGAGCTCAGCAATTTGTTCCTCATGATATGTACTTTTCTATTGCTATGATTGACTACCATGGCAAACCTTAGAGGAGAGTGGGTTTATTTTGGCTTCTAGTTCCAAAGAAGATGCAGTCGTCATGCTGATGAAGGTATGACTAGCAGAGAGTGAACTCAACCCAGAGTCAGAGTCAGAGTCAGGAAGAAGAGAACAAGTGGGACCCTACTGTAAAACCTCGAAGTGCACCGCCCCGCCCCGCCCCGCCCCGCAGTGACTTGCTTGCTCCAGAAAGGCTCCCCTACACCGCCTTCAGGAGGAAGGCATCTGTCCCAAACAGCCCCACCAACAGCTGGGAGCCAAGTGATGAAACACACAGATCTACAGGGACATTTCATAGTCAAACCACAGCACAGGAGCTGTGGTTCTGATGTTATATCCAAGAAGAAATCTTCACCAAACTGAAGGCCAGAGGTCTCTAAAGGTTTTGAAATTTGGGGTTTTATATTTAGGTCTGTGATCAATGTTAAGGGTTTTGGTTGGTTGGTTAGTTGGTTGGTATGGTTCACATATTAATTGGTATTCCTTGTTTTTTATTTTGTTAATAGACTTTCATTATTCCAGCACCTTGTTCTGTAGCAGTTTCCAACCTTTCTAATGCTGTGACCCTTTAATACAGTTCCTCATGTTGTGGTGACCCCCAACTATAAAATTATTTCCATTGGTACTTCATAACTGTAATTTTGTTGCTGCTATGAATTGTAATGTAGACATCTGTTTTCCTAGTCTTAGGAGACCCCCAAAGGGGCCACAATCCACAGGGCGTGACTGGTTGCTGTAGAGAAACAGACAATCCTGACTTCAGGTTTTCCCTAAAAATCAGTTTCCTCATACATGTGTGCATCTATTTCTGGGCTCTCTCTTTTTTAAAAAAAAATTATTATTTTATCTTTGTAAATGAGGCTTTATCTGCATGTACACCTGCGTGCCAGAAGAGAGGGCATCAGATCCCATTACAGATGGTTGTGAGCCAGCCGGGCGGTGGTGGCAAACGCCTGTAATCCCAGCACTTGGGAAGCAGAGGCAGGCGGATTTTTGAGTTTGAGGCCAGCCTGTTCTACAGAGTGAGTTCCAGGACAGCCGGAGCTACACAGAGAAACCCTATCTTTAAAAAAAAACAAAAAACAAAACAACAAAAAAAAAAAACCAGATGGTTGTGAGTCACCATGTAGTTGCTGGGAATTGAACTCAGGACCTCTAGAAGAGCACTCAGTGCTCTTAACCACTGAGCCATCACTCCAGCCCCTATTTCTGGACTGTTTGTTCTGTTCCATTGATCTGTTTATTCATCCTGACCCCACTAGCACACTGTGTGATACTGTACCTTTGAAGTTTGCTGATGTTAACTTCCAACTCTGCCCTTTTGCAAAGTCCTTTACATTTCTAGATGAATTTGGGAGTATCTACAAGAAGATAAGAACTTTGAATAAATTCTTAAAGCCTTTATCTTATGTCCTTTGCAATTCCATCTGAACTTTGGGATCAGTTTGTCAATCTCTAAGAATGTCAAATTTAGCTGAACTTTGTTGGTACACTTTTAATCCCAGAACTCAGGAAGCAGAGATAGGTGGATCTCTGTGAATTTGAGGCCAGCCTGGTTTATATGGTGAGATTCCATCTTTAAAAGAAAAAAAGAACACACACTAAACTAAAAGTGTTTAACTGAGGACTGGAAAGATGGCTCAGTAGTTAAGAACACCATACTATTCTTCCAGAGGTCCTGAGTTCAATTCCCAGAAACCACATGGTGGCTGACAACCATCTGTAATAGGATCTGATGCATTCTTCTGGTGTGTCTGAAAACAGCTACAGTGTACTCAAGTACACAAAAATAAAATAAATAAGTCTAAAACATATTTTAAAAATGTTTAACTATAAAAAAGTTAAACTGTTCTCAACCCATTTTAAAGATTAAGACCCACATGCATGCATACATATACACACACATTTTGTTCCAGTTTTCCAGGTGAGCAATTGATCGTTAACATTCAAGAAAATATAAAATTATGAAAGAGAGCAAACATTCAAAATCTTAAAGAACTTATTCCAAGGAGGTTTTCCCAGCAGAAGGCAGACTTCTGGACTTCATAATATTTGTTTCCATTTGTATTGTCTTTTTTTATATAAGATTTTGTGTGTGTGTGTCTCTGTGTGTATATATGCACATGCGCACAGATGTTTGCAGGTGTGCTCAGACTCCAGAAGGCTTGTCTGATCCCTTGGAGTTAGAAGCAGTTGTGAACTTCAACCCCATGTGGAGGCTGGGCACTGAGCGTGGTCCTCAGGGCACGTGCTCTTAGCCACTGAGCCATCTCTGCAGCCCCATCTCTCCAGTCCCACCACCTGTGTTTATTCTCTACATTATTTCTCATATTCACCCCTGGATATAGCGTCTGGAATATACTCCATTTCACCTGAGGGAAAAATATTTTTCTATTTTGAACACCTTAACTGTTTTGTTTATTTAGCTTGGGACATTTTGAGTGAAAAGTTAAGAAGAAGAAGATATGTTTTATGTAAATATTTAGCCTTGGCAATGCCTCGATAATATGTACACCCCTCTTCCCTAGCTAGAGGAGACGTGTTAGAGATGCTCTCCCGTCAATCATTTTCTGTATGGCGAGGTGGTCACAGAACATAGAGAAGTGGATACTTGTTAAAACAACAACTTTGCAACAGTTTACTGCTGAAGCAGGAAAGTTCCCACTCACATTTCCTGGAGGTTTCTGAACTTTTCAGCTAGTCACAAAACTAGCGCAGGCTCTGAGCCTGCTGGATGTCCCCGCTGAGCCCCTGCTATATCACTTGGAAGACAGGACTGATGCCTGCCTACCTTGAAGCCCAGGTTTGTGGTGATACGGTGACAAGCATCACTTCCCCTCTCTCTCTCTCTCTCTCTCTCTCTCTCTCTCCCTCTCCCTCCCTCCCTCCCTCCCTCCCTCCCTCCCTCCCTCCCCCCCCCCTCTCTCATCTTGAATCTCTCACTTGGATCTCTAAACTGCTTTTGTAGAGAGTGCTTGCGTAACAAAGACCAAGATATGCATTTGTCTCCCGGCTGCATAATTTGTTTTAAATTTAACTTTAGTATGCAGCCCTCCAGAGAAATAACCAACAGTAATTTGGTAAATTAGATTCCCATAGGTCCGCTCCTCGGGTTCAGAAAGCGGCAAAAGCGTACCAGGTCTGAGGTTGCTGTTCTCCCGCAGGGGGTGGGGAGAGCAGCAGAACGGGAAGCGGCTCTGGTCTTTGATTCTTGTCTCTACAGTCTTAGTGTGCATCTCTGAGACTTGTGCACACCCACTGCCTTGTCTTTTGCAGCTTATGCAAATCAGGATTGCAACAAAGCGCTGTGTAAGAAAGGGCGTGGGGTGGGCCTCTTTAAACAAGGGCCGCTTAGCAATTGCCTATCAGATGACAGCATCTGGTGATCCAGGCAAACATTTTTTAATGCTATGTAATATTTGTATGTATTTATGGGATACAATACAACAATGTAATATGTATAGACATCAAATGGGTCTAGCCTTTTCTTTCCTACAACAGGAACCAACTCTGTGTGTTGGGAACCTTCAGACTCAGTTATTTTGAACTTGTAAACCTATTTGTTGTGGTAGTTTGTGCCCCACCCCCACCCCACCCCTTCCCTTCTAGGCTTTTATTTCCCTTTAAAGTCACTAAGGAAATGTGGAAAACTACAGGCCTTTGGTAGTACGTGCCTGTACGTGCCTTTGATCCCAGCACTTGGGAGACAGAGTCAGACAGATCTGTGTGAGTTCAAGGCCAGCTGGGCAGGTCATAAAAAAAAAAAGACACGTCGAGGTGATAGAAAGTAATTTTCTCCCCATGTTTGTACTTGTCTTTGAAAGTCAGGTAAAGGGAAGAAAGGAAAAGGCCGGCCCAAGACCTCCGGGAAGAAGCAGAAGCAGAAGAAGCCGGAAGCAGACATCCTCAGCCCCGCCGCCATGTTGAATCTCTACTACATCGCTCACAATGTTGCCGACTGCCTGTACCTGCGAGGCTTCCCCTGGCCAGGCGCTCCCAAAGGGAAAAAGGGAAAAAAATAAGATTTAGGTGATAGAATCCAAAGAATGTCTTGGTCTCAAAGAACAGAAAGTAGGAGAATGCATTTAGGATAACTCAAGGACTTTGAGCAAACAGGCTCTAAAAGACAAGCAGAAACCTGTAGCCACTGTACTTTTCTGTGATAAATAATGGCAAACTCATTTTTATTTCCACAGCTAGGCTAGGCACTAGGTAAGCCACTTTGGTTTTTCAGAAGTAATCAGAAAAACCAAACCCAAGTAGTTCATAAAGGCTACCCTGGCATTGGTAGTAATTTTTTTTTTAATATTATAATCAATTCTAGACTGAATTAAACCTTGTTCTCAGAAGGCAGCTCCAGTTTGCGTGAGTCCTTTTTTTTGGTGAGGGGTTGTCTCAGAGAGGACCAGGCAGAAAGCTCAGGCCTAACTTGTAAACACATTTTCTGCTGTGGTTTGGTTTGGGGTTTTCTTTGTTTTCTTTTTCAATGCTGAAGATGAGCCTAGGGCCTCTGCTCGGGAAGAGCTTGACCATTAAATTACCCCTAACCACCCCCTCCCTTTTTTTTTTAACAAAATGGAAAATAAATAACTTGTTTTTATAATTTCCTGCTTAGCAGTCTTTCTCTAATTTGAGTTATCCACAGACTCCAGAGGAGACTAAAATCACTATGCGCACTCTCACCTGGCCAGGTGTGCAAGCACGTGATGAAGAGGAACTGGACCCCAGAAAATGGTTCTGGATGTAGTGCTTGTCGTGGAAACACAAGTACCTGAGTTTGATCCCCTGCATCCCTACAAGATCCAGGCACTGTGGTACATGCTCGTAATCCTAGCCCTGAGACAGGAGGATCACTGGGCTTGTGCGTCAATCACTAGCTGATAGTAACTTCCAAGTTCAGTGAGACCCTGGAGGAAGCAATTGGGGAAGAGATCAGTGTTAACCAGTGGCCTCTCTACACATGTGTTTGTGCGCCTGCACACACACGTACACACACACACACACACATCTGTGTGGTGGATGAAAGAAGGGGAGAGAATCAAGGAAGTTAGCGTTCAGGTGTGACAGAGGGAGAGACCGAGGAAAGCAGTTTAAAAGAGGAGGGAGGACTCCTTGTCACTTAGTTTGAGAGGCTGCCCCCTGTCCCCCTCCCCATTTGGGGAATGAGACACAGCAGAATACTGTGTCAATGAGGACATGGGGCAGAAGATGCCCCATAGAGTGGTCAGGGAGGAAAAGAGAGGCCTCGAGGGGCCACAGACAAGACACTTGTCTTCCTTCATTCCTCCCTGAAGTGGGGCTCTGACTGTGAGCCTTAGCTAGCCTGGAGCCCACAGTGTAGACCAGACAAGCCTAGAACTCAGAGCTCCATCTACCTGTCTCCCAAGTGTATGCATGCCACTAAGGCACACTATTCAAATAAACGTGCCTTGGGTGACCATCTTCCCCCAGTAGACCCTGCTGCCTACAGTGTCCATTAACCTCCCAGTTCAGCTGAGTTCATTAGTATGGATTAATCTGCTGATACGATTATGGGCCTAATGCCCCAGTCATCTCTGAATAGTGCTCTGCCACAGCTAAACCTTCAATACATGAGTCGTTGTGGAACATTCCAGGCTTAACCATAATACCCTGTCCTTAGTCCCCAAAGACACATGCTCATTACACAATGTAAAAGACATTCAAGAGTCCCCAAATTCTCAAAGGTTCCAGGACTGCACAGAGGTCTAAATCCAAAGTCTCCCAAGACTCCAGCCCTTAGCTCTGAGCCCCTGTAAAAATTGAGAAACACGTTACAGATTTCCAAAGACCTTGACATGCCAACCGTGACACTTGGAAAGGGGCAGTTTCGTGTATAGATGATATCCCTGATTGTAGCACTCCTTACCTGCCTCCTGCTCTGCCTTCCAGGCCCTCACTGCTTCCCCCAGCCTGCCACCCTGAGACCTGCAGTGTTTGCTTCATTCACAGCCCGGTGCTCAGAGCCAATTCACTCAAGGCAAGCGTAAGCGCCATGCTAGAACAGATACGCTCCATTCTGGGTCACTTGAGTTGGACTACATAGTGCCTTGTGGGGTTTGTGAAGTTTGCCAAAAGCAACTGCAGCCCAGGACAAATGTCAGAAGAAATGATAAGAGGCCCTGTTGTGCAAAAGTTGAGCTCTCATAACACATGAGAGTTGGTAATGAATGCAGTCCACCCCACCCCCACTCCCCCACCCCCCGCCACACACACACACACACACACACACACACACACACACACACACACGTGCCTTCGGTGCAGACACAGCAGAAACCTGAAGCCAGCTGCCAAAGGGAGTGTACTTCTGTGGAGAGATGGAAGGGGTGAATATCTTTTCTCTGGGCTTTAGAAACTAAGAATAACTTCCTGAGGTTGGAGACTGCTGCGTTTGCTCTAGTGCCTCTTATTCACCTGGAGACTTCGTCATGGCACAGACTGCTGGGTCCTTAACCCATGCGTCTTGCAAGGTCTCCCAGGCTAATACTGGTGCCAAAAGGCTTGTAGAATTTTTGAACTTGTGGGATGTTTAATGTCCTTCTGTGCTCCCTTGGGTACCAGAGTTTATATTAGAACAGTTATGTGTTCTAGAACATTGGTTGGTGCTTGCAGAACTCCCACCCAATGCTATCTGTTTACAGCATGGACAGCATCGTTTAGGGGACAGAGACATGGTCAGCTGACTGACAGAGAAGACCACCTGGAGGTGACAAGGGACAGAAGCATGGCTGCAGTAGACTTCTGGGAAGGGAGAAGGATGTGGGAATAACGTGTGGATGGGGGCATTTTACAGTAGAAGGCACCCCCAAACTGATGGTCATTAATGAACAAGAGCGACAATGACATATTCTCCAGAATATGGAGAGACCGCCATTCTCAGATGTCACAGAGAGGGTATAAGTGGCCCAGCTGACAGGGTGTCTTAGTCAGGGTTTCTATTCCTGCACAAAGCATCATGACCAAGAAGCAAGTTGGGGGGGGAAAGGGTTTATTCAGCTCACATTTCCACATTGCTGTTCATCACTAAAGGAAATCAGGACTGGAACTCACAGAGGCCAGGAACTTGGAGGCAGGAGCTGATGCAGATGCCATGGAGGGATGTTACTGGCTTGCTTCCTCTGGCTTGCTCAGCTTGCTCTCTAAGAGTCCAGGACTACCAGCCCAGGGATGGCACCACCCACAGGGGCCCTCCCCCCTTGATCACTAATTGAGAAAATTCCTTACAGCTGGATCTCATGGAGGCATTTCCATAAGGGAGGTTTCTATCTCTGTGATAAGTCCAGCTTGTGTCCAGTTGACACAATCAGCCAATCTACAGGGTAAGTAAGAACAAATACTCAAATTGTGCCCCATCCACGGTGCCATGTGCATGCCCACACATGCGCTATAGACAAAAGTTTTAAAAGAAAACCATGCTGGGTGGTGGTGGCACCGTCTGTAATCCCAGCAATCTGGGAGGCAGAGGCAGGCGGATTTCTAAGTTCGAGGCCAGCCTGGTCTACAGAGTGAGTTCCAGGACAGCCAGGGCTATACAGAGAAACCCTGTCTTGAAAAAAACCAAATTAAAAAAAAAAAACAAAAGCAAACAAACAAACAAATAAATAAATAAAACCATTCAGCACTCTCAGGATATGGTAAATAGAGTCACTCACTGTACGGTCCACCATTCTACTGCCTGTACGTGGTGCACCAGGAACCACTCCAGGCATGAGTTCCTTTCATAATAAAAAAGACCCAAAGACAAGAAATATTTTGGGTTTGGGCTTTGTTTTGTTTTTCAAGTCAGTGTTTCCCTAACTGTCCTGGAACCCACTCTGTAGGCCAGACTGGCCTCAAACTCACAGAGATCCACTGCTTCTGCCTCCCACATGCTGGGATTTATGATGTGCCCCACCATCTCCTGGCAACAATGAATATGTGTTAAATCAGCGAGATGCAGATGAGCAGCCCTGGAGGGTGAGGAAGCGGCGTGATCTGCATGTGCTCCCTCCGTGTCCTGCAGTGCTCCAGCTTTCAATCCTGAGCCACCAAGCAAGGTCTCCCAAACCATCAGGACAGCCCTAGAATCGAGGAGCTCTCCTGACCCCTGTCACAGTTCCTTCTGCACCCGTAACTCTGCAGTATTCACTCGTGTGATGACAGTCCTGATTAGTGTTTAGACCAGTGCTTCCTACCCTTCCTAATGCTGCCACCCTTTACTATAATTCCTCATGTTGTGGTGACCCTCAGCCATTAAATTATTTTCATGGCTATTCCATAACTGCAAGTTTGCTAGTGTTATGAATCATAATGTAAATATCTTATATATAGGGATCTCTGATGTATGACCCCCCAAGGGGGTCGTGACCCACATGTTAAGAACTCATTGTTTAGCAGTTAGGTACACTTAACCTCTTTCAGAAGACCCAAGTTTAATTCCTAGCACCCACATGGCAGCTTACAACTGTCTGTAGCTCTAATTCCAGGGGATCCTGCACCCACACACAGACACACATGCAGGTAAAACACCAATGCATAATAATAATAATAATAATAATAATAATAATGATGATGATGATTTGAGACCAGCCTGGTCTACAGAGTGAGTTCCAGGACAGCCAGGGCTACACAGAGAAACCCTGTCTCAAGAGGGGAAAAAGGGAAAGGAAAAGAAGGAAAAAGAAAAGAAATAAGCTTGCATTGTTTATAATTCCCCAGGCTTCAGTATTCTGTGATAGCCGCCCAGTGAACTAAGCAACCTTATAACCCACGACCACTTTCTATACACAGCTAAGAGGATTGAACTCAGGGAGTCAAAAGTTGCCGGTGTTTGTGGAACCACAACAGTCAGCATGCCACCCGCTGCCGTTCTCCTTGGCCTCTGCATTTCTCCTCCATGCACACTCCCATCTGGTCTCACTTGCCCATTACTCCTGCAAGGCATGGCTCTGCCCCTGCATTTGGTCCCCACTAACAGGCACCTTGGATCTGTTACCCTAAGGACAGCATCTCTGTTTCCCAATTTACTTTTTCCATCCCTGCAAGCACATATGACGCACCAGTGAGAAACAAGAGGTCTGGATCACGCCAAAGCCTCAGCATAGAGTTGTAGAGCAGCCCCTCCCATCCCCATATCCCGCTCGCTCCCTGTGTCTTCCTGGCCCCCCTGGGCTCTGGCTTCTGGAACAGTCACTGTAACGATGGCACAAGTTGCATTTGCTACAAGGATGTCACCAGAGTGTTGTAATGGCAGTGGCATGGACACTTCAGTCCAAACTGAAGACCGTCTATCCCTTGGCCTTGGAAACTGGGCTGCCATTGCCCCTTGATCGCTTCCTCTATGTCCTTCATCCTTAGCCCTTATGAGAGAGGCCAGGAGCTCCGTGCTCACCGTCCAAATCAACCTCCAAGAGCAGTATCGGCCGGCTGCGCTACAGTGTGACCAGACTGGCCCATGAATGCCACCAAATGTCAATTAGGACAGAGAAGGGGTTTGAGAGATGGTGTGTTGACCCTGAGAGAGAGCAAGGAAGGAAGGCTGTCAAGGCTTGGGCGGAGTCACCAGAAGCAGCAGTAGCAGGGAGAAGATGCCCTTGGCCCAACTCAGCTCTAAATAAGCCGCACTCCCCATTGGGTTTCTCCCTCTGGGGAAAATGAAGCAGATGGTGCATTCTCCTTCCTGTAGACAAGTTTAGCCCAGTATGTGCTTACCCAGAGAAGTCGCTTAACAGAAACTAGAGTCATCTGGGAAGGGGAAGTGCCTTAATTGAGGACCCACCTCCATCACACCACCCTGTGAGCATGCTTGTGGAGCGTTTTCTTTTTTTTTTTTTTTTTCATATTTTTTTCTTTTTTTTTTAATTTTTTTTATTCGATATAATTTATTTACATTTCAAATGATTTCCCCTTTTCTAGCCCCCCCACTCCCCGAAAGTCCCGTAAGCCCCCTTCTCTTCCCCTGTCCTCCCTCCCACCCCTTCCCACTTCCCCGTTCTGGTTTTGCCGAATACTGTTTCACTGAGTCTTTCCAGAACCAGGGGCCACTCCTGTGGAGCGTTTTCTTGATTAATGATTGATATGGGGGGACCCAGCCCACTTGGGGGCAGTGCCACCCCTGAGCAAATGGGCCTGGGCTATATAAGAAATCAAGCTGAGACCTGAGCCACTTCTGACACGGGGAGGATACTACTTCCTGATACTCTCTAGAGAACAGGCAGGAGCAGGACATTCGGTAAGAATCACCCCCCACCCCTAGAGGCCCAGAGCTGCTCTGGAACCCACTACCAAGCAACTTCCAGATCACCACTTCCCTTCTGTCCCTTCTACTCCTCCCTCCTCCCCCACCACCGCCCAGGGGATGTGGTAGACCTGTGCCACTTCTGACACCAGAGGATCCTACTTCCTGATACTCTTTAGAGAACTGGCAGGAGCAGGTCATTCCAGAACTGGCACTAGTAGGGCATTCAAACTGGTAGTAGAAGCGGGGCATTTGAGGACCAGCATCAGCAGGGCATTTGAGATCGGCAGCAGCAGAACATTTGAGAAATAGCAGCCTGCAGGGCATTTGACCCTTACCACGTCTGCCCATCACCTGATACTTGCTGGAGAACCGGCTGTTTTCAGGGCATTGGAGAGAAATGGAATCCCAGGAGTACAGAAACATAGGTTGTAGGACAGAGAAGATAGAGACAGCAAGGCCAGCTAACACCAGAGATAATAAGATGGCCAAAGGCAAACGCATGATCATTACCAACAGAAACCAAGGCAACATGGCACCATCAGAACCCAGTTCTCCCACAACAGCAAATCCTGGATACTCCATCACATCAGAAAAGCAAGAGCTAGATTTAAAATCACATCTCATATTGCTGATGGAGGACTTCAAGAAGGACATAAATAACTCCCTTAAAGAAATACAGGAGAACATGGGTCAACAGGTAGAAGCACAGAAATCCCTTAAAGAAATACAAGAGAATATGGATCAAAAGGTAGAAGTCCTTAAAGAGGAAACACAAAAATCTCTTAAAGAAATATGGGAGAACATGGGTCAACAGGTAGAAGCCCTTAAAGAGGCAATATAAAATTCCCATAGGGAATTATGGGAGAACATGGGTCGACATGCAGAAGCCCTTAAAGAGGAATCACAAAAATCCCTAAAAGAAACAGGAGAACATGGGTCAATAGGTAGAAGCCCTTAAAGAGGAAACACAAACATTCCTTAAAGAATTTCAGGAAAAAACAAACAATTGAAGGAACTGAACAAAACTATCCAGGATCTAAAACTGGAAATAGAATCAATAAAGTAGTCACAAAGTGAGACATCTCTGAAGATTGAAAATCTTGGAAAAGAATTCAGGAGTCATAGATGCAAGCATCAACAACAGTATACAAGAGATAGAAGAATCTCAGATGCTGAAGATTCCATAGAAAACATTGACTCAACAGTCAAAGAAAATGCAAAATGCAAAAAGTTTGTAACCCAAAACATCCAGGAAATTCAGGACACAATGAGAAGGCCAAACCTAAGGATTATAGGTATAGAAGAAAGCAAGGATTTACATCTTAAAGGCCCAGTAAATATCTTCAACAAAATTATAGAGGAAAATTTCCCTAACTTAAAGAAAGAGATGCCCATGAACATACAAGAATCCTACAGAACTCCAAACAGATTGGACCAGAGCAGAAATTCCTCCCATCACATAATAATCAAAACACCGAATGCACTAAACAATGAATATTAAAAGCAGTAAGAGAAAAATATCAAGTAACATATAAAGGCAGACCTATCAGAATTACACCAAACTTCTCACCAAAGATGATGAAAGCCAGAAGATCCTGGGCAGATGTCATACAGACCCTAAGAGAACATAAATGTCAGCCCAGACTACTATACCCAGAAAAACTTTCAATTACCATAGACAGAGAAAACAAGACATTCCATAACAAAAGCAAATTTACACATTATTTTTCCACAAATCCAGCTCTGCAAAGGATAATGGGTGGAAAATACCAACACAAGGCAGGAAACCACACCGCAGAAAAATCAATAAGGTACTCTTTCAACAAACCCAATAGAAGATAGCTACACAACCAGAATTTCACCTTTAACTAAAAAAGATAACAGTAAGCAACAATCACTTTTCCTTAATATCTCTTAATATCAATGGTCTCAATTCCCCTATAAAAAGACATAGATTAACAGACTGGATACTTAAAGAGGACCCAACATTTTGCTGCATACAAGAAATCCATCTCAGTGACAAAGACAGTCACTATTTAAGAGTCAAAGGTTGGAAAACAATTTTCCAAGCAAACGGTCCCAAGAAACAAGCTGGAGTGGCCATTCTTATATCGGATAAAATTGACTTGCAATCAAAAGTTGTCAAAAAAGATAAGGAAGAACACTTCATACTGGTCAAAGGAAAAGTCTACCGAGATGAACTCTCAATTCTGAACATCTATGCTCTGAACACAGGGCACCCACATTCATAAAAGAAACTTTAATAAAGCTTAAAACACACATTGCACCTCACACAATAATAGTGGGAGACTTCAACACCCCACTCTCAAAAATGGACAAATCATGTAATCAGAAACTAAACAGAGAAACAGTGAAACTAACTGAAGTTATGGACCAAATGGATCTAACATATTTATAGAACATTCCACCCTAAAGCAAAAGAATATACCTTCTTCGCAGCACCTCATGGCACCTTCTCCAAAACTGACCATATAATTGGTCACAAAACAGGCCTCAACAGATATAGAAATATTGAAATTATTCCATGTACCTTATCACATCACCAGGGCCTAAAGCTGGTCTTAAACTCAAACAAAAACAATGGAAAACACACATACACGAGGACTTTGAACAATGCTCTTCTCAATGATAGCTTGGTCAAGGAAGAAATAAACTAATTAAAGACTTTTTCAAATTTAATGAAAATGACACATCATACCAAAATTTATGGGACACAATGAAAACAGTGCTAAGAGGAAAACTCATAGCTCTGAGTGCCTCCATAAAGAGAACAGAGAGAGCTTACACTAGCAGCTTGACAGTGCACTTGAAAGCTCTAGAACAAAAAGAAGCAAATATACCCAAGAGGAGTAGACAGCAGGAAATAATCAAACTTAGGGCCAAAATCAACCAAACAGAAACAAAAAGAACTGTACAAAGAATCAACAAAACAAGGAGCTGGTTCTTTGAGAAAATAAGCAAGCTAAATAAACCCTTAGCCAGACTAACCAGAGAGCACAGAGACAGTATCCAAATTAATAAAACCAGAAATGAAAAGGGAGACATAACAACAGAAACTGTGGAAATTAAAATAATCATCAGATCCTACTACAAGAGTTTATACTCAACAAAGTTTGAAAATCTGGATGAAATGGAAAACTTTCTAGATACACACCAGGTGCCAACATTTAAACAGGATCAGATAAACCATCTAAATAGTTCCATAAGTCCTGAGGAAATAGAAGCAGTCATTAATAGTCTCCCATCAAAAAAAAAAAAAAAAAAAAAAAAGCCCAGGACCAGATGGGTTTAGCAGGGAATTCTATTAGATCTTCAAAGAAGAGTTAATACCAATATTCTTCAAACTATTCCATGAAATAGAAACTCAAGGAACACTACCCAACTCATTCTATGAAGCCACAATAATGTTTATACCTAAACCAAACAAAGACCAAACAAGGAAGAACTTCAGACCAATCTCCCTCATGAACATTGATGCAAAAATACTGAACAAAATCCTTGGAACAAATCCAAGAACGCATCAAAACTATAATTCACTGCAATCGAGTAGGCTTCATCCCAGGGATGCAGGGATGGTTCAATATATAGAAATCCATCAATGTAATCCACTACATAAACAAACTCAAAGAAAAAAACAAATGATCATTTCATTAGATGCTGAAATGGCTTTTGACAAAATCCATCATCCCTTCATGATAAAAGTCTTGGAGAGATCGGGAATCCAAGGCCCATACCTAAACATAGTGAAAGCAATATACTGCAAACTGGTAGCCCACATTAAGTTAAACGGAGAGAAACTTGAAGCAATCCCACTAAAATCAAGGACCAGACAAAGCTGCTCACTCTCTCCCTATCTGTTCAATATAGTACTTGAAGTCCTAGCCAGAGCAACCATGCAACAAAAGGAGATCAAAGGTATACAAATTGGAAAGGAAGAAGTCAAAATATCACTATTTGCAGGTGATATGATCGTATACTTAAGCAACCCCAAGACTTCCACCAGAGAACTCCTAAGGCCGATAAACAACTTCAGCAAAGTGGCTGGATATAAAATTAACTCAAGCAAATCAGTAGCCTTCCTCTACTCAAAGGATAAACAAGATGAGAAAGAAATTAGGGAAATGACACTCTTCACAATAGTCCCAAATAATATTTCATACCTAGGTGTGACTCTAATGAAGCAAGTGAAAGATCTGTATGACAAGAACTTCAAGCCTCTGAAGAAAGAAATCAAAGGTTTCAGAAGATGGAAAGATCTCCCATGTTCATGGATTGGCAGGATCAATATAGTAAAAAATGGCCATCTTGCTGAAAGCAATCTACAGATTCAATGCAATCCCCATTAAAATCCCAAATCAATTCTTCATAGATCTAGAAAGAGCAATTCTCAAATTCATCTGGAATAACAAAAAGCTCAGGATAGCAAAAACTATTCTCCACAACAAAAGATCTTCTGGGGGAATCTCCATCCCTGACCTCAAGCTCTACTACAGAGCAACAGTGATAAAAACTGTTTGGTATTAGTATGCAGACAGACAGGAAGATCAATGGGATAGAATTGAAGACCCAGAAAAGAATCCACACACTTACGGTTACTTGATATTTGACAAGGGAGCTAAAAACATCCAGTGGAAAAAGAGCATTTTTAACAAATGATGCTGAATCAACTGGAGGTCTGCATGCAGAAAAATGCAAATCGACCCATTCTTATCTCCTTGTACAAAGCTCAAGTCCAAGTGGATCAAAGATCTACACAAAAAACCAGACACACTGAAGCTTATAGAGGAGAAAGTGGGGATGAATCTTGAACACATGGGCACAGGGGAAAAGTTCCTGAACAGAACACCAATGGTTTATGCTCTAAGAACACGAATTGACAAATGGGACCTCATAAAACTACAAAGCTTCGATAAGGCAAAGGACACGGTCAATAGGACAGGACAAGATCTTTACTAACCCTACATCCGATAGAGGGCTAATATCCAATGTATACAAAGAACTCAAGAAGTTTGTCTCCAGAGAATCAAATAACCCTATTAAAAAATGGGGTACAGCCGGGCATGGTGGCTCACGCCTGTAATCCCAGCACTTGGGAGGCAGAGGCAGGCGGATTTCTGAGTTCGAGGCCAGCCTGGTCTACAGAGTGAGTTCCAGGACAGCCAGGACTACACAGAGAAACCCTGTCTCAAAAAAAAAAACAAAAAAAAAGGGGGGGGGGAATACAGAGCTAAACAGGGAATTCTCAACCGAGGAAACTCAAATGGCTCTAAAGCACCTAAAGAAGTGTTTAGCATCCTTAATTATCAGGGAAATGCAAATCAAAACAACACTGAGATTCCACCTCACACTGGTCAGAATGACTAAGATGAAAAACTCAGGGAACGTCTCCATTGTTGGTGGGATTGCAGCTGGTAAAACCACTCTGGAAATCAGTTTGGTGATTCCTCAGAAAATTAGACCTAGTACTACCTGTGGACCCAGCTATACCACTCCTGGGCATATACTCAGAAGATGCTCCTACATGTAATAAGGATACATGCTCCACTATGTTCATAGCAGCCTTATATATAATAGCCAGAAGCTGGAAAGAACCCAGATGTCCTTCAACAGAGAAATGGATACATTGTGTATATATACAATGAAGTATACACAATGGAGTACTATTCAGCTATTAAAAACAATGAATTCATGAAATTCTTAGGCAAATGGATGGGACTAGAAAGTGTCATCTTGAGTAAGGTAACCCAGTCACAAAAGAATGCACATGGTATGTACTCACTGATAAGTGGATATTAGCCCAAAAGCTCAAAATAAACAATTTATAATTCACCCAGCACAGGAAGCTCAAGAAGGAGGACTTAAGTGAGGGTGCTTCGATTCCTCTGAGAAAGGGAACAAAATAGTCACAGGAGCAATAAGGGAGACAAAGTGTGGAGCAGAGACTGAAGTAAAGACCACCCAGAGACTGCCCTACCTGGGGATTCATCCTATAAACAGTCACCAAGCCAGGTGGTGGTGGCGCACGCCTGTAATCCCAGCACTCTGGGAGGCAGAGGCAGGCGGATTTCTGAGTTCGAGGCCAGCCTGGTCTACAGAGTGAGTCCCAGGACAGCCAGGGCTACACAGAGAAACCCTGTCTCGGAAAAAACAAATCCAAAAAAAAAAAAAAAAAAAAAAACAGTCGCCAAACCCTGACACTACTATGGACGACAAGAAGTGTATACCAAAAGGAGCATGCCATGGTTGTCTCCAGAGGCGCCCTGCCAGAGCCTTACAAATACAGAGGCAGATGCTAGCAGCCAACCATTGGACTGGGCATGGGGTCCCCAATGGAGCAGCTGGAGGGTGGCCTCGGAGGAGCTGAAGGGGTTTACAGCCCCATGGGAAGAACAATGATTTCGGCCACCCAGCCACCTCAGGACTCCCAGGAACTAAACCATCAACCAAGGGTACAAATGGTTCCAGCCAAAAATGTGACGGAGGAATGCCTTGTTGGGCATCAGTGGGAGGAGTGGTCCTTGATCAGGTAAAGGCTCAATAGATGCCCAACAAAGGGAAATCGAGAGGGTGGGAGGAAGGAGTGGGTTGGGTGGAGGGGCATATACATGGAGTCAGTGGGTGGGAGGAGGGGTTGGGGGTCTTTGGGGAGGGGGGAAACCGGGAAAGGTTTTACCATTGGCAATGTAAATGAAGACGATATTCAATTAAAGAAAGAAAGAGAGAGAAAGAAAGAAAGAGAAAAAAGAGAGAAAAGAAAGAGAAAGAAAGAAAGAAAGAAAAAAGAAACAAACAAACAAAGAAACAAAGAAGAAAGAAACCAAGCTGAGAAACCAGAGAAACAATCTAGTGAACAGTTTCTCTGTGACCTCTATCCCAGCTTCATCTGGTTTTTCCTCAGTGATGGACTGTAAGCCTTAAACCAGATAAACCCTTTCTTCCCCTAAGCTGGTTTTGTGCTGGGAACCAGAGAGCTTGGCTCAACGCCCCCCAGCTGAGCTGTTTGCACAGGTTTCTTGAGAGCAAAACATCCCGTGGCTTAGCTTGATTCCTGCCTTCCTGCCTGGTGTGGTACCAACTTCCCAGGTGCCTGACCTATGGCTATAATTGATTTTCCTGTTCCTTCCCTGGCCTCTGGTATATATATTGCTGGTCTCTCAGTAAAGCTTTGGCATTCTCCTTGCAGAATGACCTATGTCTGTGTTTTTTGTTAATCCCCCAGGCCTACGCCCGATACTCGGTACTGTGGCAGCGCGGGCGCTGTCAGTTTTGGTCAGCATTTTATCACAGAGACAAAAAGCAAACTAGGACAAAGGTCATCTTCAGCTCTGCAGTGGGCTGGAGGGCCAGCCTGAGCTATAGAAGACCTTCCCCAAAACAACAAAAAGTCATACGAGCATTATCCAATCAGTCATAAAATAAACTACTAAAGAAGAGAAGTTAGTGGCTTGTGTCATCTTATGCTCATATAGCTCCTTAGCACAGGGTGTCACTACATAGCCCTAGCTGTCCTAGGACTTACTATGTAGGCCAGGCTGGCCTGCATAACCAGAGGGATCTACTTGTCCCTGCCTCCCAAGTGATAGGATTAAAGGTCTATGCCATTACACCTGGAAAAAAGTCCAAAAGTGTTCACTGACTCTCACGTGTTAGGTGCTGCGTACGTGTCAGGGATAGCAACACAGTCACACTTCACCCCGTCGCCTTTTTCCTCTTTCTTTTCCTTTAGTGTGGGAGATGACCTGGCTCTGGCATGCTTGTACCTAGTTACACCCCAGCCTCAGCCTCGGCTCCTCATCTCTTCAGCCATTTTCCACTTCTAGGCTTTCACAAACAATGGAGTATTTAGAGTTGTTTACTTTTACTTTTATTATTTTTAAGTATGTATATGTATGTACCTGTGGGGTGAGGTTGTCCGTCTGAGTGCGTGTGCCCACAGAAGCCAGGGTGTGGACTTACAGATGGTTGTGAGCCACTTGTGTGTGCTGAGCATTGAACTCTGGCCCTCTGGAAGAGCAAGCAATACGTGCTCATGACTGCTGAGACATCTCCCCAGCCCCCATCTTTACTGAGAGGTATTAGTTGTTTTAACTTAACATTATGAATATATATACACACATGTATGTATATGTATGTGTATGTATATATGTATATGTATATATATATAGAGAGAAATTTGTTGTTTTTCACTTAACATTATGAACACACACATATATATATATTATATATACATATATAATATATATATATATTTGAGAGAGAGCACATTGACACGGACTTAATTGAAGTGCCACTTTCAGATGCTGAAGAACATCTTCATTCTATCGTAAACATTTTTACTTTTATTCTAGTCTCCTTCCTAGTGGCTGCCTATTTCATTCACTTGATACTGTCATTTGCCCAAGTATTTTATGGAACATTTATTTTACTTACAGTTTTAATGCATTCTTTAGGTATTTTACTTTTATTGTTGTTGTTGTTTTTCGGGGTCAGATCTTGCTGTGTGCCCAGTCTGGCCTCAGTCTCTCTGTCCCTCTGCCCCAGCCTCACTAGATCTGGAATTATAGGTATGTACCATTATACCATGGTTATTGTTATTTTAATTATTTTTTGAGATGAGTTCCCATACTTAGACCTGTTGCAGTCAGACATGAAATCCTTTCATTGGGGCCAGGATGGCTTTATAGGTCTGCAGGCTGTGCCTCAAGTCTCACCTTTTTAACCAGTTAGCGTTTGCCTGGAGGGTGCTGGATCAGATACGATGGAAGGGCAGCTCAGAGAGATCGGCGGAGGCAGGGGCTCCTGTTGCCCGGATGTGGGAACCCCATCCAGTTGCCCTTAGATCTAGGATATCTTTGTGAAGATATCTTTGTATATTCCTTAGTTTGAAGGTTAAGTCATTGTAGTGCATGATGCCCGGATCATAACCGCATTCCACAGGATGGGTGAATGTGTGACCTCAAGCAGGTTGCCTAATTTTCGGTAGCACCAGTGAGAATAGACCCTCCCTGGGAGAAGTATTATGAGATTAAACAAGATAGGGCGGCCGCTGTGTTCGGCTCAGTGCCTGCCTATCACGTGATCGACACACCAGGGGCGCATGTTCCATCCGCAGGATTCACTAAAGAATGTGTAGGTGACCGGCTGCTAGTCACACCGTGGGTTTGGCTTTCTTCCCCCACTACCTTCAGTTTTATTCCCACACACACATCTTGTGAGGTTAACTGATTTTAAATTGTCAGCGGAAACTCTATCGAGTAGGATGGTAGAGCGCTCGGGAGCACATGCTATGCCCTTGAACCCAAAGGCTTACAGTTTTCAAACATCTGGCTTTGCTTTTTTTTTTTTTTTTTTTTTTCGAGACAGGGTTTCTCTGTGTAGCCCTGACTGTCCTGGAACTCACTCTGTAGACCAGGCTGGCCTCGAACTCAGAGATCTGCTTGCCTCTGCCTCCCAAGTGCTGGGATTAAAGGCGTGCACCACGACTGCCCGGCCTTTTTTGTTTTTTTGTTTGTTTTTTTTTTTTTGTTTTTTTGGGGGGGTTTTTTTGGTTTTTTTTGTTTTTTTGTTTTTTTTTTTTTGGTAACATCTGGCTTTGAAAGAAAGAACGGGTGGACTAAGCTCAGGTCTGAAACAGCAGGCAGCATCGGCCCGGTCGGGTGGGTTAGGGTGGGGTGACAGTGAAGACCCCGCTAGGGAAATGACTAGAATTTTTTTCATGAGTGAGAAGTTTGTTAACCAAAGAGGACCGTGGGAATATACCCTTAACACTAATTAGCTGCAGGCGGGCTGTGCTGGGTTCCCGGTGAAATTCACAATAAAGACAGCAACTGAATCTTTTTTTTTTTTAATTAACAAATAAGTAAAATACCAGAATCTCAGGTAGCCCAGGCTGGCCTAAAAGTCACTATATAGCTGAGAATGACCTGGAAATTCTGACCCTCTACCCACATTCTATTTATGATAAAGATCAGACCCGGGGCTTGGCGTCTGCTTGGTGGCCATCCTACCTCCTGAGCTACGCACAGCTTCATAGAGCACACGTTATTCAACACAAAAGTCAAACAGCAAATAAAACCCCAGGCTCCTGGCTTCTAGTTCCAGCCACCGAACTCGCCATCATCTGGCTCTTGGGTTCCCTGGGACGAGCTGAGGTTATCTCTATGGGCCTGGATTTTGTTTTTCACGACACAGAAAGATAAGCGCCAAAATTTAGTTTGTGTAATGCCATTCCTGTTCTCATGGTAACGGGCGTCCATCAGCCCCAAAATACATAAATGGTACCCCAGCATTACAAGGATGTTACCTCGACAACTAGAGTTTAGAGTTTACATTTTTAAAGTCTCGTGGGAGGGCTTAATTTCACTTTCTTCCAGAAAGCCTTTGGGAAGAGAATATGCAGTGAGAACTGCAGATACTTATTTAGCCTTTCGTGAAATTGAAGATGCAAGATGCCCAGTAGGAACCAGCTTTCAGGGGCTTGAGAAATGGCTCAGGAGGTAATAGCACACCCTACCTCCTGCAAGCATGAGGACCTGAGTTCAAATCCCAGCACCCACCTAGAAAACATTTATCCATACAAAACACTAACCCCAGTTCACACCAGTAACCCCAGGGCTGTGCAGGATACAAACAAGTGAATCCCAAGGGTCCCTGGCCACCCGCCTAGCTCCAGGTTCAATGAGGTGCAGACAGATCAGAACATTCAGTGTCTGTTCTTCATACACACATGCATATCCACATATCCACACCACCACATAATAATAATAATAATAATGTCCTCTGTGATTGGGTGTGGTAGAAAAGCACTCAGGAGGTAAAGACAGGAGGATCAAGACTTTAAGGTCATCCTTGGTTCCATGCAAACTTGAGAACAGGTCGGACTTCATGGACCATAAAAAGCTTAAGAAATTATTTTTCTTCCTTTGTTTTGGTTTTTTGGGGGGATATTTTTTGTTTTGTTGTTGTTTGATTTGTTCTGTTGAGAGCATCTCACTGTGTGTAGCCTGGGCTAGCCTGCGGCTTGCTATGTGGATCAAACTGGCCTCAAACTCACAGAGATCCCCCTGCCTCTGCCCGTCAAGTTCTGGTATAAAAGGCATGTTCAACCAAGCATGGCACCTAAGGAATTAGAAAATATTAGACTATTTTGATTTTCTCAGAAGTTGTATATTCCATTCTCATCCTGAGACCAACAGAGCTAAGACTGCCTCTGTCATGTGTTTATGGGAACCCCCCATTTCTTTTTTTTTTTAAGATTTATTTATTTTATGTATGTGGGTACACCATGGCTGTCTTCAGACACACCAGAAGAGGGCATCGGATCCCCATTACAGATGGTTGTGAGCCACCATGTGGTTTGGGAATTGAACTCAGGACCTCTGGAAGAGCAGGCAGTGCTCCTAACCACTGACCCATCTCTCCAGCCCAAACCCCATTTCTGTAGCAGGGCACAGCAGTCCTGTGGACACAGGCCCTCTATGTATGGTACTGATACTGCCTAGGGGTGCAGGAACAGGTTCTGCCGATTAAAGAATTAAAAGTCAGGAAAAGTATGAAAGTCAAGCAAAGCTAAACTTTCTCTAAGAGGACAATTGTATTAACCTTTAAAAACAAAAAGCAGGGCTGGAGAGATGACTCAGTGGTTAAGAGCACTGACTGCTCTTCTGAAGGTCCTGAGTTCAAATCCCAGCAACCACATGGTGGCTCCCAACCATCTGTAACAAGATCTGATGCCCTCTTCTGGAGTGTCTGAAGAAAGCTACATTATACTTACATATAATAAATAAATAAATCTTTAAAAAAAAATAAAAACAAAACACTTAATGCTTAAAAACAAAAAGCAGAAGGGGCTGGAGAGATGGCTCAGTCATTAAGAGCACTGACTGCTCTTCTGAAGGTCCTGAGTTCAAATCCCAGCGACCATATGTTGGCTCCCAATCATCCTTAATGAGATCTGATACCCTCTTCTGGTGTGTCTGAAAACAGCTACAGTGTACTTACATATAATAAATAAATCTTTAAAATAAATAAATAAATAAATAAATAAATAAATAAATAAATAAATACTTAAAAAAAAAAGCAGACCCAGGCTTTAATCCCACACAACTTTAATCTCAGCACTTAGGGGGAAGAGGCAGGTGGATCTCTGAGTTCAAGGCCAGCCTGGTCCATATAATGAGTTCCAAGACAGCCCAGAATACAAAGAGAAACCCTGAGTAGAAAAAGCAAAAATTAATTAATTAATTAAAAAAAAACAAAAAAAACAAGAGCCAGGCAAAGTGGCACAAGCCTTTGACCCAATCACTTGGAAGGCAGAAGCAGGTGGATTTGTGCGAGTTCAAAGCCAGTTGGGCCAGCAAGAGCTGTGTAGGGACATAAAGCAGCCCTGTCTTAAAAGAAGAGGAAAAGGAAGGAAGGAAGGAAGGAAGGAAGGAAGGAAGGAAGGAGAAGAAAAGACACGGCCGAGAGCAGGGCAGGACTGCTGTAAATCTCTGTGTAGTTGCACAGAGGAAGAAAATGGAAAGGAAATGAAGTCATGCTATTGAGTCAGGCTCACACGGAGGTCACGCAGGGTCAGAGAGCACGTTAGCACCGAGTTTCTCAACCTGTGGGTCTCGACCCCTTTGAGGGTTGAATGATCCTTCCATAGAGGTTGGATATCAGATATCCTGTGTATCTGATATTTACATTACAATTCATAACAGTAGAAAAATTACATTTGTGAAGTAGCAATGAAAATAATTTTATGGTTGTGGGTCACCACAATGTGAGAAAGTGTATAAAAGGGACGCGGCATTAGGAAGGCCGAGAACCACTGCCTTAGAGAAAGACTAAGGAATCTTAAAGGACCAGGAACAAAGCTTACTCAAGCTCTGTCCAACATCAGAAAGGAGTGAAAAGGAGAGCTAGGAAAGGCAGACAGACCCAGCTCAACTTCATGGCAGCACAGTGGGGCCAGGAATTCTGGGAAGGAAAAATATAGGGTCCCATTAAAGGGGTAATTATTCCAATTTTCTCTTTAGCATGGCTTAAGGTAAGCCTGCCTTCCCAGGGATGGCCCTGCCTTCTTGGAGTAAGGTGTCGGCTGACTGGGTGGTTAACTGCTTAATTTATTTATATTTTGAGTGGCTTGGAGTACTCAGTCTCTACATAGGCCAGAGATTCCCACCTCTTGACCTGAAGGAACCAATTTTCTTTGAATGGGCCTTTGCTGTTGCTGCATCAGCATCCGCAAGTGTCCCTCACACTGTAGGCCGACTGTCCAGATAGTCCAGCATCTGAAAGTGTCTCTCACACGGTAGGGTGACTGTCCAGATAATCCAGCATCTGAAAGTGTCTCTCACACGGTAGGGTGACTGTCCAGATAATCCAGCATCTGAAAGTGTCTCTCACACGGTAGGGTGACTGTACAGATAGTCCAGCATCTGAAAGTGTCTCTCACACGGTAGGGTGACTGTACAGATAGCCCAGAGAGTGGGCCTCCCTGGATTGTTTGTTTCCCCTGCCTGGAGCGACCCTTTAACTGTCACATGAAATGTCACCAGTCACCGCCTTGCTGACTCCAAGTTATAAGTATGGAGGGCCAGCCTCAGGGTGCCCTCGGAGCCGGAACAGACAGCCAGAGACAGAGGCCTCCACAGACAAGCTCTGTACGCTGTTTGTTTCTTCTCCCAGGGATCTTCCAGGCCGGGTAAGCGGTCCATGTCCAAGGCCACAGAGCGGCAAGGGATGACTGCAACCAACCACGCCTGAGAGAGGGCTGCTGGGAACTGTCCCTGTCAGAGCCAGGCCAATGACAGACTAGAGTCTCTGTCTCTCACTTTGTCCTTTGGTTTCTAGGACTCTACCCCAACAGGAAGACTTGTGGAGAGCCCGTGGTCCCAATGGATAATGTCCGGGTGCTCTGGTACATTCTACACATGTTTGTTTCCTGACTGCTCCCCAGACCAGAGTTGACTATTCCCTAGGAAGTGCATGTGAAGGTCAGGACAATGTCAAAAGTCAGTTCTCTCCTGCCACATGGGGCCCAGGGATTGAACTGAGGTCATCAGGCTTAGGCGCAAGCCCCTTTACCTGCTGAGCCATCTCACTGGCCCTAAGTTGGGTTTTGTTGTTTTGTTTTGTTTTTTTGTTGGTTTTCTTATATTAAGATTTATTACATTTATTCGCTTGGGTGGTGGTGCACAGATGAAGGTCAGAGCTGGTGCCGGCTGCTTCTCTCCTGCCACCATGTGGGCCCCAGGGTCAAACTCTAGGCTTCAACAGCAAGAGCTTCACCATCTTCACAGCCCTAAAACTACTTCTTCAATTAATTAATCTTTAAAATTTCATGTGCACTGCTGTTTTGCCTGCATGTGTGTCTGTGTGAAGGTGTCAGCGCCTCTGGTGCTGGAGCTGCAGAGAGTTGTGGGCTGCCACGTGGGTGCTGGGTCCTCCGGAAGAGCGGCCAGTGCTCTCTCTCTAGTTTCTCAGATTCATTCTCTTCCCCAGTGTTGCTTATTGAAAACTCCTTCCTTCCTTCCTCCCTCCCTCCCTCCCTCCCTCCCTCCCTCCCTCCCTCCCTTCCTTCCTCCCTTCCTTCCTCCCTCCCTTCCTTCCTTCCTCCCTCCCTTTCTTTCCTCCCTCCCTTCCTTCCTTTCTTTTCTCCTCCCTCCCTCTCTCCTTCCTTCTTCCCTCCCTCCCTCCTCTCTTCCTTCCTTCCTTCCTTCCTTCCTTCCTTCCTCCCTCCCTCCCTCCTTCCCCCCCTCTCTCTTTCTCTTTCTTTCTTTGTTTCTTTGTTTCTTTCTTTGTTTCTTTCTTTCTTTTGTTTTTTGAAACAGGGTTTCTCTGTGCAGCCTTGGCTATCCTGGAACTCACTCTGTAGACCAGGCTGGCCTCAAGCTCACAGAGATCCTCCTGCCTCTGCCTCCCAAGTGCTGGGATTAAAGGTGTGCACTGCCCCCAACCACCCAGCCTGGTCTTTTCTTATAAGGCTCCGCCCTCCGTTTAATCAAGCCAGAGCCTCCTCCTGTGAGTACTGTCACAGTGGGATTGGGATTTCAAAGTAGGAATTTGGGGGCAAGGTAAGCAGACTCGCTCAGAGGTTATCCCTGGTTTCCAGGAGGCAGGGGTGGTTTCATAAAGGGAGGGGTAGCTGTTGTCTTATCAATGGAGGGTTCTGCCTGTGAAAATGGTCACATGATGGACGAAAGGCGTGATATGCAAAGTTTTCCAAAGACGTGGGCAAGAGAGCTAGATAAATGACCCACCATTTAAGAATACTTCCAGCCGACCGGAGCCCAGTCAGTCTGGGGCCCTGCTGTAACCTCAGGGTCCAGTCATTTGTGGAACGAAGAGGCTGTTATAGGATCCATGGTGATTCCTCACCCCCACCCCCAATATCCCCTGGAAACTCCTGTTAGCTCTTCAGCCTCGGGCCAGGCACATCTCTAGGTAACTACTGTCCCACCCTAAGCCTGAACAGTACTGCGTCCCACGCTGTCTGCTGCCCTCCTCCGCGGGCATTCTTAGCTTCTCTTGCCATCTCACAGGAAAAGCCATCTTCCTGGCTCACTTATCTTCTTGGAATTAGAAAGTTCCCTTTGGTGACCAGGAACAGTGGCCAGCCCTACCTGGGTGGTGGCAACTGCCTGCCAGCCACAGCTGCGTGTGCTTTATGGCCTGCTGCACACTTTTGGCACACTGACCTAATTATAAAAAATAATAAGGCACATTTATAAAGTACAGAAAAGTAAAAGTAGAAAAATATTAAAAATTTTGCCACCCAGAGGCAGTCCCTGTTAACATTTTGATATGCTTCCTTCCTGGTTTTAGACATTTTTCTACAGTTGGCATCTTTCTATACATAATTCCATCTTTAATTTTTCTTTGCCTATAACAGTGTTTTCTCTTATCATTAAACTTTGTTGAAGATTGTTTTCTTACCATATTAGGGTTTTAAGAATACTTTTTTGCTTGCTTGCGTGTTGAGACAGAGTCTCACCTTTCCCAGACTGATCTTGAACTTGCTATGTAGCTGAGGATCTGGAAGTCTTGCCTCTACTCTGAAGCACACCCCACACTCAGCGTCATAGTAGTTTTAAATTATAAAAACGACAATGCTCATTCTAGAGATACAAAATAATTCAGAACCAGAGGAAGTCACTTGAGACAGTTTAGTTTTATCTTCAAACCTCATATACGCATAAAAGACAAGAAAGAAAGTAGAAAATTATCCTCTGTCACCTACACAAAGAGCATGGCCCCTGTGGGCCTAAACTCACACACAACTCAGACACACACACAATACACACATACATTCATGCACACTAACACAATTCATGCACACACACTCATACACACTAATACAATTCATACACACACACTCATACACACACTAATACATACACTAACACAATTCATACACACACATACTCATAAACACTCATGCACACACTCATACACACACTACCACAATTCATACAGACACTCTCATACACACTACCACAATTCATATACACACACACTCATACACATACACTAACATAATTTATCACACACTCATACACACACTAACACAATTCATACACACACACTCATATACACATATAAACTAACACACTCACACACATATTCACCCACATACACACACACACACACACACATAAACATGAATACATACATAAATAAAATTGAAACAATAGCTCTACAATTAACTGAGGCCTGAGGATGCAGGAAAAGCTAGCATATAAGTCAGTCCAGGCGTCAACACCTGCCCTGGGTGATAGACTACAACCACTTTCCTCCCCAAGCTGGTTTTGGTCATGGTGCCTTATCACAGCAATAGAAGCCCAAACTAGAGGGTCTGTAGAGATGGCTCAGCAGCTAACAGCATTTGCTCTTCTTCTAAAGGAGAAGCCTGTGGGTTCAATTCCCAGCACCCACATGGCAGCTCACAACCACCTGTAAATCCAGTCCCAGGGGATCCAACAGCTTTTTATTGTCTCCATGAGCATCAGAGACACAAGTGGTGTATAAGCATCCATGCAGACAAAGCACCTTACACAGAAAAATAGACTTATTTTTAAAGAAAAATGAAATAATGTAGATGAAACCCTCTCACACCTGGCAGGCAGTAAGTGCAACAATATGTCACTATGATTTACTTATCCCTGGGGTATTACATTAAATAGCAAACACTAATGCGAACACTGTTACATATGCCTGTAATCCTAGCACTCTAGAGACTGAGGCAGGAAGACCCTAAGGTGGAGGCTAGCCAAGACTGCATGATGAGACATTACCCCAAAACTCTAAAAGCGAAACGTAAATGTCGAAAGCTAGTTAACAGATAAACATGCTTCATACTTATAATCTGAGTACTTGAGAGCTAGCGACAAGAGGATCAATAATTTAAGACTATCCTTGGCTACATAGTGAGTTTAAGGCCAGCCTGAGCTACATGAGGCCCTGCCTCAAAAAAAATTAACATTTTCTTCAAAGGACTCTGTTTATTGCTTTGAATTTTTATTTGTTTTAAAGATGTTTTTTAAAGAGATTCATTAGCTGGGTGGTGGTGGCGCATGCTTGTAATCCCAGCACTTGGGAGGCAGAGGCAGGTGGATTTCTGAGTTAGGGGCCAGCCTGGTCTACAGAGTGAGTTCCAGGACAACCAGGGCTACACAGAGAAACCCTGTCTCGAAAAAAAAAAGATTCATGTATTTATTTTATGTATGTGAGTACAATGTAGCTGTATTAATGGTTGTGACCCATGTGGTTACTAGGAATCGAACTCAGGACCTCTGCTCACTCTGGCCCCACTTGCTCTGGCCCAAAGATTTATTTATTAGTATATGTAAGTACACTGTATCTGTCTTCAGACACACCAGAAGAGGGCCTCAGATCTCATCACAGGTGGTTGTGAGCCACCATATGGTTGCTGGGATTTGAACTTAGGAACTTCAGAAGAGCAGTCAGTGCTCTTAAATCACTGAGCCATTTCACCAGCCCCAAGATGTTTTATTTTTATTTAGGGGTGTGTGTGTGTGTGTGTGTGTGAATGTTTGTTGGGAGTGGTCAAGGAGTATAAGCACATTGAATTCAGTGCCCATAGAGGCCAGAAGAGGGCATCAATACCCAGAAGGTAGAGTTATAGTAGGTTGTGAGTCACTTAACATAGGGGCTGTGAACTAAACTTGGGTCCTCTGAGGGGAGCAGTACATACTCTTAACTACTGAGCCATCTCTCTACCCCTTTAACATATTTTAAACATACATTAAAAATAACAGAATTGTTCCTGCACATGGTAGAACAAAACTTTAATCCCAGCACTTGGTGAGGCAAAGACTGTTAGTTCTCCATGAGTCCAAAACCAGTTGGCCTATGTAGTAAGTTCCAGACCAGCCAGGACTGTGTAGAGAGACCCTATTGAAAAATAAAATAAGATAAAATAAAATAAAATGGAAAAAGAAAAAACTAAATATTGATTTGTTTATTTGCTTGCTTAGACAAGGTCTCATATGTAGCCTTGGCTAGCCTGAACTTCACTACTAGAGAGCCTTACTGGGGTGCCATGCCACCCGGCAGGAACTTGACATCGACCAAGGTGAAGTTCGTCTCCCAGCCTTTGAACAGGAACTCCTGTGTTAGCCATAATCCCCTCCACCTGGTGTGGAGCGCTCAGACCAAGGTGAAGCCCATTGCTCTTCAAGGACCTGCAGTTTCCTGAGAAACACTAGCCACCTGTGGAGCAACCTAACTGGTTCTGGAGAGAAGTTTCCAGCCTTTACAGGAAGGGTCTTCCTCTGCCTATATATTTGGAGTTCTCCATTAAACTTTGAGATCTTGAGCAGCTGGTGTTGTCTTGGTCTCGATCTCTTTTCGCCTCCTTCTCATACATCCCCAGCTTCCCTTCCAGGTAACCTGATCGATGTAACTGCGGGGAGTTACACGTAAACCAGGCTGTCTTCAAACGCATAGAGATCTGCTTGTCTCTGCCTCCCCAAAGTGCTGGAATTGAAGGTATATGTTGCTAAGCCCAGCAACTGAGGAGGCTTGTTGTTTTTAGTGTCTCCAAATACCAGGCTGGCCAAAGATGACCTTGAACTTCTGACCCTCCTGTCTCATCTGTCTGAGTTTGGGGATTATGTGTGGCACCGTGCCCTGTGCCACATCCCTCTTATCGGAAGAATGAAGTACAGTCCCGCAGCCCCACAGCCCCGCAGCCCCGCAGTCCCGCAGCCCCGCAGCCCCACATCTAGCAGACTGGGATCCAGTGAGGGATCTGCTACTGCTACCGCCACAGACCTGAACCTCAGAGCAAGGTCCTTAGGAAGCAGTCTCAGGCTGTAAACATCTGGGACCAGGAAACTGCAGTTGTTGTGTTTGTACACACTGATCAATCATTAAGAAACACTCAGACTCCAGAGAACAGCTTTGCCCGTTTATCCCGGGCCATATGTCTCACCCATGACAAAACCCACAGCCACTCAAGATTTCACACACGCAGACCTTCCTTCACTCTCCACAGCTCTGCAACTAAGCTGTTGTTGAAGAATGACTACTTAACATTTAAACAACATAATGGTAAGTAATGCTCATGACTGCAGTCATCTCAATACACAGTTCTTTAGACGTGAGTAGGCCCTTACAATACATCTACACAACGAGATAGTTTCCATTGGTACCAAGTGCCACCCACATCTGTAGTCTCATCGATTCAGGCACAATTGCATGGGTGTTTGGGGGCAAAGTCATGACATGGTGACATCACAGAGCAGGGCTCGCAACCACACAGAAAACATTATAGTTCACTGAACAGGTCCTAGACTGTTTCTTGGCATGTTCAGGTACAACCTAAGAGTCTGGGACCTCACACTGGCGACCTCACACCAGCTTTCACCTCCCTCAGATCTCCATAGCAAGATCCAAGTGGACAGACTCCTGGCTGCCGCCACCACAAACTCACACGTCTGACCCCAGGAGAGCTGAGAAAGTGCCAGGCACTCATGAATTACCTGAGCGGCACACAGGTGGCCTCCTGCGACGTCGCAGAGGCCATTTATAGAGTGTGTAGGATCCAGCCCTGAGGTGTGAGGTTGGAAAAAGCCAGTTTTGGCATCAGACTGGCCCGTAATGAGGACTAAACAGGATGCCAGAGCCAGGCATAAACACATCCAAGTTTATAAGCACCCAGGTAGCCTGGCCTCTGCTTTCTGCTGTGCCTTGCCTCTGGCAAACAGGCCAACAGATGCTTGGCAGCTAAGTGAGGCCTTCGGGAGGTCCCAGGGTAGGAAAGACTCTTGTGCTGTGGAAACATTCAATAAGGAGTCGGGCCAGGGCTCTACATAAACCTAAACGCTCGAAAGGGGCATGTCTTTCCCTGTCACTCCTCAGACAGACATCTTGGCCTTGTGGTGTGGCTAGTCATGGCCTCCCTAAGACACCCAAGGACTCTGCAGCCTTCGAAGCAGCTATCGACAGCTTGTTAGTGTGTAATTGTGACATGGTGACTGCACTCGAGCCAGAGGAGGAGCGGCTCAGTATCCCCAGGATCCAATGGGGCACCTGACATGGTCCAACACAAAGATGCTTCTTCTAAACATTAACGATGCTCGGAAGTATCTTCTTTAGAACTGTTGCATGTCCTCACATTCTAGGAAATGTGTATGATTTTATAGCACATTTGAGTAAACTGGAGGGGACAGAGGGACATCTGTACGGCACTTGATGGAAAAAATAACTATGCTTCCTATGAAAGGAGTGTAAAAAGGAAAATCGAGAGCACGTTAAATGGCGAACTTGTACGAAATTTTCCAAATAAAACATTTTCAAATTTTTAATGAGAAACCTGAGCTTGCTTCCACGAGCATAACTTTTAAAAAATTTATAACGTATTTTATTCAACCTAATATATCCCACTATTATAATTTCAACACGTCATTTGTATAAAAGTCACTCAGGGGATAGTTAGCATTCTTGTTTTCTTACTGTTTTAGCCAGGGTTCTCTAGTAGAACAGAACTAAGGGAATATATATATATATATATATATATATATATATATATATGAATTTAATAAGTCAGCTTAAAACAGTAACAACAGCAGGACCCCACTTGAGAACTGAGTAGTTGCTCTGAGCTTGAAGCTGAAAGTCTGAACAGTAGGGCAAGGACCCCAGTTACTCAGTCCACAAGGTAGAGTGCCTCAGTAGTCCCGACCTGACACCAGAAGCCCAGAAGGTTCCTGGAGAGCCACTGGGCTCTAGTCCATATGAAAGCTTGGGAAGCTGCTTCTACTATGACTTCAAAAGCAGCAACAGGGCAGATCAGCTCTGTGGCAAGAGCGGACAGTGAGCTGTGGTGAGACACAGGCTATTTTCCAGTGTGAGCTGGGCTTCCCAGTCAGGGCCAAGGAGGAGAGCTCTTCCGGCGAGGCCCTAGGCAAGTGATTCTAATTTGTGGCAAGCTGACATTAAAATCAGCAATTATATCTACTAAGTTAGGCATCCAGTGTGTTCTATAGACAGAACACCTCAGAGTTGGCCAGCTCAAGAGAGAAAGAGAGAGAGAGAGAGAGAAAGAGAGAGAGAGAGAGAGAGAGAGAGAGAGAGAGAGAGAGATTGTACGCTTGAGTGCACTACCTGCAGACAGTCCCTGGAACTTGAGTTCATGTGAGTACTAGGAATCAGCCTAGTGTTTAATTGCTGAGCCATCTCTCCAACCCTAAACATCTTTAAAGTGTTCCTTTATATGCTTGAAATAGATAAGTAATTTCCAGGGAAGATTTTTTTCACTGATCATGTATGTAAGGTTTTAGTTATTGCTCACTAGTGTGAAATATTGTCCTAGTAGATTTTTTTTTTCCGAGACAGGGTTTCTCTGTTTAGTCCAGGCTGCCCTGGACTCATTCTGTAGACCAGGCTAGCCTCAAACTCAGAAATCTGCCTGCCTCTGCCTCCCATGTGCTGGGATTAAAAGTGTGTGCCACCACTGCCCAGCATAGGATGAGGGTCTTAAAGCCCACACCCACAGTGACACACCTACTCCAACAGGGCCACACCTTCTCACAGTACCACTCCCTGGCATATACATACCATCACAGCAGGGTTACTAGTCCATATGTTCTCAGGGCTGACCATCTGGCACTGGGTGACTAGTGGGTGAGCCCCTCCCTGGGCAGGGCCATGTCCCCTGTTCCCAGCGTTCCTTAGTTGCCCGTAGTTCTTTACCTAGAGTTGAGGCCACAGCTTTCCACCTTCTATGTTAGCATGTCCATTGGCGTGGTCCTTGTTCAGGTCATGTTGAGGCAGCCATGTTGGTGAGACTTCATGGATGTAACTTTGGTTAATGTTTTAATTTTTAAAAAATCTACTGCTGGGCAGTGCCTCTGGGGGTTGGAGAGCTGCTCAGTGAGTAAAAGCACTGGCTGCTCTTCCAAAGGTCATGAGTTCAAATACCGGCACCCACAGAATCTGCCTCCCAAGTATACAAACTCACGCTGCACCACCACATAATGCATTATTGAGATAATACACACCATAAAACCACCAATTTCAGATGTACAGTTGTGGGGCTGGAGAGATGGCTCAGCAGTTAAGAGCACCGACTGCTTTTCCAGAGGTCCTGAGTTCAATTTCCAGCAACCACATGGTGGCTCACAACCATCTGTAATGGGATCCGATGCCCTCTTCTGGTGTGTCCAAAGACAGCAACAGTGTATTCATGAATATTAAAAAAAAAAATACCGATGTACAGTTGTGGCTTTGAGTATATTCACCAAGTCGTCCAGGGACTTCAGCTTCCTGTTTGTCACATGGAGATAATGACATACAACCTCATGCAATTGTTGTAAGACAGGAACGCGATAATAAATGTAATGTGCTTGGCCCATTTCCCAGCGCAAGGCAGACTCTCCATAAATTACCACCGTTGTTCCAATAATGAGGGTGACAAGGACGGCAGAGGGAGAGGAACAGTTGGGTTGTCTTCTTTTCAGGAACACAGAGCAGGGAGCCAGCCCAGGACTCTGCTGCAGGGTTTACGGAAGTGGGGTGACCTAGCTACCACAGGGCATGCTCTGGTGCCCATCAGGTGTCACAGGTGGGCGCACGGGGACCTGATAGCTGCTCAACAGCTGTACAGACTGCCACAGAGTTTCAAGTCATGAAGTGCAGAGAAAGGCTGTTTCTTACTGAAAATTAGTGGGAGGAGAAAGTCAAGTCAGAAGCAAGAGAAGTCATGTCCTTCTCTAAACTTTGATCAACTGCTCCCTGGCCGCAAAAGATTAGCTCAAGATTTTAAAAACCAAAATAAAATGTGTTGTTCATGATTCCCAGAAGTAGTGAGTATTAAAACTTAATAGAGAAGAAAAACAAGGGTTTGTTGTTGTTGTTGTATTGTTTTTTGTTGTTGTTTTTGGGGGGCAGGGGGAGACAGGGTTTCTCTGTGTAACCCTGTCTGTCCTGGAACTCAGAGTTCTGCCTGCCTCTGCCTCCTAAATGCTGGCATTAAAGGTGTGTGCTACCACTGTTCTGCTTAGCTAGAAAACAATTTTGAATGCTTTTTTTTTTCCTTTTTCTTTTTTTTAGAGAAGGTCTTACTATGTGGCTCTGGCTGGTCCAGAACTCTCACCTTGTAGATAAGGCTGGCCTTAAACTTGCAGGGAACTGTGTGCTGCTTATTTCTCCCTCCCAGATACCAGGAGGCTAAGAATTTAAGTGTTCTTACCACAGAAGTCCTGACTGTCTGAGGTGTTGGACATGAGGGGACCATTGCACAGTATTTACAGACATTGACCACGAATGGTCAGAATGACAAGATGGCTCAGCGGGTGGTAGCCTCTGCTATGATAATCTGACTAGAAATTCAATCCTCAGAACCCACAACAAGGAGAGAAAAACAACACCAAAAAGCTGTTCTCTGATATCCACATATGCACACAATGGAGAGAACACACACACATAAACTAATAACAAGTAAACATTTTAAAATAGGGGCTGAAGAAACGGCTCAACAGTTACGTGTAGGCACTGTTCTACAGGGGACTCAAGTCCAGTGCCCAGCACACACACTGGTGGCTTATCCCCTGTAACTCCAGCTTCCAGAGATCTGACGCCCTCTTCTGGCCCCCACGGAGATCTGGCCCCACAGGCTCCTGCACTCATGTGCACAAACCCACACACATACACATACTTTAAAATAAACAACAATTAAAAAAAAACCAATATAGTGGCCCACACCTCTAGTCCCCACCCTGGGGAGCCTGGTGCAGAAAGATTGCTCAGAGGCTGAAGCCAGTTTGGTCTACTTACTGAGTTCCAGGCCAATCAGGTGAAACTCTGTCTCAAAATTAATTTATTAGTTAATTAATTAAAATCAAAACCAAATAAACCCGCAAGTGCTGCTGAGTGTGGTGTGCACCCCCGTGACCCCATCATTCAGGCTGACAGAGGGCAAGTTGAAATGTTTGGCTTTTGTGTTTCTTTTTTGTTCTGTTTGTTGCTGCCGTTTGTTTTGAGACAGTGGTTCAGAGAGGCCAGGCCTCCAAATCCCCTATAACCATAGATGACGGGATCATCCTGCTTCTCCTTCAAACATGCTTAGATTACAGCTGGACTGTGTCACCCCACCCCCACCCCCACCCTCAGTTAATATGATGCCAGGGACCTAGGAAGCACTCTATCTTCTGAGCCTCCAGCCCAGTCCTCTGCTTTGGGTGGCTAGATAGGGTCTCACTATCTCATCCACACTGACCTCAAACTCACGAGCTCAAACAATCTTCTACCTCAGCTTCCCAAAGAGCTGGCCTCAAACGGCCCTCCTGCCTTATCCTCCTCAAGGGCTAAGATTAGAAACATTTACTAACATGCATGGTTATGTATATATTTGAGACCTGTCTCAAAAAATACATATATATATTATATGTATAAAATTTACAGACATATGTTATGTATACAAATATATATGTATGTATATATGTATGCATATACACATGTGTGTGCATGTATATATGTGTATATATTTTAAATATTTACTTTTTTGTTTATCTATTTTGTGACAGGGTCTTACTGTGTCACCTTGACTGGTCTGTAACTCACGGAGATCCACCTGTCTCTACTCCACCAGGCAAAATTTTTTCTTGTTAGCAATTGTCACTCCAGGTCTCTTGGAAATGGAGGAGCAAAGCAAGAAGTTACTTTCTTTTCCCCTAAGGCGGAGACCAGTAAATGAAAAAGGGGAATCTGGGGTTGATGTTTAGTCATAGAGCATCCCGGTGAGGGGCGGGAACGCGGAGAGGAGGAGCTGAGCTGGTGAGGAAGGCGGATCCTTCGTGATTAGTGACAGGCGTTGAGCAGTCAGTGGGGTCCAGAGCGCCGGCACCACACCTGCTTATGATCCATTTTGATCCTTGACTCTTTCTCACACCGTCTTCCCTCTTCCTCTCCCTCCTCCTTCCCTGTATCGGGTAATTTTGGTCACTGTGACAGAAAATTTAACATAAAAACTTGGAGGAGTTTGTTTTTGTTCACGGTCTCGGAGGGCTCAGTCCTTACCGCCAGTCTTTAACAGGGAGCTGCTCTCGTGGAGGACCCGGAAGCCGCGGAAAGGGAAGGCTCGTCCTTTCTTGCGGTCTCCTCTTCTCCAACCCAAGCACCGGGCCCATAGGCCTCATACCTAACCCACATTTGGCGTGGGTCATGCCTTGATTAATCCTGTGAACATCCTCTGTCCTCCTGGATACAGCCAGAGTGTGCCCCATAATCTAGGGAGGTTGACATTGTAAGGGTGGACCATCACATTCCTGTGCTTTCCTGATAGTCACTATTTTATTTTATTTTTTATTTCACTTCATTTTAAGACAGAGTTTTGCTGTATAACCCTGGCTGGCCTAGAACTTGCTGTGTGGACCAGGGTGACCTCAAACTTGCGGTAATCCTTTTGTCTCTGCCTTCTAAATTCTGGAATTATGGGTACGCACCACCAGACCTGGCTCCTCTTCTCCTTCTGGGTCACATTAGTTTGTTTGTTTGTTTGTTTGTTTGTTTTCCCCAATGACAGAAACCACATGACCCGAGTCACTCTGCATATAGCTTATTTTACTTAACATGATAGCCTCCATCTTCACTCACTTATTGAAAATGGTATCACCTTGTCCTTCTTCACGGCTGAGTAGTACTCCATTGTGATATTGTTTCAGTCAGCGTTGTATAGATGTGAAGAGACATCCTGATCATGGCAGCTGCTAAAGGAAAGTATTTAATTGGGGCTGGCTTACAGTTTTCAGAAGTTTAGTCCATTATCATCATGGTGGGGAGCAAGCATGGCAGCGTGCAGTCAGACATGGTGCTGGAAAAGTTCTACATCTGATTCAGAGAGAGAGATATAGAGAGCCAATAGTGGTTCATATACAGAGCCACCCACCCCTATTCAAAGCCACACAGATCAATATGGATCTTCCTTACCCATTCATCACCTGACGTACTGATCCCACGGCTCGGGCGCTGTTTACACCAAGCGTAAGTGTACAGGCACTTTTGCGTGCTCGCCTCATTTCAGGTAAACGCCCAAAGTGTTGCATCATGGGATAGATCTGTAGGTTGCTGTTGTGAAAAGGCTTTCTCTTTCAACGTTTTCTTTTTTCTTTTTTTAAAGATTTATTTATTGTTATATCTAAGTACACTGTAGCAGTCTTCAGACACACCAGAAGAGGGAGTCAAATTTCATTATGGATGGCTGTGAGCTACCATGTGGTTGCTGGGATTTGAACTCAGGACCTTCTGAAGAGCAGTCAGTGCTCTTAACCACTGAGCCATCTCCCCAGCCCCCTCTTTCAAACTTTTCATGTCATGCCCAGATAACTTGCAACAAGCTGAACTGTTTGGGCAAGTTATTTAAATTCTGTAAGCATTTATTTCTTTTTCTATTAAATGGGGACAATCCTTATCCTACAAGACAGTATTTTGGCATTTCCTCTGTGGTAAGGTATAACTGTAAATATACCATATTGGGCTGGGTATGGTTCAGTTGATACAGTGTTCCCTTAACATGATGATGCCATGTGTTTGATACCCGGCACTTGGTCCACTAGCTACAGTAGCACATGCTTCTCTTCCAAGTACTACAGAGGGAAAAGAAGTTCAAGGTCTGGGGCTAGAGATTGCCTAGCACTTAAGAGTATGTACTTCACATAAAAACAAAATCAGAAACCATAATATATAGGCAAAAGATAAAGGAAAACAAAACAAACAAAAAAACAGACCAGGTAAAGCATTGTGAGCAAAAAAAAACAAAACAAAAAACAAACAACAAACAATAAACAAAACCCAACACCTCCCACACTGTCAGTGAGTTCATTTTGTGTTGACATCTACTGCTGAGCATGGGACTCAGCCTTAAGTTTGTACACCCAGTGACAGTCTGTTGGAGAGAGCTAATTTGTCCTTTATGGGTAGTTATCAGATACAGATAGCTTCCGCATTAGGGACGGGGACTGTGTCCTCTTCCTCTCTCTGTGCTAGGACCCCATCTGGCTTAGACCTGTGCAGTGCTCTTGCAGAGGTTTGGCTCCCAGGAAGTGAACAACTGTGCCAGGAAGCTCACAAGCACCTAGGACTTCAGTTCCACGAGACTCAACCCTCTTTTCCAGCCTCCAGGCACATATGTAGTGAATAGACACATGGCATCAAAACACCCATACACACTATCTTGGTTAGGGTTTCCATTGCTGTGAGGAGACACCATGACCAAGGCAAACATTTAATTGGGACTGGCTTATATCATGGTGGGAAGCACGGCAGCAACCAGACAGACATGGTGCTGGAGAAGGAGCTAAGAGTTCTACATCTAGATCTAACCGTAGCCAGGAGAGAAATGGCATCCTCGGGCAGCTCAGAGGAGTCTCAGAGCCCACCTGCACAGTGACACGCCTCCTCCAACAAAGCCACACCCACTCTAACAAGACCACACCTCCTAACAGTGTCACTTCCCATGGACCAAGCATATTCAAACCACCACATATGTAAAGAAAAGAAGAAGAAAAAAAGACAGGATCTTACTTTGGAATTGTAGCTAGCCTTAAACTCACTATGTGGACCAGACTGGCCTTGAACTCACAGAGACCCACCTGCTTCTGCCTCCTGAGTGCTGGGAGGCAGCACACGAGCACAGTGAATACTCATATTATAGACTCGCTGTTCCTGATGGTGGCCACTGGTGTGCAACAAGAATGGCCGGTCCCTTGGGGTGTACGGTCAAACTCTTGCTCAGCTCTGACCATAGCTCCAACCTGCCCCATTTGTGGCTGCTGCTTATCCCAGAGTTGGCCCTCCTTGTCTTGAGAGGAGCTGCAAGCTTAAGAGACCTGACTCCTCAGAGACCTGTGTTTAAATGCCCGCTGTCCCCACAGGGAGGAGGGAATCAGCCACATTCGGGGCTCTCAGCCAACTCAGCCAGGGTGTGAAAGCTGGACAGGGTCACATTGCCAGTGATCAGAGGGAGGTCATTTCTGTCATCGCCTGTGAGTCAGAACGTGCAAGGTCGCTGGCTGCCTTTTGCTCTGTTCTGCTTTCTGTTTCAGTTTCAGTTTAATTAAAGCTGTATGGTGTATAAAATGAACACATAACTTATACTAAAAAGTTATGGCCAGCTTTCTTCATTGTTTCCCTGCCCAGCTGGTTCTTCTGTGAGGGCACCTGGGAGGCTGTTAATAATCAGCGTGTGCAAGCTGGATCTATGGATTTACTGAGTTTTAACCTTTGTTGTTTTTGTTTATTGCTATGGATGAAAACCTGCATCCTCATATAAGCTGGGAAAATCTCCTATCATTGAGAGTCCCTCTGCCTTGGTTACTATTTTTTGTGTGTGTGGTTTTTCAAGACAGGGTTTCTCTATATAGCCCTGACTGTCCTGGAACTTACTCTGTAGACCAGGCTGGCCTCGAACTCAGAAATCTGCCTCCCAAGTGCTGGGATTAAAGGCGTGTGCCACCACTGCCTGGCTAGTTACTATTTTTGTTGCAGTGAATAATTATCTATTCACCATGACTTATAGAGGAAGGGCTTATTAGGGCTTACCTTTTCAGAGGGTGAGTTCTTGACCATCACTAGTGGGTTGGTGGGGAGCATGGCAGTAGGCAGGCATGCAGGCAGAACACTGCAGCAATAGCCAAGAGCTTACATCTGACCTACAAGGATGAGCTCACTGTAAATGGTGTGGGCCTTTGAAACCTCAAAGCCTGCCCCCAGTGACACGCCCCCTTCAACAAGGCCACACCTACCAATCCTTCCCAAACAGTTCTACCAACTGGGGACCCAGCATTCAAATCTATGAGCCTGCAGGCTGTTCTCATTCAGACCACCCACTCTCCTAGCACTTGTACTTTAGCTTTATTGTTGACACAATTCCCTACCTGCCCAAGTTAACGATTTTTTAGGTTTTCCATTTACTCTCGCGTGCATCTACACAGCACATCCAACAGCCTTGCAATCTAATACTCTCACACAAGGGAATCAGAGAATCTGCAATGTTTAGGGCTCCCCTCTGAGTGCAAAGGCAATAATGTTAAGGATAGCAATAAAAGGACTATCAGTTATGAAAGACGAGGTCCCTGCAGATACAACAGATACTGGAAATATTATGAACCATTTCATATTTACTTGTCTTACAATATAGATGAAATGGACAGTTTCTCTCAGATAAAACTTAAGATATGGAGAAATAGAGAGTCCATAGTATTTATTGAAAAAAATTGAAATCCTAGTTATAATTCTCTCTTTAAAGAAAATTCCAAGTCAAATGACTTTATTGCTGTGTTTTACCAAAGATTTAAGAAATAAATCCTAGAGGACTGGGGAGATGTGTGAACATGAAACCTGAGATCAAATCACAAAACCCACATAGCATGCATCTGTAATCCCAGTACCCCTATGGCAAGATGGGGGGGGAGGGGGAGACAGAGACAGGAGAGTTCCTTAAAAGCTTGTGGGGCAACTCAGCTGGTGTGTACAACTAAATGACAAAAGGACTCTGTAGGCATAAATTTTTTGCAACCTCTCCATTTAGCCCACCACCCATCAGAAGCAGTGGAAGAGAAAAGTTATTAGGATATGGGGGAAGGGGACATCTTCAGAAATAGTTCAGAAGATCAGAGGCGAGCTCAGTCTTCTTTCTCAGCAGTTCAGTCCCGTAATAAACACCAAATACACCTCAGTAGCTGCAGACCAGTCTTCTAGGCATGCAGATACCACACACGAACTGGCAGCACAGTCAGTTCCTTTCAGTAGGAAGACACCAGGCAGCTGTAGTTCAATCCTGAAGAAACTGGGGCTAGCCAACTGGCCTGAGGTGAGACTGCAGCAGTGGTAAGCTGCCACAGGAACTTTACAAGCAGTTCTTTGGCAAGTTTCTCTCTGGTGTCACCACTAGCAGAGCTCAACAATGCTATCTATGTAAGGTGAACCAATACATGTGTGTTTTTAGCAGAAGAATAGTGAGGTGGAGCAAACCAAACCATGCTCAGTGCCTGTCTCCCACCATCTGTGGGGTCATAGTTATCCTTCTTCATCAAGGGCCCTTTCATGTGTTTGCTATAGCCAAGCATCCTTTCACCTGTGTCTGCTTTGGAAAACCATTATTTCCTGTTTCTGCTCCAGCAAAATATCCTTTCACCTGTGTGCCCCAGCAAAACATCATTTGACATAACTAACTTTCCAAAGAAACTAGAAATTTCCACTTCAACTCTGTTTAAATCAAGATGAAAAGTGAGAATTGACCCCAAGGCTGACTTCTGATTTTATACACGTAATGTGGCATATGCTTCCACATGGTGTGTATACAGACAGACAGACACACACACACACAAATAGACAGAATACAAGTATAAATAGGAAAACAAACAAAAATATCAGAATTCCCTGAGGCTGGAGAGATGGCTCTGCAGTTAAAAGCACTTCCTGCTCTTCCAGAAGACCTGAGTTTGGTTCCTGGTGCCTGAGTTAGATGGTTCACAATCTATAACACTAGTTCCAGGAGATCTGATGACTTCTCTAGCCTATGTGTCTACACACACACACACACACACACACACACACACACAGGAATAAATAATAAAATGAATGAAATCCAAAAACCAAAAGCCAAAGCTCTTGCAGAGGAGCAGAGTTCAGATCCCAACACCCATACCAGGCAGTCCATAAATTCCTTTAACTCCAGCTCCAGGGCATCCTACAACCCATTCAGGCCTTGCCTTCAAGGACATCTGTATTTACATATGCACTCTCGCTTGAGTGAGCACACATACACACACACACACACACACACACACACACTCACACACACTCACACAATGTATATGACTGTCTGTCTACCAGTGTCTACATGCACCACATACATGTCTGCTACCCTCAGAGGCCAGTGGAGGGAGTCAGATCCCCCTAGAACTAGAATTACAGATGGTAGTGAGCCACTATGTGGATGCTAGGAACTGACCCCTCACCTTCTACAAGAACAAGTGCTCTTCCCTGCTGAGCCATCTCTCCTGAGGGTTTGGTTGTGTGTGTGTGTGTATGTGTGTGTGTGTATGATGTTTTGTTTTTTTTGAGACAGGGTCTTCCTACAAAGCTCTGACTGTCCTAAAGCTCTCTACATAGATCAGGCTGGCCTTGAACTCACAGAGATCTGAGTGCTGGGGTTAAAGCTATACATTACCATACCCAACCTCAACTCCAGAATTTTAACAGAAACACCAACAGCTTGAACTGAGAGACAGGGTAAATGGAAAGAAGCCTAATGGACCTCCAAAATTTTACGGGCAAGAAACAAATGGAATGGCATTGTTGTAAATATCAGATGCATTTTTCTAATTAATTATTTATTTATTTATTTAATTTATATGAGTTCAGTGTAGCTGCCTTCAGACACACCAGAAGAGAGCATTGGATCCCATTACAGATGGCTGTGAGCCACCATGTGGTTGCTGAGATTTGAACTCAGGACTTCTGGAAGAGTGAGCGGTCAGTGCTCTTAACCGCTGAGCCATCTCTCCAGCCCCAGATGCATTTTTCAAAAGGGGAAAAAACTAAAACTAAACCAGAGGAAGCATGACTAAGAGGAATGGAGCCTAAGGCCAGAAGGTAAGACCTTGAGCCGGAGAGGAAGTACTCCAGTGTGGAAACTTGTGTAACTGAATAGAGCTTGAAGCTGTGAGTGGAGTGGACGACTCCTTCCTCCTTCCTCCTTCCTCCTTCCTCTAAGTCTTACCCCTTCTCTGCAAGACTTTCATAGCCCAGGCTGGCCTCCCACTCAGTATTTACTTTACTGACAATGACTTTGATCTTCTGATTCCTTTGCCCCCACCTCTGGGATTTCAAGCATTGCCACCATGCCTGCTTTATGCAGTCACAGGGATGGAACACAGAACTTTGTGTTGTAGTACAGGCTGACCTTGACCTCAAAACAATCATTTTGCCTCAGTTTTCCAAGTGCTGGTATCACAGGCACTCACCACTACACACAGGTTATGACCGTATTTTTTAAAGTGAAAATTTCAGATAACTAACGAGTCTCGAAGGCACGTCCCTGTGTTCCCATCACTCAGGAGATGGGGGCAGAGGGTCATGTGAGCCTTGCTAGTGAGTTTATAGCCTAGAGTACATGAGACTGTGTCAAGGAAGAGACTAAGGATGGGGGTGTGGGGAGAGAAAAGAGGAAGAACAGGGTAAACTGAACCGTACAGAATCTGACATTGGGGCCATCACAGGAACATCCATGTGGCGGTTGGGATGGGGCTGGGAAATGTAGAGCAGTCATATACCGGTCCCACTTGATCCTCCAATGGAAACTGCATCCTCTGTTCTCTTAAGCTGCTTGGGGAAAACAGCAGTGAGTTAGCATCAAAAGCTAAGCAATTCTCTCTCTCTCTCTCTCTCTCTCTCTCTCTCTCTCTCTCTGTGTGTGTGTGTGTGTGTATGTGTGTGTGTGTGTGTTGGTTTGGTTCATTTTGGTTCGTTTTTTTTTTTTTTTTTTTGCATCCTTATCACTGGGGTGGAGTGCCTCTGGCAATACATTTAGTGGCTCCAAGGAAAAGATGCTATTTAGCAGAATGAATGGAATGAATGTCAGTGAAGGAGAAATGATTTCAGATCCAGGGTCACGTCCTTGTGAACGTCTCATGCTGGCTTACTCTTTTGTAGCAGAAACCCTATTTGTGAACTGACAGGGCTTTCTCTGGTTACTCCGGAGCCTACACGAGCTTACAGTTGCCTTCTCCAGCTCTGTACAGTCTGTTATTGAGTTGTGGTTTCCTCTGAAGTGAAGCATTCGTTCCTGGAGCAGGGAGGAAGGAAATTTATAAGACTCAGGAAGTAAGCACAATTTACAGGTCCTAGAAAGCTCCTGAAACATCCACCTCCAACACACCCACCCACCCAAAGCTGCACAAGCAGTAACAGTTGCTAGGGAGAGAAGAGCTTATTGCAGAGCTACCTACAAGTGGTGAGCCATCACTCTCGCAGGGGTAGGATTTTGGAGGCACAGCTGCCTTTGAGTCACCCATTCTACTCCAAGTAAACTTTCACCCACACCACTGTGAATCCATAATCTCACTGCTGCATTCAGCTAGACTCTGGTGGAATCTCTTTGCTCTGTCGGAGGTGCCCTTCCTGGAACAAACAGACAATTGTTCTAGTCTCCCCAGAAAGGGTCACATACCAGGCCTGGAGAGATGGCTCAGTGATTAAGAGCACTGACTGCTCTTCCAGAGGTCCTAAGTTCAAATCCCAGCAACCACATGGTGGCTCACAACCATCCATAACAGGATCTGACGCCCTCTTCTACAGTGTACTTACACATATAATAATAAATAAATCTTTTTAAAAAAAGAAAAGAAAAAGAAAAGAATAAAAGTAAAAGCTAAGCCGGGCAGTCAGTGGTGGCGCACACCTGCAATCCCAGCACTCTGGGAGGCAGAGGCAGGCAGATTTCTGAGTTCGAGGACAGCCTGGTCTACAGAGTGAGTTCCAGGACAGCCAGGACTACACAGAGAAACCCTGTCTCGGAAAAAAAAAAAAACCAAATTAAAAAAAAAAATATATATATATATAGAGAGAGAGAGAAAGAGTCACATACCAGTTCTACATTGTATCCTCAAAAGAACTTGGTAAGATTTAGTACCATTACTTTCCCTATTTGTGAACTTTAATGACGATAGCTGTAGGTAAAGCCAGAGTCTGAGCTAGGAACTGTTTCACAGGCCCACAGTAGGTGCCTACTAAGTGTTTCCCAGATAGCAATAACATGAAAACAGTAAGTACAACTATCCCTCAATATGCACAGGGGTCTTGTTCCAGGATCTCCCATGAATCCTAAACTCTACAAATGCTCTCGAATCCCTTTTAGAAAATAGTTCAAATTGGTTACAAGACCTCCCACATCCTCTGAATACACTGAATACACTGAATCATCTCTAGATTACTTACTGTGGTAGTTTGAATGAGATGTTCCTGTAACCCCTTCATTGGGTACTTGGGTCCCAGTTAAGTGACTGGTTGGGAAGGATTAGGGGGTGTGGCCTTGCTGGAGGAAGTTTGTCACCAGAGGTGGGCTCTGAGAGGTCAAAGCCCACTTTGCTTTCTGTGCCTCCAGGTTGTAGCTCGAGGTGTGCACTCTGAGGTCTCAGCTCTCAGGACCAGTCACCATGCCTGCCCACTGCCGTGCTTCCCCACTGTGGTGTGGATGGAGTCCCTTCTTTTAAATAGATGTATTAATTTTATTCTATGTTTTGCCTGCATGTATGTTACTGCATCGTGTGCATGGTGTGCATGCAATGCCTGAGGAGGCAGGAGTGGGCCTCAGATGACATGAAGCTGGAGTTACAGATTGCTGGGAGTCCGCATGGAGGTGTCGGAGCTACAGTCAGATCCTCTGTGCACTCTGAACTGCTGAGCCATCTCTGCAGCCCTAGTGATGGGCTCTTGGCCCCCTGGAACCAGAAGCCCAAATAAGCCTTTCCTTCTGAAAGTTGCCTTGGTTATAATATTTATAGTATTTATTACAACATAAAAGTAACATGTGCCATCCCTAATACAAGGCAAACACAGTAGAGAGTAGTTAGACTGTATATCCTGGTCAATAATGAGCCAGAAAAGTGCATATGTTCAATACAGATGCAGACTTTGGTTTTCTGTGTATTTTGATCCATCTCTGATTGAATCCAAAGAGGAAGACGCCAGAGATGCAAAAGTGCATGGGACTCATTTCTGCTCTCTAGGAAAAGCCTGTGCATGCCGTCTAGTAATGAAACTAATCTCTACAGTGAGTTCATTTATGAGGTGAGGGGAGTAAGGACTCTGGCCAGGGTTTTTGGTTAGGCACCTAGTCTCGGAACTACAAAACTACTAGTTAGGGATGAGGTCTATCCTACTTGAACCAGGAGAGCGAGAGTTAAGATGACTATACCTTCAAAGGAAAAAGTCTGTGAGTCTCTTTATTTTTTGTTTTGTTTTGTTTTGTGTTTGTTTGTTTGTTTAGGTTGCCTTTTGTTTGTTTGGTTTTTGAGACAAGATTTCTCTGTCCTAGCTGTCCTGGAACTAGCTCTGTAGACCAGGCTGGGCCTCGAACTCAAAGAGATACTGCCAGTGCTGGGATAAAAGTCTTGAAACAACAGGCCTTTGTTTGGCTTTTTATATACTGACTGTGCCTGTGGTCATAGTCATGCCACAGTGCTTGTGTAGAGTCAGAGGACAGCCCACAGGAAGGCAGACCCTATTCTTTTAGCTAGCTTGTGGGTTCTGAGGATCTTGTCCTCAGGCTTAGTGGCAAACACCTTTACCTGCTGAGCCATCTTTCAAGCCCTCTATGAAGTGTTAATTAAGCTAGCTGGTAACATCAAAGAGAGACTGGTTGGTGTTATATTGTGATCCAGGAAGGCTCACAGCAACAAGGAAGTAATCTTGCTCCACCCACATCTTTGGGGGAAAAAAAAAATCAAGTCTGTAGACCTAAAGGAGAAGTAATCAGCAAAGTCCCAATTACTTGAAGCCCTCCAACGCCATTTGTCAGTTTCTCCAACGACAAAAAGAATTGTATGGAAATGCAAGATGGAGGAAACTGTACATGAAAAGAGAAGAGATATTTGAAAGAAAACCCAGCCTGTCAAAATATACAGGCCTAGTCTGCATCAGGAATTCATCAATGAGGAAAAAATAAGTAATAATAAGGGAAAAATAAGTGATAATAAGGGGTAAATGGACACTTGGTATTTGTTCTTTATTAAGTGGATTTTATTTTATACATGTCTTAGTTAGGATTTTATTGCTGTGAAGAGACACCATGACCAAGGCTATTCTTATAAGGACAACATTTAACTGGAGCTAGCTTACAGGTTCAGAGGTTCGGTCCATTATCATCAAGGCATGAACATGGCAATAGCCAGGCAGGCATGGTGCAGGAGGAGCTGAGAGTTCTACATCTTCACCTGAAGTCTGCTAGCAGAATACTGGCTTCCAGTATAGGATGAGGGTCTTATAGCCCACACTCACAGTGACACACTTACTCCAACAAGGCCATACCTCCTAATAGTGCCACTCCCTGGGCCAAGCACATCACCACGTATGAGTGTTTTGTCTGTGTGTATGTCTGTATACCATGTATGTACCTGGTGCCCTGGGAGGCCAGAAAAGGGTGCTGTTAAGCACTGAACCATCTCTGCAGCCCTTTGATATTTGATTCGTGTGTGTGTGTGTGTGTGTGTGTGTGTGTGTTGTGGTCAGTGGACAATTTGCAGGAGTTGGTTGTCTCCTTCCAAAATATAGATCCTGGGATTTGAACTTAAGTCATCACCAGGTATGGTAGCAAGTGTTTTATGCTCTGAGCCAGTTCACTGCTCCTTGAGATTTGTTTCTAGGAAACTTTCTGTTATTATTATTGTTCTTTTATTCATTCATTCATTCATTCATTCATTTATTCACTCATCTTCACAGCTTTAGGGTGAGCCTCAAAGGTCAAATTGCCCCAGGATTTCATCCTTTTGGCCTTCCTTCTCTGCCTGCCCTATCCTGTGTGTGCTGATGTAGTGCCCTCCACAGGAATCGAATACGGCTCTGATGTGATAAACCTTACCAAATTCTCTTTTGTTTTGTCTTGAGGTTTTAAGTCAGGCTCTGGCTGTACATTCCTGGTTGACATAGCATTCTCTATGTAGGCCAGGCTGCCTGTCTCTTCCTTCTGAATACTGAGCTCAAAAGCATACCATAAAACGGGACATGGAAGTGCATGCCTTTAATCCCAGCACTTGGGAGGCATGGGCATACAGATCTCTGTGAGTTCAAGGGCAGCCTGGTCTACACAGTGAGTTCCTCAGCAACCTCATTTAATGAAAAGTCACAGATTTTTTAAATTTAATTTTATGTTGATGGATGTTTTACCTGCACATTGATATGTGTATGATGTGTGTGTATGTGTGTGTGTGTGTATAGCTCTTGTGAGTCTGGTGCTGTCGGAGATCAGAAAGTGCCAGATTCCCTAGAACTAGAGTTACAAGAGCTGCCATGTGGTTCTGGGACTCAAATGAGGATCATCCTCTGGATAGCAGCTAGTATTCTTAACTACTGAACTACTCTGTAGACCAGGCTGGCCTCTAACTCAAAAATCCACCTGCCTCTGCCTCCCAAGTGCTGGGATTAAAGGCGTGTGCCACCACTGCCCAATGAGAATCATAAGAATCATGTTTTTAAAGTCAGGCATATCAAAACCCTGACTCAAAAAATACAAGTTTTAAAATAGAGATTGTTTATCTTAAATCTTTTCCTCGGTTTTAGGGACCAAACTCAGAGTCTCTTGGGCACTAGGCCAGCACTCTTCCTGAACTGCATCCTCAGATCTCCTTTGAGGTAATCCTGAGTACCAAAGATGCACAGGAAATAAGGTTGGCTGGGAGCCATGCTTGATTGTGAGACAGGGGCTTACTGTGTAGACCTGATTGGCCTGTTACTCACCCCATAGGCTGTGCTGGCCTTGAATTTGTACCAGTCTCTGTCTTATCTTTCCAGGCAGTAAGACTGTAAGAGAGTCCGTCACCACAGCTCTTTCTCTTCCCTGTATTTTGTCATTTTCTGTTTTGATTTTGGGATACAGGGTCTCATGTGCCCAGGCAGGCCTCAGATTTAATATCAAAGGTTGGCCTTGAATTCAGGATCCTGAAGGGGTATACCACCTTATACAGTTTTACTTTTTATCTTGAGATGGGGTATCACTAAATGCCTAGGCTGGCCTTGAACTTATGCTATAGTCCAGAGAGGACTTCATCTTCTTTCTTTTTAAAGACTTATTTATTTTTATGTGCATCGGTGTGTTGCTGCATATATGTCTATGTGAGGGTGTGGAGTCCTCTGGAATTGGAGTTATAGTGTGAGCTGCCACACTATAATTGAAGCGGGGTCCTCGGAAGAGCAGCCAGTGCTTTTAACCACTGAGTCATCTTTTCAGTCCTGGCCCTGAACTTCTAATCTTACCTCAGCCTCTTGAGTAGCTGGAATTACTGGCGTGGGCCTCAAGGCTTAGCCTAGAGAAAAAACGTTTCTTTTGGAGACAAGGTATCACTCTGTAGCCCTGACTTGCTTAAACGCTCTATAAATCAAGTTGGCCTTGAACTCACAGAGATGGTCCAGCCTCCGCCTTCCAGATTGCTACATGCCTGGCTGCCAGGTAATTTTTTTTTTTTTTGAGACAGTCTCTCTATGTAGCCCTGGCTGTCCTGAAACTCACTGAGTAGATCAGGCTGTCTTTGAATTTACTGAGATCTGCCTGCTGCCGCCTCCAGAATGCTAGGATTAAAGTTGTATGCCATTATGCACATGCCTTTAATCCCAGCACTTGGGAGGCAGAGGCAGGCAGATTTCTGAGTTCAAGACCAGTCTGATCTACAGAGTGAGTTCCAGGACAGCCAGGGCTACACAGAGAAACCCTATCTGGAAAAACAAAAACAAAAACAAAACTATATATATATATATATATATATATATATATATATATCCATTTGGGGTTGGAGAGATGGCTCAGAGGTTAAGAGCAGAGCTGCTCTTTCAGAGTTCAATTCCCAGCAACCACATGGTGGCTCACAAACCATCTGTAATGGGATTTGATGCACTCTTCTGGTAAGTCTGAAGACAGCTACAATGTACTCATATATATAAACTAAATAAATAAATCTTTTTAAAAAGATAGAGGGGCTGGTGAGATGGCTCAGCGGTTAAGAGCACTGGCTGCTCTTCCGAAGTCCTGAGTTCAAATCCCAGCAACCATATGATGGCTCACAACCATCTGTAACAAGATCTGACGCCATCTTCTGGTGTGTCTGAATACAGCTACTGTGTACTTACATATAATAATAAATAAATCTTAAAAAAAAAAAGATAGAGACAGACAGACAGAGACATTTGGCCATTGCTTTACACCACAGTGCAGACATTCTATGTGGACGGTAGAGCTAAACATGACTAAACTATCATCTTGAGGAAACAAAATACAGCACAGTGATCATTCTGAATAGGCAGAGATCCCTTTAACCGGAAACACAGAGTGCTTGTGGGCGTTGCTTTGCCCTGTGACCTCAGGTCTCAAAGATCAAAGGAGAACTGAGAATTTTCAATTTGTTCAGTTTTTTTGGTTTTTCTTTATTTTTTGATAGAAGAAGAGATGACTTCCAAACTTCCTGCAGGACTTCAGATAAAAAGGGAAATGTTTTAGTGTGGGTCCTGACTGAGCTCCAGAACTACTACCATCTCCACCACCACTGTCACTGGCATGACCATCACCCCTACCTTGCCACCTCCACTCTCGATGCCATCACTACCACTGCCATCACCACATGACTGCTACCACACTACCACAAAACTTACTACCTTCCTGAAAACTTAAAGTCTTGTTTGTTCTGTTTTGGAGACAATGTTTCCACCCTTTAACCTAGGCTGGTTTCAGACTCACTGCTTTCTTCCCACTCCTGTGTGATGGGGTGCCGGCATGAGCCACCTCGCCTGACCAAGCAATTTTGATACCTCTTCTTTTCTAAGATCAGGGTGGAAACCCGAGCCTCCATCTAGGTGCCTGTTCTTACCACCGAGGAACACCCAGTTCCTGTGCTTTATTAATAAGAAAAATAGACACTAGGCTCAGGATTCTTTAGTTTTTACCCCATCTCCTTTGGTTCCAGGAGCCCATGATTCTACATCGCCTCTTTTGGCTGTGCTGGTTTCTTAGGTTGTCCTTGGTTGTGATCGTTGTGACAGACTTGAGGGGTGCTGTAAGATAGTCTGCAGTTGTGATTTGTCTTGTGAGAACGTCATGATTAGGCTGGAGCTCCAGATCTTAAGAACTACTTTATTTTATGTGCATGGGTGTTTTGTCTGAATGGGCGTCTGTCTCTACCACATGCTTGTCAGGTGCATGTGTGGGCCAGACACAGCATCAGATCACCTGCAGTAGGGCTTGTGAACAGTTATGGCCTGGCATGTGGGTACTGGGAATTGAATCTGTATCCTCTAAAAGAGCAGCCAGTGCTCTTAACCAATGAGCCATCTCTCCAGTCCTTGTTTATGGGTTTTTGAAAGGAAAATCACTGAAGTCAAAGTATCACTTATAGCTGGGCAGCATGGTGGTGGTGGTGGTGGTGGTGGTGCACACCTTTAATCTCAGCACTTGGGAGGCAGAGGCAGGCGGATCTCTAAATTCAAAGTTATCCTGGTTTGCAGAGTGAGTTCAGGACAGTCAAGGCTACACAGAGAAACCCTATCCTGGGGGGGGGGGATATCATTTATATCATGTAAAAATACAAATTTCACTGTTGTAATGACCCTCAGTCTCATGGCTGGGGTACTCTGTAAACTTATTTCCCTTTTGAAGATTATATGTTTGTTTGTTTTTTTAAAGATTTATTTATTTGATGTATGTGAGTACTCTGTAGCTGTCTTCAGACACGCCAGAAGAGTGCATTGGATCCTGTTACAGATGGTTGTGAGCCACCATGTGGTTGTTGGGAATTGAACTCAGGACCTCTAGAACAGTGTGCTCTTAACCACTGAGTCATCTCAATATATTTTGGATAATAATCCAGTACTACCTCATGTATTGGGCTGCCCAAGTTGTTACAGCTTTGACCAGTGGGAGCTTTTCCTGTTGACTTTCCCAGTCAATATAGTGGGTCATAATCTTTATAAGAAGAAGAAATGCAGAGTCAGATGAGGAAGCTCTTTGGGGAGAGTGCTTGTCTAGAGTGCTTGAAGCCCTGAGTTGGGTCCCCAGTACAGCATAAAACCACAGGTGTTGGGACAGGCCTATAAGTCAGCACTCCAGGAAATAGAGTCAGGACGATGAAAAGTTCATGGTCATTGTCTGCTCTCTGTCAAGCTGGAGGCCAGTCTGAGGAGACATCTTTAAGAAAGAGGGTGTGGGGAGAAGTGCAGAAGGAAAGACCAAGAGAGATAGCATATGACACACAATAGGAGGGTGGTGTCTCAGCCTCAGAGGAAACCAAACCTGATAGTGCCTTGCTTTTGACCTCTGACCTCTAGAGTCTAGAGAAATACTTTTCTGCTGTGAAAACCACCCATGGGCAGGAGCACTAACTCTAGAGCCCTAATATGTGGCTTTTCACCACAATTTAAAGGAAGTCTTAGCGAAAAGTTTTTTATTTGTGTGTGTGTGTGTGTAATAGGCATGGTGTTCATATGCTATGGCACTCATGTGGAGGTCAGAGGACAACATTGGGGGTTTTGTTTTTTATTTTTTTGAGACAGGGTCTCAGATGTAGCCTCAGCTGGTCTGGAGCTCTCTATGTAGACCAGACAGGTTTTGAATTTAGAGAGATCCACCTGCCTCTGCTTCCTGAGTGCTGGACTGAAGGTTTGTGCCGACAGACTGACAAACACAAACTTTCTGAGGTTGACTGTTGAAAAACTACAATCCCAGATAAGTGGAACCAGGCATAGTGACATAGGCATGAAATCCCATCTATTTAGAGGCTAAGGCTGGGAGGAGGTGGGGAGGAGGTTTCAGTGTTTGAGGCCAAACTAAACTAAAAAAGGAAAGTAAGAGAAAAGTTGTTACATGCGGGTTGATCTCTTTGAATTGAGCTTAGCCTGGTCTGCTCTACATAGTGATTTCCAGGATGGTCAGAACTAAGTGAGAGACCCTGTCTCAAAATAAAATAAAATACAACTAACCACAAACAAAGCCCACGAGACTGTTTACTGGTAGAGTGGAAATGTAGCTCAGTGCTAGAGCTGGCATGAGTGAGGCCTTGGGTTCAGCAGTACCTCCCAAACTAAAACTTCACTGGCCACCCAGATGTTTGTGAGCTGTGTAGAAAGTGGGTCCTAATCTGGATTGGGCTCCCAGCATGGGAGGCCCACCCTCTTACTGTCCTTGCTGCTTTCCTTATGCAAAGCCTGCTCTAACCTTCACTGTAGCTCCTGAGAGCTCTGTGGACTGCTGGGCCCCCTTCCAGCTCTCCCAACACTGCCACGCCCTCCACCCTTCCCCCTTCCTCTTCTTCTCCACCCTTCCCCCTTCCTCTTCTTCTCTCTCCAACCTTTCTCTTTCTACCGACTCTTTTCCAGAAGCCTATGGATTTAAATGTATGTGGTCTACTATAACCACAAGCTTTCTCTATCATAACTCCATTATTAATTTAACCTACCATTCCTGAAGGAATCACCTTGACCCTCACGGCTTGGGTCCTAGAATCCTGGCTAGAGGCAACAAGAGAATGAATGGAAGACAGACAGACACACAGACATGTGTACAGTGCAGGTGGGGTCAGGTAGGGTTCTGGAAGGACTGGCTAGTCTGTAGGAGGTCTCTGTAGGGATCAGTCTGCAGTTTTAAACATCCTGGAGGGGGAAGCTACAGTTGCTCTCTTTGCATACACTCTTGAGCAGTTCATAGGCACTCACACGCTGACTCCCAAGGGAAGCTTTGCCGCTCCTCTTGAGCCTGACTTAGGTCTGCCTGCCTCACGAGCTTCCCATAGGTCAACTGGTCTTGGGGTCCCCACCTGGCCTTGCCATGTCACTCACTCAGAACTTCACGGGCTCAGGGCTCCCACTGCTCCTTACAGTCTACTGTAGCTGCCACCACTCTCATACGCTATGAGTTCTGACATCTGTTTCCACCAGTTTAGAAACAGTTCTGGCCTATGGCCTTTAAGAGTGTCGCTAAGTCCCACACTGCATGCTGGCCTTCACCTGGAGGCAGCCGGCTGGCATTCTCAGGTCCTGTCCAATATAGTGTTCTTTTTCCTCAAAGGAACCTCTCTTCTTGAGTTCATTATTTCTGTTGATAGCTTTTGTCACCTGACGATGGCTATTGTCATCTTTGCAATTGGGTATTAGTTTTGTTTAGGTAACTTTCAGGAATTGTTTTTTGCTAGGTGATGTATCCAAATGCTTCAAGGGTCCAAATATTCAAATAGTAAACTCTAAAAAGACCCTCTCTGACTAATGGCCTCCAGATACCAATCTGCTGTCCTAACAGGCCATTATTGCTACTGCTTTGTGTACATGTCTTTAGGAACACACAGTCATATGCATCTCGTAACTCATCATTAGGTGGTTTCATAGTTGTGGGAACATGAAACACATCTGTACTGTGAACCACCATGACACAGCATCAATAGGCTGGATTAGCTTTTTTTTCTTTATTTTTTTGAGGCAGGATCTCACCGTAGTTTTGACTGGCCTGGGACTTGCTATGTACACCAGGATAACCTTAAATTCATAGAGTCTCCTTCGAACACTTGAACCTGACTATTTATTTATTTATTTATTTATTTATTTATTTATTTATTTATTTAATGAGATCCAGTCCCAACTGGTCTTGAACTCAGTTGAGGGTGGCCCTGAGTTCTTTATCTCCCTCCCTCCATTTCTCCAGTAATGTGATTATGCTTTTATTAGCATATCTCACTTATACACAATAGCTTGGTTTTTTGAGACAGAGTCTTGCTAGGTAGCCCAGGTTGGCCTCAAAAGTACCATACTCTTCCTCTCTGAGCAGAAATGCTCACATTACAGGGTACACCTCTGTACACATAGACCATATAACCTTCTGAGATGACCAGTGTATATGTTTTTTTAATTGACTAAAACATTATCATGTAGTTCACAACTGTATACAGTTTTTGCAAATATGAGAATGCTTGTTAATTCACATGTTATCCTTTCCATTTAAAAAAAAAATCAGATGTACAAGCCTGGTGGTGGTGGTGCATGCCTGTAATCCCAGCACTTGGGAGGCAGCCTGAGTGAGTTCAAGGCCAGCCTGGTCTACAGAGCGAGTTCCAGGACAGTTGGGGCTACACGGAGAAACCCTGTCTCGAAAAACAACTTAAACAAGCAAACCATCAGATGTACAGGTGTGCACACACTGTGCACTGCTTCCCAGGCCCTGACCTCTGTTACCGTGGCAACACTCCAGCCTTTGTTTACCCTAGTGCCCTTAGCACCTTACCCGGAGTATTGAATCAGCTGATTGAAGCAACTGAAACTCTGCATGCAAGTGCCTGCCCACCAGAGATTATGTGCACTTGAAGAGCTTTTCCTAAAACAAAATCCTATGCCCTTATTTTTCACACCCCCACCCACCCACCCCCACAGAGAGAGAGAGAGAGAGAGAAAGAGAAGAAGAAGAAGAAGAAGAAGAAGACGAAGAAGAAGAAGAAGAAGAAGAAGAAGAAGAAGAAGAAGAAGAAGAAGAAGAAGAAGAAGAAGAAGAAAAGAAGAGGCACATTTTTTTTCTCAGTGCTTTGGTGTTCATGACTGTCCTCCAAGCCACACAAATACCATCTTGGGGAGTTCAGCTGTGTCTTCCCTTGAAAAGGGTTATCCCAGTCCTTCATGAAGGGTTGGGGAGAGTCACAGACCATCATCTTAGTGTTGAGTCTCTTACCACCTGTTATACATAACTCTGTCTCAATTGCATGTGACCTTAGGGAGGGGCTAGAGTATATAGGCCAGGGAAGACTGGGGGTGCGGGGGTCCATTTACATAGCTTTGGCTATGGGGAAAGTTCTCATATCCTTATAATGGATAAAGACTTTCTGGCTTTTTAAGGGAAGAACACTCACACCCTTCACCTATTCTCCAAGAAACTCCTGTTTTACCAAAGCTTTGGTGAAGACCTTCTGCTTGAGGTTGTTGCTGGGACCTTGGAGGAGGGGGGTAGACTCCGTTTGCATCCCCCTCCCGCCCCGGGAAGGGATTTAGCAGCACACACACTCCCAGAAACTCTGTTCTCCCTTTCCTCTTGGTCTTGGCTTCTTCTGGCCTCAGATACTTAGTCACCCTGTAGTCTGGTGACCCCGGAGGGTGACAGGGTGACTGCCGGAGATTGGAACATCCCTAATTTACTTTGAGGCATGCATACACCATGGCCCCCAGGTCCTGTTGTTCCTCCTCCCGGGTCCAGCTCAGCTTACCAGCTTTCTTATGAAGCCTTCCCAGACCCCACTGTGAGCAAAGCTAGACGACAGTGAGCCCAGCAAGCCACCCATGTGCAGGACGTGGAGATGCTCACCCCCAGACTTGGTCAGTGCTGACCCCCACATCCACAACCCCCAAGAGCAGGTGGCACCTAGGCTTGACTGGAGAGATGGTTCAGTGGTTAAGGGCACTTCCTGATCTCCTAGATGACCCAAGTTTGGTTCCCAGTGCCCATGGCAGGTGTGTCATAACCATCTAGAACTCCAGCTACAGAGGATCTGATCCCTATGGCCTGTTCGGGTAACCGCATTTACTTACACATAATTTAAAATAAAAATAAAAAATAAATCTTTCAAATGATCCTGTGCTCTCCATGACTCTCTGCATCTCTCCAGTCCTAGCCTTGCCTAGGCCTCCTCTAAACCCCAAGAGTGTGGCTGGCTCCATCCCTAAAGTGTGCTCTGCCCCTAGCCATGGCAATTGGAATGCAGGCTGCCCTCTGCTCTAAGCCTTTATGAAGGCACTGCCCTTGGTTCTTGTGGGCTCCTTAGCGCCTCAGGCCATTAGAAACCCGATTCGAAGTGCTTTCAGGAAAAGCAGAATTTATTAGGGGCTGCTCAAGAAGCCACATTGTACATCTGTAGGTGGGGGTCGAAGGGGGAGGTACTACAGCTCAGGAGGAGACCAGGCAGGAGCCTCGGGGCACACACACATTGCTCATCTGCATGACCAATACTTGACAAGAAACAACCCCTCCCCCCAGGAGGAAGGGATGCTTTGATTTTGGCTCACGGTTTGAGGATGCAGTCCAGCTGGCCAGGCCTGTCACATCACAACCTCAGTCAGGAAGAAAAGAGCTGGTGTTTGCCTTGTTTTCTCCTTTTTATTTGGTCCAGGACCTAGCCCATGGGGTGGTCTTCCACCCCATTCCTAGCCCATTGAGGCTGGGTCAGTCTTCCCCAGTAAACCTCTCTGGAGATACCCCCACAGACATGTCCGGAAAGATGTCTCCTGTGCGATTCTAAAGTCCAGTCGACACACCAGGAACCTCTTTCCCCTCCCTCGGGCTCCCTCTCCCTGCACTTCTGCCTCTCTTCGCATTACTGATAGACTTCATGTTTCTCAGTTATTTGGGTAGAAAATGGTCTCTGGCTGCATCTCCCACAATGTCTAAGATGTAACTCAAGTACAGAAACAGAGAGAGGGAAGGAGGAACAAGGGGGGAGAGGAGGGGGACAATGTGAGATTTTTCAATTTCAGTTTCAAAATCTCCATTAATGAATCTAATTGGTCTACTTTAAGCCAGGAACCTATTTTTGGACCAGTCACCTGTGATCTCAAGGTAATGATGGACCAGGATAGTCCTGGGGACCTTGGTAGTGTTCGTGACCTTTTATCTCCAAGGCTTCATCAAGAATGAGACCTGGCGCTCAGTTTCTAGTCTCTGAGTCTTAGCCAGCTCTTCTAAACTCCTGGGATGGAAAACACACAGTTCTGGCCAGATGAGCACCAGGAATGGGAGCCAGGGAGAGGGAGGCTCATAAAATAGGCAAGATCAGTAGGAGCATTCTACGAGGGCAGTTTCCAGAAAGGGACACGATTGAGCTGGTCAGTCATACTTAAAGGTGAATGAATAAATGGAATGATGAAATGGTCCCCTTTTAAAGGGAGCACTTCTTCAGAACTATTAGCTGAGTATTGGGGAGCTAGTACTGGAAAACACACTCCACCACACTCAAAACAAAACCCACTTCCAAAATGAAACTTCTCAGCCTCTCTCAGACCCTTCCTTCCACCCATTTGCCCCTGGCTTCTGACAGGTTGTACTCAGCCAGTTGTTCTTGTGTCTTTACCAATTGCATTCCAAGCTGCTGGCTATGCCAGGGGAATCCTAAAGCTGCAGGTTTCTCTATCGCCAGCCACCATTCAGCCTGCTGGAAACCAGACATTTCCTGTATCTAAACTGACTTCCCTTTCGGCAAGGTCAGGACACTTTCAGTTGCATCCGTTCACCATTCTGTCCTGAAAACCTTGGATCAGCGCCGTCCTCTGCCCTCTTAGCCCTTCAGCCATCTCCTCAGTTACCAAGCAGTATTGAATTTTCCTGTGTTTACATTGGTCCTTTCCTTTCCATCTCTGTTAGCTACCTCTGCCCCGATCCCCACCAGTGAGAAGACTTCAGAGCATCTTTTCAGTGACTGATATAAAGATAGTATGGAAAAGCTATGACTGGTCACCTAGGAATGTTGGTGTCCTGTGTTAACCAGCCATCTCTACTCAGTGAGGTCCCAGGAAACAATGATAAAACCAAATAAAATAAAAACTGAGTAATTAAACAGATATCTGCTCCCAAGCTATAGTGTAGAACAGGCTAGACACTGGTCATTTTAGTCTACCCTCCCACGCCATCAATGCCCAAGTAGTAGTCTTTTTTTTAAAAAAGATAATTTTTACTTTATCTTTTAAAAATCTTATGTGCATTGGTGTTTTGCTTGCATGTATGTCTGTGTGAGGGTGTCAGATCCCCTGAAACTGGAGTTACAGACAGTTATGAGTTACCATGTGGGTCCTGGGAATTTGAACCTGGGTCCTCTGGAAGTCCAATCAGTGCTCTTAACCACTAAACCATCTTTCCAGCCCCCTCAAACAAGAGTCTTAAAGTTTATTTCTTTTTTAATATATATATGCATATATTTTTAAAAGATTTATTTATTATATGTAAGTACACTGTAGCTGTCTTCAGACACAGACACACCATAAGACAGCATCTGATCCCATTATAGATAGTTGTGAGCCTCCATGTGGTTGTTGGGATTTGAACTCAGGACATCTGGAAGGGCAGTCAGTGCTCTTAACTGCTGAGTCATTTCTCCATCCCTTAAAGTTTATTTCTTAGCAAGACAGAGTTACCCCAAACTAGTTGACAGAATTGTTATTTGCAGCCTTTGCCCAGTGCTGGAGTTGTCCAAACCTCCAAACCTGTTTAGTCCAAGGATCTGTCGATTCTCTCTCTCTGTGTGTGTGTGTGTGTGTGTGTGTGTGTAAAATGATGCATGACCTGGCTGGACTGCCTCTTTGAATGTCAAAGATAGCCCTTGTCACTTCTCAATAATACGAGGAAGCTGGTCTTTAAAATCCCAGAAAAAAAAAATGGAACTTACTTCATAGTTTCTCAAGTTGAACAAGATTTTCTTCTGCTTTGGGGACAAGTATAGCAGAGTAAAATTTGATCCCAGACTGCCTCTACCTGGAGGGGATAATGAGATAGAGAGACAGGAGTCTCCACGTTTGATCCCCAGTGAAGCTGCACTGTTAATGTTACCCTTGCTCAACATTGCCACATGCTATCTGTCATACTAAGTTAAACCTCAGTACTCAAGGAGGCCATTAGTACCCTCTAGGTTAAATAAAAATGACTGTGGTCATGTAAAGGTGTGCATAGCGTGGCAGGCACAAGGCAGAAGACAGCTTTTGGGAGTAGGGTCTCTGCTTCCATAGTGTGGTTCAGGTCCAGGGACTGAACTCAGGTCACCATGTTTGCTTGATAAGCTTGGAGCATCCTGAGGCCTCCTCGTCTACCTTTTTTCTTTCTGTCATTGGAATATGAAGACGAACAGAAAAAGAATGCCAAACGTTGTCACCCAACGAGCTCAGTCAGGTCTAATCAAGAGGGTGATGAGGTATTTGGGTAAAAGCTTCCAGAATTTTATTGATCACCTAATCAATAAATTCAGAAAGAAGTAGGAAAGAGGACCCAGGAGAGCCGAAATGTGTAGGGCAGGTCTGAGAACCTGTGGACATAAGATTTGCATACAAAGGACTTGGTGTGTTTGAACTTAGCAAAACAAAACAAGAAACAAGAAACAAAAAACAAAAAAACAAAAACAAAACAAGCCTCTGGTCAAGAGGCAGCCTTGACCTGCCAAGACAGGAACCCCCATTCTCATGGAAACATCAGCTAGCTTATCTTTCAGGCAGTAATTTCAATTTGTTTGGGACGCTTAATGTCATCGAATCTTAAGACTGTACAGAACTAATCTAAGGGTGACGAAAACGTTACAGCGTTCATCTCATCATATTAGCCCTAGTAATGAATATTCTGCATAATTTGGTATTTTCTAATATTTGTAAAAGTAGAACATTTGTAGTACAAAATGCCAAAAGTTTCACAGAAGTTAATCCTGTCTGACACTAAGTTTCTCTTGTGCTTTGTGAGTGGGTGTGAATTACCATCTAAAAGCTCTGGTAGGGTTAGGATCAGGACCGGTTCCATCTAAGTTGAGGCAAGTGACATCGACAGGTTTTGGCTTCTTTATCTGTCAAATGGACCATTGTAGTAATGGAGAATGGAATGAGAGGGAGAGTGTGGGGGCTGAGGACAGGACGTTGCTCAGTTGTCTGAAGTTTTGCCTGGCATGCGTGAGGTCCTGGTTTCGATCCCCAGCACACATTAACTGAGCACGATAGCCCAGGCCTGGTTTCCCCCCAACTTGGGAGACCAGGATGAAAGGTCACCCTCAGGCATGTGAGGGAGGTCAGGTTGGGCTACTGAAGCCATTATAAACAGAGAAGGGAGAATACTGATGAAGCAGGTTAGTCCTGTGTAATAAGGAAAGGTCAAGCACCCAGGCTTGGGGATGAAAGCACCGCTGAGACTAAAGGAGTATCAAGCTGTTCTGATGGAAAGTTCTAGCAGGCGAGAAGACAGCCGTGAGCAATGCTCTGAGCAGAGGCGTAGTACTCCTTGACATATATGATCCAACGCCTTCCCAGTTCTTCTGTAGCCTGAGAGAGAGACAGGCAGGTGAAGTCAGAGAGGGCACCCTGGGTAAGGTTACTTAATTTCTCAAAGCCACCTTCAAGGATTTTGGACAGTAGATATACCAAACATGGAAATAACGCAATCTGCTTTACTTATTTAAAAAAAAAATCTGCCGGGCAATGGTGGCGCATGCCTTTAATCCCAGCACTTGGGAGGCAGAGGCAGGCAGATTTCTGAGTTCAAGACCAATCTGGTCTACAGAGTGAGTTCCAGGACAGCCAGGGCTACACAGAGAAACCCTGTCTCAAAAAACCAAAAACAAACTAACAAAAAATTCCATTCACGTTGACGTGACGTTGTGTGCAGAAGGGACTGGGGAGAACAAGCCCAGTAGCTGGGAGACTGTGAGGGGTGGGTCTAAGTGCAGCATCTCTGTAAGAAAACAGCCTGAACCAAAGTAAGGACAGGAAACCAGGCAACAGCGCTTGAAAGATGTCTTTGGATGGCCAGGCATAGGGTATATGTCTTTAATTCCAGAACCTGGAAGGCAAGGACAGGATAAAAATCTCTGAGTTAGAGGCCAGGTCAATCTGGTCTTTATGATGAGTTTCAGGCCATCCTGGGCTACATAGTTGAGACCCTATCTCTTAAAAAAATCATTGAGGCAAATTAGAAAGAGCAGACATTATTCCTACAGGGATGGGTGGTGTCAGTGACATTGGTTTGGTTTAGAAAAAATTAAGGGGAAAAGGCATTCAGTTAAAACAGGCAGTGGTGCACCAGGCCTTTAATTCTAGCACTTGGGAGGCAGAGGCAGATGATCTCTGGGTTCGAGGCCAGCTTGGTCTACAGAGTTCCCGGATAGTCTGGTCTACACAGAGAAACCCTGTCTTGGGGAAAAAAAAACAAAAAACATAACACAAAAGGTATCCAATTAAAAATGTTTCCTTATTTGTTAAGCTGTTTTCTGATGCCACATGGGGCATTTTATAATTATCTAGTGTGGACTTAATCTCCAGGAAGTGTTAAAATTGCAGGTTCTTGGAGTAGGTTAACACAGTCAGATTCTAGATTTCAGTTGGAGCTGGGAATCAGTGGTTCTGATGGTTGACTCCTGACATAACAAAAGCAACCCAAACTACCCCATGTCTCCAGCCTCATATTTTCCCACTGTCTACTCACTTGTTAGGCATAGGACTAGAACACCCTATTGTTTCATATAAGCGCCAAGAAAGCAAGGGCAAGAACTTAATTTTTTATTTTTATTAAGTAGAGCCTTGGTGTGCTGACAGGTGCACTTTAGAGCACCCACAACAGCATCCAGTATAGAAAGGGGCCCCTTAGAAATGTTGGTCTAACGAACGGGAGAATAAATTACCATATTGCTTTGTACAAAACTTTCCCGTTTAAAGATCTGGTTAGGGTTTTGAAACAGAGAAACCAAGCTCATCCCAGAGAGGGGTCGAGGTGACGACGCAAGGCGCGCCGAGTAAAATGTGGGGGAGCCCCTTTGGAGCGGAGGTCCCAGTTCCCCGCGCTCGGCAGCGAGCGGAGGGCCCCTTCGGATTAGCAACCATTTTGGGCAGCATGAGCCACTTCGCCGCCCCGTCCTCGATTTGCTTATCCAGCTGCCCTCCTGGTTCCGGCCCCAGCCAGCGCTGCAGAGCGGCACGAGAGGCCGACGAGGCGGCCGGGGGCTGCGAGAGCCCCACCGAAAGCCCCCTCCCTGGGGCCGCACAGCCGTGTCGGCCTCGCCATCATGGCGGTCTCCGGGCGGGGAAGCTGAGCCGTGCGTCGCGTGCGTGCCTCCTCCCTCCCCTCCCCCTCCTCGGCGGCGGCGGCGGCGGCAGAGGCGGCAGCGCTCGCCATTGCCGCTGGTGGCAGGAGGCTGCGAGGAGCCGGCGCGGTCGCAGTCTCCACGGCGCAGGCCCACGGTAGCGCAGCCGCTCTGAGGTGAGTGCCCTACCGCGCAATCTCCAGCTATTTCAGCCCCGGCGCAGCCGCAACACGCCGCCCGCCCGCCGGCCGGCCGGCCCGCCCCGCAGCCGGCACCCTGCCGCCCCCGGCTCGGGGCCTGGGCCCCCGCCGGATTCGGCCTGCCTGGGGCGGGGGGCCCGAGCCCGGCCCAGCCAAACCGCCACCCCGAGGATGCGCAGGCCGCACTAGGCCCCAGGCGTCCTGGCGGGCTCGGGAGGGAGGCGGCTGCCCTCCCAAGAGCCCCAGGGTTCCGGCCTCCCCTACCGCCTCGGGTTCTCCCGGCCGCGGCCTCCTCCGCGCCGTGGAACCCCGGGCCTGGCCTTCCCCCACGGGCTCGGGAGCGGGCGGCCCGGGAGAGCGCGCCGGGCCCGGGAGCGGGAGGTGGGTGGGCTGCGCGGGACCGGAGCGGCGGCTCGGCGCTCGCCCCCTCGGCTCTTCCCGGCTCTGGCCCGCCGGTGGCACAGCGCGGCCGGGCGGGGCGCGGGAGTGGCTGTCTCTGGCGGGAGAGGAGGCTGGTGGTTCGGCCGGGCGACCTCCGAAGCTTCCCTCCCGCCGGGGTGGCGTGGGATGGTTACCCAGGTGGACTGGGGGGCGCTGAATATGGCGCGCTGCCCACCTTCTTGCAAGTTGTGAGGAGGCGCCTAGGCGGCAGTTCGAGGAGGAGGGCGCAAAGTCCTTTTGTACGCAGAAATAACGAGCGACATTGTGTTTTCCTCTACGGCGGAGATACCCACCGAAGGGCCTGGGTTCTTCCCGGGACTGGCGTGGTGGTCCCCGGGGTACAGGAGGGGGAGGTGGCGCACCCCTTCAGAAGGAACGGAGCCTTTGCCTCGGTTAAAACAGGGGGTCTGGGATGGTCGTGTGCTTGATTCTCCCCCATATCCCCAGGCTTTCGAGGATTCATGGGTTTGCCATTGCATGTTCTGTAGTAATGTCCACTGTTTCTCACCTGTTGTGTCGTTGCTGCTGGCCCCAAAGTTTGTTGGGTGCATCTGACTGTCCACCAGAACTTGAAATTGTTAAACATATATTAATGTTGTTAGAGCTTCAAAGGATATCTGCTCTGACCAGTTGGAGGAGCTCTTAACAGGTCATCCCATCTTCCTAACCATTAAAATATCTTGTACTTTGACTTACATTTTAGTTGGTATCGGCTGGGCCGAGTTTTTTAAGTAGGCAGAGCAAAATTTACATTTTAGTAAGTGTTTAAACGTCATTTATTGGGAGAAAGTTGGTGGGAGTGAAGCTGTCAGTTGGGACAGTGCTCTGTAGGAGATTGGGTTCAGCTTTTGTCCGTGGAGGAGTGGTCCCTTTCCCAGTCGTCAGCAGATCCTTTAGTCTGGAACAGTAAGTTACTGGATTGTTCCTCACTCCGGGGAAGGGAAGAGGGGAAAACATTGGAGATACTTTTTTTTTTTTTTTAATACGAGTGTTGGTTTAGTTTTTTCATTCAGTTGTGTCTTGACTCCCTACCATTATTTGAAAGTTCTTGACAAGTTACCCTGTAAAGTAGTAAAACTATGATTAGTTATGAGTACGAAACTAAATGTATAATCGTCATGTGTAATGTCTTGACTTTACTGGGTGCAGACTTACTGTAATTCATTGAGTGTAGATTTTTGGGAAGGTGTTGCCCCTCCCCTTCACTTTTTTGTGCTTTGCTGGGAATCTATCCCAGGGCTTTGCCCGACTTTGGCTGCCTTTTGTTTGTTTGTTTGTTTGTTTGTCTGATAGGAGTTAAGACTGTTGCTTTCAATTGGGTACCTAATTTACTCCGAAACAAAACAATAGTCTTTTAGCCCACTTTATTTATAAAGCCTTGATTTCATTATAATCTCAAACTCTGCCTACAGAAGGAAAGATGACCTTTTTGTTTTTTGTTTTGTTTTTTTGTTTTGGATTTTTTTGTTTGTTTGTTTTGAGACAGGGTTTCTCTGTGTAGCTCTGGCTGTCCTGGAACTCACTCTGTAGACCAGGCTGGCCTCGAACTCAGAAATCCACCTGCCTCTGCCTCCCAAGTGCTGGGATTAAAGGCGTGCCCCACCACGCCCAGCTATATGAAAGATGACTTTTTGTTAACTAGTGAGTGGTTTATATTCTCATTTAACTAAAATCAGCCAACTCAAATTAGGTGTTTTCACAAAAATACCGGAATTATGGAAGGATTATAGAAGGGATTTCAGATTTCCCTTGGCCTTCATACATATTTCAGTGGGATCTAAGGCTGTGGGTTTTCTGTTTTATTAAAGCATAATTACACACACCTTGCTAATTTAGTTAGGGAGGTGAAGGCCAACAACCCCGTGATTTAAACTCGTGAATTTCTTTGCTGGTGTACTGTATTTTAAATCAGACCTGGCTTTTCTGTACAAAGCATTTTATGGGAAACAAAAAGAAGCATGTATCTTTTAAGGGAAAATTAGGGTTCTTGTGGTTTAGAATTACAATTTTATAATAGCTTGGGTTTGTTTGTTTGTTTGTAGCTAAGTACCCTTGGTTGTTCTAAAACTTGCCTTGTAGATCAGGCTGGCCTCAAAGGATCTGCCTTTCTCTGCCTCTAGAGTGCTGGGACTAAAGGTGTGTACCACAGCATCCAGCTGACATTTTTATATATTTTTATTTTCAAGAAGACATTCAGTAAATGTTGGAAGAATAGTGACGATGAACAGCGATTATTGAAGTTGGGTTTTGTTTCAGGACCAAAAAAATCATAGCAAGGCATGTTGATATATTTCTGTGTAGGATGGAGGTGGGGGGAGATAAACTGTCAGTCTTGAGAAGCACCCTCCACAGGAAGTTAACCTGTCAACTCTTCAGGTTCTTGGACCAGCTCCAGCACTCCATACTGAGACACACTTGCTCACCTACTCCAGCTTGGAGCTTGAGGGGGAACTCTGTGTGCTGCTGAGTTTCACAAATGTGTCTGCTCTGTCCTCCCGACTTGAGAAGTCCAGGTTCTCCAAAAATGGCATCTTTTACTTTAGGTGTTTGTCTGTGACTGTATGATGCTCATTATATATGCATGTACATGTATGTATGTGTGCATATATATAATTTAAAAGATCAATCTCACACCAGCCTGTGGTCTTATGAAAGGCATTTAAGGAAATGTTCTGTTATAGAACATTAGTTGTTCATACGTCATGTTTTCATTAGAACATAAGACAGCATTTTGTTTTCAGCCCGAGTTTACCAAATTCAGTTTTCTACCATCCCTCAGTAAAATAGCAGTTTAAAAGGCACATGCTTATAAGTTTCTTTTAGAAATACATTCTTAGGGCCTGGTGGTATATATCAGTGGTAGTGTCTATGTTTAACTTGAGGAAGGCACTTGGTTCAGTCTCTAGCAAAGAGGAGGAGGAAGTAGTAGAAGTAGGTTGTCTAGAGATCTTCCCGCCTGTGTGCTATGTAGTAGCATCATTTCTTTCTTATGAGTGTTTGGCCTGCATATTTGTCTCTGTACTACTTGCATATCCAGTGCTGGTAAAAGCCAGAAGAGGGCATCACATCCCTTGGAGTTGGAGTTGCAGGCAGTTGTATTGTGTGTGGACATGTGAATACTGAGAACCAATTGGGTTCTCTGGAATCCAAAAGAAGGCATCAAAGCCTGGAATTGAAATTACAGGTGCTCCTGATCTACCCAGCAAGAGTAATGTGCTGGGAAGTGGACTGTGCTGCTTTGGAAGAGCAGGCAGTGCTCTTAGCGACTGAGCCATCTCTCCAGCCTGTTTTTGTTTTGATTTTTTTTTTTTAATGTGCATTGGTGTTTGCCTGCTTGTATGTCCATGTGAGAGTGTTAGATTCTGGAATTAAAAGACAGTTGTAAGCTGCCCTGTGGGTGCTGGGGTTTGAACCTGGGTCCTCTGGAAGAACAGTCAGTGCTCTTGGTCATTGAGGCCCAAAACTGTTTTGATGTAGTGTTCTGTCTGCATGCCAGGGTTAGGGCATCAGATTTCAGTATAGATGGTTGTGAGCCACCATATGGTTGCTGGGAATTGAATTCAGGATCTCTGAAAGAGCAGGCAGTGATTGTAACTGCTGAACCATCTTTCTACTTTTGTTTTGTTTTGTTTTTTAAGATAAGGATTTGTCTATCCCAGGCTGGCCTAGAACTTGTAGTTGAGTTTGACATTGAACTTCTAAATCTGCTACAAGCTTCCAGATACTGGGATTAAAGGCACGTACCTTCTTGCGTGGGTAAGCAAGCGCTTTAAACAATTGGGCTACATCCTAGCTCTTGGTTATACTTACGCATCATTATTCTAAGGTGAACAGGCTGGAAGGGAAATAGTAAGAGTTGAAACAAATGAACAGGTATTTTTAGACCACAACTATACTAAACAGTTGGAAACTTTGAATCTTGTAGCAATAAGAATGCTTTGAAGTTATTTAATGTGATATGGTGAAATTCACTGAGAAAGTGAATTTTTGACTCTGAAAGGAAAGTGAATAGAGTATGTGTGTCTTGGAGTATACCCTCTACCCCAGACAGTTCAGAATTAGGCTAATGTCTTTCAATCTCTCCTCAGTGTACTTCAAGACTTAGAGGCTTCACCATGTGGTCTTTATGCTTAGCCGTCCTAATGTGTTCACACTTACAGACATTAAACCACGTTTGAGTTGAAGAAAAACTAAACTTTTTGGAGCTACTCAAGCACATTCAAAAACGAGACAAGGTCCATGCAGCACGCTGTCCTTTAAGACAAGTCAGTATTGCCACTCATCAGGGTCTGAGGAGACCATGTTGACAGCAGGGTCTCCTGAAGCCCAGAGCATCATCACATACTTTCCTGAAGTAGACAAAGCCATATCTAGTAAGGGCGTGTGTTTGTAGGCTTCTGCGTGTGTGATTAGATTGGTCTCTGATTTTGGAGGGATAATAGTTTTTCTAAGAAGCTACAGGAGCCACTCTGTATGGACCATCTGTTTGGTGAGTTCAGCTACTTGTGGAGACTGTATTGCCTGCTAGATGGGTGAAGTATGCTGTTCAGGCTCGTGTCAGCAAGATGGTTCAGTGGGTAAATCATTTTTTTAAGTTTAGTTGATGTCCTTTGTTTCAGATGTGCAAAGTTTGGCTAATATCTAAGTCAGTACTTTGTTGACATCCCTTTAAGCAGTGCCTGCTGGATGAACTGCGCCCCTTCCAGAATGCCTTTGAAGAGTGAGCTTTGTGTGCATCTGTTAAGACCATTTTTTAAGGAGCCTGCATTTTACTGTTGGCAATTGTAAGCTTTTTAGAACTTAGGAGAGTGCTGCTGCTGCTGCCCCTGCTGCTGCATGTTAATGTGGTTAGGCTGCAGCTAAGCTACAGAGAACAAGAGGAAGTGAGGAAATGTCTCTGAAACACTGCTTAAAGCTATTTAAGCAGTGGACTAGAAACAGGGAGCAGGAAACACAGAGCTGAATTCCTGTTTTATGTTTAAAAGCGGGTGAGGCCATATCCTCCATCGAGAATTTAAGCTCCTGGAGTGAGTGTGTCCTCACTTTTAAACTTTTGCCATTGTCAAACATTAAAGATGGATTTCTAGGCCCATACAAGATACCAGAGTCACAAAATTTGGGCCTTATATTGTAGGGGAAAGATGAACTTGACTCTTGTACAGCTTGTAGAAAATAAAAAAGGGTAAAGAAAATGATGTGGGAATAGGGAGCAATTAGTTTTTGGGGAGGGACCATGACAAAGGGAAGCCATTAGGGAGGATTATGTGTATTAAGTAGAGTCTGAGGAGGACTGATAGGCAGGGGGGAATCTAACAGTTGTGCACCTTGAGAAACAGAAAGTGGATTTTACTTGTACTTGAAGCGTGTGCAAGATGAAGTTTCCATTTGGAACTTTGATTGGGAAAGTCTGAGAACTTGATAATCGGCACTCACAAGAGCATAGGTTTTATTCTGTGTGCTTGCGGGGGCTAAGGCATCCAGGAGAGTTAGCATTCAGTCAGAAACTGTGCTGGCGGTGCTGAGTGCTGAGGCCAAACCCTTGGGCCTCCGCCAAGCATTGTACCACTCAGCAGCACCCCTAGCACACACTGGTGTTTTAAAGACTGACATAGAACATTAGACTAGAAATGTTTGAGACTTGGATTGTACTGTCAGAGGGGACAGATGCTGGGAAATATGTGGCTTGTGTGACCATTGACTACAAGGAGTTGAGGTCTGTAGTCTAGTTAGTGGATGGCTATGTTGCCCTTAAGGTAGAGAACATGGAGGAAGAACAGCAATGGAGAAGGAATCCAGATGTGTTGAGTTCTGTGGGAATTGATTGTAACTCAAGGAGATTTGGAAGTGGAAGATTTTCACTCATCAACTAATGTCATAGAGAATGTGAGATGTACAATCCAGAGTGAAGACAAAACACTTTAAAAAAGATTTACAGGTACATGTGAGTCTATGTGCCCCACATTTACATGAATGCCCCAGAGGCCCAAAGAGGGTGTCCTGAGCTCAGCTGCGTGAAATACTACAGAGAATTCATCGGGATAAGACCGAGATTAGGCATTTGAGAAGTGAAAAGTTGAGTTGGCAAGATGGTTCAGCACGTAAAGGCGCTTAACTTCCTGCCTGAGCACCCACGTGGTGGAGGACAGAGCTGCCACTGATTGTCCTCTGACTGTGTGCATGCACATTCATACACACCGTGATACCTGCTGGAGGGCTGGAGGACGGAGCAGGGCTTAGGCAGCGATTGGCCGATTCCATGTGGGTCTTACCCTCCAGGATTCACACCAGTGTTAGACTGTTCATGCACAGTAGATACGGTAGACTCTGGAGGGAGCACTCACTACTATTTTTGTAATTTTAATTTTGTTTTGTTTTAAAGATTTATTTACTTATTTATGTAAATACACTGTAGCTGTCTTCAGACACTCCAGAAGAGGGAGTCAGATCTCATTACTGATGGTTGTGAGCCATCATGTGGTTGCTGGGATTTGAACTCAGGACCGTCAGAAGAGCAATCAGTGCTCTTAACCACTGAGCCATCTCTCCAGCCCCCGAAAAATAGATTTTTAAAGAAAACAAATTGGTTCACAGATTGTGTTCAGAGGAAAAAAGGATTCTAAGTTAAAAAAAATCTTTTTATTTACTTTTTTTTTGTTTTTCAAGAAGATTTCTCTGTGTAGCATTGTCTGTCCTAGAACTCATTTTAGACCAGGCTGGCCTGTCTCTGCCACCTCAGAAGCTGGGATTAAAGATGTGTGCCCACCACCACCCAGCAAGAATTGCTTATAACGTTGAGATTTTCTGCAGTAGACAATTGTTTCATCTTAATGATAATGTGGTAAGATATTTGCTCTCCTTACTTAATTTATGTGATCATGAAATAAAAATACTACTCTTGTTTTGTTAGAGCCTTTGAGATATGATTGTAGAATAGAATACTTTGATATTCTAGACAGCTTAATGCTAACACATTGCCTAGTGTTGACATTTTTAAAGTCATGAATGAAATGTATGCATTCAAACATATTCCTTACAAATAAATATTCCAAGCTGTATGTGGTAGCACATGCTTTTCATCCCAGCACTGGAGAGGCAGAGGCAGGCAAATCTCTCTAGGTTCCGGGTCAGCCTGTTCTATCTACCCAGGACTTCAGGATATCCAGGGCTACATAGAGAGGTCCTATCTTGAAAAAATAAAAGTAAATAAATAAATAAGCAAGCCATTTTTTTTAAGAACAACAACAACAACAACAACAAAACCCAAACAAACAAAACAAAAGCTGTGTGGTTTCCAGAGTACTTCATTCTGAAATTTTAATAACTGGTCATTTTTAGTTTTTTATTCAAATCTTTGGCATTTGAAATTAGATTAGGAGACAGTTTTTAATCACTTCCTAGTTTCTGGGTGGTTATTTCTATAAATTAGTTTCACTCATTCATTCATTCAATGGTGCTAGAAAATTGAACCCAGAATATTGTCCTTGCTAGACATGTCTTCTATGGGTAGGCCGTGCCCTTAGCTCTAAATCTTCACATTTCTGATTGCTATGTTCATAATAAATACTGCTTGATATTGTTTATAGGCTGTCCTACAGAAATATTGGTAAATACAGGAGTAATAGATAAGGTTATGTTAGGTAATCTTAAACAGATAAAGTTTATGGCACATAGCTTTTGATTAGTTTGTGTTGATTGCTTTTAAATTTAACATAATTATACTTATTCAGGAATGTAATTGTATTGATTTAAATGTAAACTGTACAGTATTTCATTAGTACATTCAGCACCGCAAACATCATTTCCTTGATCATTTCTTTGTATTGTAAACCTTCAACATATTTTTCCTACTTATTAATTATGGTTGCTGTACTGTGCTATAGAAAATGAGAACTTACTCCTAATTGTATTTTGTACGTGTTAGCTGGTATATCCCTTATGTCACTAGCCCTCTGGTAACCACTGCAGCTTGCATGCTGGTGAGGACTCGCGGTGTCTGTCTTCCTGTGCCTGGCTTCCTTCTCGTGTTTACAGGGCATGCATATTGCTGTAAAGTGGACCATTCATTGTATGCGCTAATCCACAGCAAGGATCCAAATAGAAGAAAAACATTTTGTCTGTTCTTTAGGTCTTGCTCTTCCCTTCTTCCCCCCTTCCCTCCTTCCCTCCCTCCTTCCCTCCCCACTCCCTTTCTCTTTTAGTTATGAAACAAAAGGCTTAGTGATAAATTTTCCATATAAAAAACCCCATATATCAAAGAATCAACCAGGGTTTGCTTTGATGCACCATCTCTGAACAGTCTTGACTTACAGTGGACTTTGGTCCTAAATCTAAGTAAAAAATGTTCTAGTAGATTGCTAATTTTGGGACTCTTGATGTTTTGCCCCTCATTTTTGGCTTTATAAATTTCTTCTAAATAAAAGTTACTTTAAAAATGAATTCTGAGTCTATTAATAAATACTGAATGTAAAAGTACATATAATATGTATTCACTGTAGAAAAGTAAAAGAAAATATAGCCTTGCCATGTAGAGAACATTTTAATGTATTAGATTTTAATTTCTTTAATTATTACATTTGTGTGTGGGGTGTCTGCCACATTCATTCCATGTGTAGGAACAACAAAAGACAGTTTTTTCTATCATAATTTGCCAAGGATCTAACTCAAGACCTCAGACTTGGTAATAAGGCCTTTATAGTAATTTTGCCAGCTCAATAGATTTGGCTTTAGGTCCTTTCCTAAGCATGCATGCATACATACATGCATACATACATACATGACTCACATAACACGTATTTGATATAGAATAATACAGTGCATACAACCTTAGACCATGCATTTCCATTTGTTTCCATGTATTTAATGTCATCAGTTTATCTTTGCTCTGGTAACACCCACCCCACCCCACCCCTGAACTGGGCTGGCTTTGAACTCCTCTGTCTCCTGAATGCCAGGATTAAAGGTGTCACTGTGTACCTAGTTTCCTGAAATTTTTTTTTGTCTTGCTTTTTTTTTTTTTTTGTTTTTTCGAGACAGTGTTTCTTCGTGTAGCTCCGCTGTCCTGGAACTGGTCTGTAGACCAGGCTGGCTTCGAGCTCAGAAATCCGCCTGCCTCTGCTTCCCAAGTGCTGGGATTAAAGGCGTGCGCCCACACCGCCTGGCTTCCTGAAATATTTTTAATGAGACAGTTCCAAGTACTTTTGTTTAATGGAATAAAGCTTAAAATTTTCTTCGCAAATGTGCATTTATTCTATTCAGTGCTGTTGGTCTGTATCATTGCAGAAGCCTCACAAAATGCTTTCCTGGGTACCATCTAATATTGTATAACTTAAGGAACCCATAGTAAAAAGATTCTAAGCATCTCTTCAAAGTGGAATTCCGTCTTCATCCTGTTTTGCACAGATCCATTGATGGGAAGTCTAACTGCTGCCTATCTAGCCCCATGGTCACTTAGAGACTGACCTCAAACTTCATACCCAGGAGGAACAGAACGGACATTTAATGAATGTGATATTCTAACATTTAAACAGGACAGAACTCACCATTACAGTTTGGTGGGGAGCCTTAGTCCATCCAGGCAGCCTGAGTGGAGAGCGGGTGTTCTACTGCTGCTGTGACGATGATATGAACGAATAGAACTTAAGATAGCATGTCTTGGCACCTCAAACCATGAAATAGCTAAATAGTTTGATAATCCTTCGGTGTCAATATTTCAAGCCAGGTTAGGTTTCTATTAAATTAGTGTCTTCTATTTTTTGCCTAATTGTGTAAGGTGGCTTCTCTAGTAGGATGGAGCTCAACGGGAAAGCAAACACCAATTTGAATTTCAGTAGGTCATTATGTTGATTTGTTAGTCTTTTGAGAAAGGACCACAGGAAGTGAAATGTGAACCTACCATTATTTTTCCTGATGAGTGAGTACTTGAGGCTGCTTCTACTGTAAACAGTGCACCCCTCCCCTTCCTCCTCAATCTCTCTGTTGTTGTTGTTGTTGTTGTTGTTGTTGTTAGGGGGGACTTGGTTTTAGGAAACATTGGTTACTATAAATCTTTATATCCTTTGGATTTTAATAGCCTGGTTCTTTAAAAAGAGGATAGGGCTGTAATTCAGTGACAGAGTGCTTAACCTGGTATTGCAGGCCCTGGGTTCATTCTTCACAAAAAAGTGCTTGGAAGGAGGGGTTGGGGGAAGGGAATTAGTGAGAACAAAGTATAGTATGTGTGAAGATGCTTCCACGAAAGAAACTCATTACTCTGTGTTAATCTACAAAATTAATTATAAAAAGAATGATTACAAGGGATAAATTGTTATTTCATCCTCATAGAAATAAAGTAAAAATTGAATAAAGACATTTCAAAACAGGAGATGTTGATTTGTTCTTTTAATAGATATTAATGAAGGGATTGACCATTTCATATCCTTGTAAACTAGTTTTGTTGTTGTTGAGACAGGGTCTCAGTATGACCATGTTGACATCATACTCAGATCCACCTGCACCTGCCATCCCCTAAGTGCCAGGATTAAAAGTGGACACTGCTACACTTGACCCCAAGTTTTATCCTTTGCCTTTAAACTAAATTTGCTAAACTTGGTTTTGTTTTGTTTTATTTTTAAGATTTATTTATTTTTATTTTATGTGCATTGGTGGCTTGCCTGCATGTATGTGTGAGCATGTCAGATCACCTGGAACTAGAGATACAGACAGTTGTGAGCTGCCATGTAAGTACTAGGAACTGAACCCAGATCTTCTGGAAGACCAGTTGGTATTCCTGACAGCTGAGCCGTCTCCCGTCCCTATGTTTTTGTTTTTGTTTTTTTTTGAGACCAGGTTTCTCTGTGTAACCCTGACTGTCCTGGAACTTGCTCTGTAGACCAGGCTAACCTTGAACTCAGAGATCTGCCTGTCTTTGCCTTCTGAGTGCTGGGCTTAAAGGTGTGCATCACCTCTACCCAGCTAGTTTTGCTGACTTAAACATTATTTTGTAGGGCTTTTTAACTTTGCATTTTGTCCTAAGTTGATTCTGTATCATTGCCACATGTTGAGGACCTGTAAGTTAAATCTTAAGCCTTGACTAAGTTAAAAATAAAATTAAACTTTCTTGTTTTATATTGAAAAGAATATATTATAAAATGGTAGTTCTAGTAAGATGACCAATGGGCAAAAGTACTTGCCGTGCAAGTCTGAGCTGGATTGTCCCTAGGTCCCCTCGTGAAAGAAGAGAATCAACTCCCCAAGACTGTCCTATGACCTCCTCACGGACATTGTGGCACATGTCCAAACTTACAACACGTCTCTCTCTCTCTCTCTCTCTCTCTCTCTCTCTCTCTCACACACACACACACACACACACACACACAGAGTGATTAAAAAAGGAGAGAGGGAGGGAGAGAGAGAGAGAGTGTGTGTGTAAGAAATAGTTGGGCATGGCTATGTAATCTCATCATTTGGGAGGTAGAGGCAGAAGGAATTCAAGATCATCAGATCATCCTTGGCTTAAGTCCTAGGCTACAAGGAAAGACAAGGGTCTTTCCTTTTTCTACCTTTCCTTTATTTCCTGTCCCCTTCCCCTTTCCTTTCCCTTTTCCCCTTGCCCTGTCCTCCCTCCCCCCGCAGCCCCCCACCCCACCCTGGCTAGCATAGAATTCACTATGGAGCCAACCCCAAACTCTTGGTGAGCTCCCGCTAAAGCCTGAAGGCACAAAGACTGCAAGCAGAAGACAAGACCCCCAGCTCAAAGTCCCAAGGGGAAGTGCTGTGAGAGTACTGGGGCCTTAAACACGGGCAACACCCCCAGTCTACAGGGTGATAAAGAGTGGTAAACCCACCATCCTAAGATAACGGTTTTCTTGTTTTTCTATACTTCTCCAATTCGTGTGTGTGTGTGTGTGTGTGTGTGTGTGTGTGTGTGTGTGTGTGTTTCTCTTCGATATATTCTTTATTTACATTTCAAGTGATTTTCCCTTTCCTGGATCCCTCCTCCCCAAAAGTCCCATAAGCCCTCTTCCCTCCCCCTGTTCCCCAGTCTACCCCTTCCCACTTCCCTGTCCTGGTAATCCCCTACGCTGCTGCACTGAGCCTTCCCAGAGCCTGGGACCACTTATTCCTTCTTCTCGGGCATCATTTGATAATGTGAATTGTGTCTTGGGTATTCCAAGTTTCTAGGCTAATATCCATTTATCAGTGAGTACATACCATGTGTGTTCTTTTGAGACCAGGTTACCTCACTTAGTATGACATTCTCTCGTTCCATCCATTTGTCTAAGAATTTCATGAATTCATTGTTTCTAATGGCTGGATAGCACTCCATTGTGTATATATACCATATTTTCTGTATCCATTCCTCTGTTGAGGGACATCTGGGTTCTTTCCAGTTTCTGGCTATTATAAATAGGGCTGCTATGAACATAGTGGAGCATGTATCCTTATTACATGCTGGGGAATCCTCTGGGTATATGCCCAGGAGTAGTATAGCAGGGTCCTCCGGAATTATCATTCCCAGTTTTCTGAGGAACTGCCAGACTGATTTCCAGAGTGGTAGTGTGTTTTCATTTAAGGCATCTGGATTTATGGATTATGTAAAATTGGAAAATAGTCACATAAAGCTGTAATCTAATTTTGTTGAAAGGGGAAAGAAAACAAAGAAGTGTCACATATGAGATGTGCCTGGTAAATGTACCAAATATATTGGTAGTGTGTTATTATAGAGACATCATATAGCAGCATCTAAGAGGTTAGGTGATACTGCTTCGCATATTTAAAATTTTCTGTGAGGGTCTGGGAGTCAGCTCAATAGGTAAAACTGTTAGCCACATCATTCTGACCTGAGTTCAAGCCCCAGAACCCGCCTAAAAAAGCCAGATGTGCTGATGTACATGTCATCCCAGCTGCTGCGGTGAGATGGTAGGCCGAGAGGAGAGGGTGCCCTGGAAGCCTGCTGGCCAGCTAGTCTGGAGCATGCAGCTATGCGGCTGAAGCAGTAAGCAGGCGGAAGGAGAGAGCCAGCTCCCAAATGCTGCCTTCCATGCTAGCATGCGCATGCCTGCACGTGCCCATCGTAATGAATACACTAGCAATAAATAAAGCAATTTTATATTTTTATATGATTTTTCTAGTAAACATATTTACCAAATAGATGATATGGACCCCTTTAAATATATTAAGTACTATTTTGGTTTTATTTTATTTTTCAGTAGACAGGCTCTTTCTATGGAGTCCTGGCTGTCCTGGAACTCACAGAGATCTGTCTCCGTCTGCCTCCTGAGTGCTAATGATAAGGGCATGATGGTCCACATGCTTGACTATCTTAAGGGGTTCGTTGATTGGTTGGTTGGTTTGTCTGTTTTTATGGGAAACCATGAAAATGAAACAATGCAGATATTTCTGTGCTGTTAAGTGGGAGTACTATGTATTGCTTATACTTTTATCTTTGCAACTTGAGGTCACTATGGAAAGCAAATTACTGGCCTGTATTGGGATTTCCTTCAGGGCAGTGCCTTTGTATTAATTTCTCTTGTGCACCTTTTGGTTAGCATTTTATCAGCCAAAGGGTGCCACTTCAAGGAGAGAGGAGAAAGAAGATGGCATGGAGTTTGAAGTGGTTTTCTCACTAAGGCTACAGTGGGAAAGCTGCAGCTTGTCTCTTTGATGGATAGACCAGATCTGCTGTCCTGATCTCCTCAGTCAGACCATACAGTCACATATATTCAGCACTAAAGAACTGTGAACTGTCAATATGTTTACAATTAATAAATGGCATTTTACCATTCTAGTAACATATTGTGGTCATTTTACTTTGAATAAAGCACTTTATCCTTCAGGACTTCCGTGGTATTCCTCTGACCAACAGGACTGCCACCCTGCCATGCACAGCCAGGGACACTGTGACAAAGAGTGACACAGGTGGTCTATACACCGCCACTGCACCTCTGCTCTTGTGGAGATTGTAGTTTGTACTTTCTTATGGATGATGTCTTGGCAGAATTGAACTTAACACATTAATTCCAGATATTTCTGCAGTGAGAAAGGGAGTTGACCAGATGAGCTAGGACTGCTGGGCAAGCGGCTGTGGTGGGCTGAGAGCCAGCATCTCTGCCCATTGTGGCCAGGGCCAAGGGAGAGTCTACTTGGTGCCTCCTTTCCTCCTTTTGCAAATTGTAAAGGGTCAATGAGAAAAATGTCTTCTAATTTTCATCTCCCCCCATGTAGGGTACTACACCTTTAAAAATATTTCATCAGAACAGCTGCAGACTTTGACTTGTCACTAGGGAATTTAGGTATTTCTTTAAATTAATGCTGTATATAAACATTATGTAGGCAGTTCAAGTTTCTTTAAACCTCCAGGGTAACATTTTAGAAATTGATACCCCTTGTAGATTTATGGGTCTATTGCATTTTAAGTCAGTTCTACAACAGAGTTGTTAATTTCAATTTTAGGTGGTATTTGCGTTTTTTAATCAGTCACTTTCTCAACTTCATTGCCTTCACTCCCACAGCCTGCCATTCTGTTTTCTTATCTAGAAGTCAAACATGTTTTCCTTTAGACTGCTGTGCTTTTTGACTTGATTTTAATGCTATACTAAATTTATTTTTCCCTAGATAGTTCAGTTTAATGAATTACAAAGTAAATGTGGAAATTTTTTTCTTCTTGAAAAAGGCTCTTACTATGTAGCCTGGCCTGGAACTTGATATGTAGACCTGCTGGCTCTTAGAATTCATAAAAAAACTGCCTTGGATTCCTCAGGGCTGGGATTAAATGAGGGGTCTACCACATTCTGCAGGAATTTTAACTTTTGATCAACTAAGGAAAATTCAAATTTACATTTCTGATACTGTTTGGAATTCTTGGAAAATATTTTGTTTTGTTTTTTTGTTATTTAGAAAGGTTCATTTTATTTATTTATTTTTTGTTTTTTTGGATTTGTTTTTTTTTTTTCGAGACAGGTTTTCTCTGTGTAGCCCTGGCAGTCGAGGCCAGCCTGGGCTACACATTTTTTGGCTGGGCGGTGGTGGTGCACGCCAGTAATCCCAGCACTCTGGGAGGCAGAGGCCGGAGGATTTCTGAGTTCAAGGCCAGCCTGGTCTACAGAATAAGTTCCAGGACTGCCTTTCTCAAGAAGAAAAAAATTTCCACATTCCAGTACAGCTGTTGGTGACCCTCTCCTTCTGATGGCCCGCGAGGGAAAAGGGCAACTCTTAATTACAGTCTTCAGAAACAGAACAGAAATAATGTTTTTCTCAAAGCTGTTTACAAAAAGCCATCAGCTGTCATTCTGCTCAGTGTTCCCCTTAGAAGTTAGCATCTGAACTCTTGTGACTTTCACCCCCAGCTCAGAAAATAACTGTTGAGTCCTTTGAGCTGCCAAACAAAACCTTTGGGAGTCTGGGACTACAGATGTGCCTGGCTTAATGGTAGGTCACTTAGCATGTGCAGGGCTCATGGTTCCAATCCCTGTCACTGAAAAGAAGCAAAGTATTTCAAAATAGAAATAGCATAGTGTCGGAGCGGTGGTGGCGCACTTTTAATCCCAGCACTTGGGAGGCAGAAGCAGGCGGATTTCTGAGTTTGAGACCAGCCTGGTCTACAGAGTTAGTTCCAGGACAGCCAGGGCTATACAGAGAAACCCTGCCTCGAAAAAAGAAAGAGAGAGAGAGAGAGAGAGAGAGAGAGAGAGAGAGAGAGAGAGAGAGAGAGAGAAAGAGAAAGAAAGAGGAGAGAAAGAAATAGCATAGTGAGAAAAACGGACAAACCCACTTTAACTGTTCTTTTATGTCTTTCATCAAATCATCAGGAAATCTTGGCAGCTCTGCCATCAAAACTTGAAAACCTGACAGCGTCTCACCAACTCTGCTGCTACTCCCTGATCCAAGTCACATTCACGTTTTAGTAGCCTTATAGTAATTCCACTCTTCACCCTCCTTCAGCCTGCTCTTCTTTACATCATCACAGTGACCATTAAATGCAGAAATTAGAAAATTAGATTGTGCTGGATAGTCATATGTCAATGTGACACAAATAAGTTACCTGAGAGGAAGGAACCTCAGTTAGGAAAAGGTCTTCTTCCTAAGATTGGTCTGTAGGCAAGCCTCTAGGGCGTGTTCTTAGTGATTGATGATGGGGGAGGGCCCAGCCCATTGTGAGTGCTGTCACTCCCCAGCTGCTGGAATTCCTCCTGGGTTCTATAAGAGCTTGTTGAGCCAGCCACGGTGAGTAAGCAGACCCCTTCACAGCGTCTGTCCTGACTTCCTTCACGATTAACAGTGCTGGAGAGGGCTGGAGAGGTGGCTCAGCGGTCAAGAACACTGGTTGCTCTTCCAAAGGTCCTGATTTCAAATCCCAGCAAACACATGGTGGCTCACAGCCATCTGTACAGCTACAGTGTACTCATATGCATAAAATAAATAAGTAAATCTTTTTTTTTAAACAGTGCTGTAGAAGTGTAAGCCAGATAAACCTTTTCCTCCCCAACGTGCTTTTTGGCTAGTGTATTGTCACAGCGATAGAAATCTAAGCTTAACATAGATGATAACTTTACTGGTAAAAGTCTTCCAAAGACTTCCATCTCTAAAGTCTAAGGATCTTTCCCAGCCCACACGTTTTGATCCTGGATGCTGCTTCTGTTGTCTCTTCTGCCACTCCTTTGTCTCTTCTGCCACCCCTGTCCACATAGAGTCCTTTTTGCTGTCCTGCTATTCACACTAGGAACCCCATAGAACTAGAGTGGTGCCCAGATCCATAATAAATACTGGGTGCCACTTGTAATACCAGCCTCAGAGAGTGGAGACAAGGAATGCCCAATGCAAGCTGGCTGAGACTAGCTACACAGCAAGCTCTGAGTTTGATAGACGGCCTCAATGAATGAGGGGTGAGAACAATCAGAAGATGACACCAAACACATGCATAACATACAGAAAAATGGAGAGCTGGAGGAAGGATGTTTTGAGCAGCACACAACACTCCCTCTCTCACTTCCAGTCCCCCTCATCTTACTACTTTGGTTTCGTTATTACTTTTCTTGGTATTTACTCTGCCTAAAATTATTGTATGTGTTTATTGCTACCCTCTGCCTCTGTAGGATGTGAAATCCAGGAAGTCAGGGGTGGGTTGGCCCCCATCAGTGTTAGTGAATGTTTGACCCTTTGGTAAGTTACTCTGTTTTTTTTTTTTTTTTTTTTTCCCTTTACTGATCTCTTGCCCTTTGGCTTTGTAATACTACACTATTGTCTTCTGCTTCTCATTTTCCTGTTACATCTTGTTTTCTTACCCTTTAATGACCTCTTAACTGTTCCCTGAGTTTTTTTTTTTTTTTTGCTGTGTATTTATTTTGGTTTATTTGTTTGGTTTGGTTTATTTATTTGGTTTGGTTTAATTTTTATTTTATTTTATTTTATTTTTGAGCTTAGGTCACTATGTAGCCCTGGCTGGCCTGGAACTCACCAAATAGACCAGGATGGTCTTAAATTCACAGAGATTTGAATGCCTCTGCCTTTTGGTCATGAGATTAAAGGCATATTCAACCACACTTGGCTTTTAGAGTTTTATCTTCTCAATCTTTATTTTATTTGATTTGTTTTTGAAGCAGGTATCAATCATTCTTTAGCCCAGGCAGGCCTGTAGCCCTTGGCTGTGCTCCTGACTCAGCATCCCAAGTGTTCTAAGGATGTGAGCCCCGTGATTGGGGTTGCTTCTTTTATTGTCTTCCTTTGTTTTTATTCTCAGTAAGTTTTGTTCTCCTGCTCCGTTTACTAGCTTCTGTTAATGAGTCCAGTACTTCTACATTCATATAGACTTTCCCCAAGTTTCAAACCTGAGTGTCTTTTGTGACAGGGCCTACAGAAAGCTACTGTTGCCATGGCACATGCCTGTAATTCCAGCTCTTGGGAGGCCGACTCAGGCGGATTTCTGAGTTCCAGGACAGCCAGAGCTACACAGAGAAACCCTGTTTCAAAAAACCAAAAAAATAAAGAATTTAAAAAAAGAAACAAAGAAAGAAAGAAACAAAGCAAGCAAACTATTGTCTTCCTCCACAATCTGTGCTTCCCTTTCTTGTTTGTAGTCTGGCTAAGGACCACCCTAACCCAGCCAAGAGTGGAGTCCTGACTTTCCTCAATCTTCACACATCTGTCTGCTTTTTCACTAAGTCCCTTTGGTCATCACTCACACATCTTGGGGCTTCTTGTTTGGTTTTGTTTTACATTTTTACAGGGTTTCCCTATGCAGCCCTGGCTGGCCTGAGCTGGCAGTATAGATCAGGGTAGCCTCCAAGTTACAGAGATCCATCTGTCTCTGCCTCTGCCTCTCCAGTGCTAGAATTCAAAGCATGGGCCACCACACCCAACTCTATCTTCCTTGTCTTAATTCATGCCTCCAGGATCCTTGAACTAGTCACCTGACTAGCTTGCCTCTAGCCTCAGTCTGCCCATTCTGCCCACAACTAGAGTGTTGCCAAACACCACATAGCTATTCCACACCTCACCTTCTTTAGCAATGCCTGGGACAGTGAGGCATGCATGCTTGGGGTCACTGCAGACCTGAAATCCTTGGCTAGACCAGGTTATACTGTTCTCACTGGTACTGCTTACTAGATTTTAAGAAAACTAATGTCTTATCTCATTTTAAGAACAGACTTGTTATTTTATATTTAATGCGTATATATGCATGTCTGTTTGGGTATCTTCATTCAAATGCAGATGTCTCTGCAGATGCCAAAGGCCACAGTCAAACCTCTGTAATTACAGGTTGTGAGTTCCTGATGCAGGTTCTGGGGACAGAACTTGGGTCTTCTGCAAGAGCAGTATGCACTCTTGACTGCTGATCCAGGTGTCCAGCACCTCTTCTAAATATTTATGAATAAATATTTAATGAATAAATTAAATCTTGTAAATTGCAAGCAGTTTTACAACTTGTAATAGTAGAAATTTCTCTGTACCTTTGTTCATTCTTGTGTTAGGAAGGGATCTTTTCTATCAGGCACCACTGAGAAGTTAGAATGACAGCAGCAACTTTGCCCAGTGTCTGAGACAGACTCCCACTATCTAGCTCCCCAGACGAACCCATTGGGTGCTCCACAGGTGATACTTCCCTCAGAAGCTTACCATCCTGGACCCCGCTGCTCCCTACAGCATGGCTTGCATATCCATTTCAGAGAGCTTCTCTGTCAGTGAAGTCCAAGGTCCTTTGCAAAGCCTACCATTCCACCAGCCTTTCCTTTCTTCCCCTCACTTCTCACTGCTTTGCCGTCACTCAGACCCTCCGTATATCCTGCTCCTGTGCGTGAAGACAAGTTTTCGAGTGTTCGGTATACATATTGTAGATTGGTGGCTTGTTCCTGGTTTTACATGTTAGTTTTTGTTTCCTTGTTCCTAGATTTATAAAAACAACAATCTGCAGGACGTTTGTACTGTAAGAATTCTAGGTAAAGTGGTACACTCCTGCTCCTTCAGAGTAGCTGAGTTTGCTTCCCAGCATGCACGGGTTAGCTTACAACTCCCCTTATTACTAAGAGATCCGATGCCCTCATCTGTCCTTCATAAAAATAAATCAGGTTAATTTTTTTTGCATATTGGTATGGTTACAAATAATAGTTGTAAGCCAAATTATTTATTAGAAAAAATTAGCCTCATGCCTTTTATGTCTCCACCCCTGTTTTGTTTGTTCGTTTTTTTAGTTGGTGATTGTTGTTGGGTTTTTTGTTGTTGTTTTTACCAAGACAGGGTTTCTCTGTGTAGCCCTGGCTGTCCTGGAACTCACTCTTTAGACCAGTCTGGCCTTGAACTCAGAAATCCACCTACCTCTGTCTCCCAAGTGCTGGGACTAAAGGCTTGCGCCACCACTGCCCAGCATTCGTTTGTTTTTTATTTATTGGTTTTATGTATATGAGTACACTGTTGCTGTCTTCAGACATATCAGAAGAGGCATTGGATCACATTATAGATGGTTGTGAGCCAGCATGTGGTTGCTGGAAATTGAACTCAGGACTTCTGGAAGAGCAGTCAGTGCTCTTTTTTGTTTGTTTGTTTGTTTGTTTGGGTTGGTTTGTCTTCGAGACAGGGTTTCTCTGTATAGCCCTGACTGTCCTGGAACTCACTCTGTAGAGCAGGCTGGCCTCGAACTCAGAAATCCACCTGCCTCTGCCTCCCAAGTGCTGGGACTAAGGGTGTGTGCTACCACCTGGCTCTTCTTCCCTTTTTAAAAAAAAGTTGATTATTTTTATTTTATATGTATGGCTGTTTTTGCCACCATGTGTTGCAGTACCCACAAAGGCCAGAAGAGGGCATTGGGTTTGAGTTAGAGTTAGAGAAGATTGTGAGCTACCTTGTGGATTCTGGGAATCAAACTTGTCTTCTACAAAAACAATGAGTGCTCTTAATGAGTCGTCTCCTGCTTGTTTCTCTGCTTTTGGAAACAGTCTCAGTATGTAGTCTCAGCTGATGTAGAACTTGCTGTGCACACCAAGCTGGTCTAAATCTTAGAGTGATTATCTTGCCTCTCCCTCCTAAACGCTGGGTTTACAGGTTGTGTGTCAGTCACATTTGTTCGTTTGGATAAGAGGCCTCACTTTTAGGGTATCCATCCTCAAGTAGCTGTCCTTGTGAGACAGTGGTGGTTGGAGTGGGCTAAGGCTGGGAGAAACAGGACAGTCACTAGAGCATGGAGATGGGTGACTGCAGGGGCAGTTTGAACAGTCACTCCACTGTGTGTCATTTTAAATAGAGATTCATTAAATTCTCAATTTAAAAAAAAAACCAAACATTTGGCTTTACTATGTTTACGATAGTTAAATATCAGTCAAGGAGCCCAAACAAAGAACAGTACACAGCTGTGCTCCAGTGCAGTGCTGGTCTGTGGGACAGAGGGAGTACTTGGTTGGGAGGAAGGAAGTGTGAATTTGGATTTTGCTGCCAACTAGAAGTATGATTTTGTATAATTCAACTCAGCCTTTCTGGAAGCTAATCTTTAGAATGAGAAGTCTAGATGTTCTCCAAGGCTTTAGATGTTTTTAGATTTGTCTCTGGTTAAGGGACAACCTGTGAGCAGTTGTGTCCGACTGCTAATAAATATAAGAAGACAGTGTGTGGGGAGGTGAAGTGAATGGCTACAGATTTCCCAATCAGTTTTTATCAGCCTGCTGTTTACTTTGATAAGCCAGAAAGCCATGGAGAGTGCACACTGACTGTACAGGAGATTCTGTCTTCCTTTGCCCTGTTCCAAGCCATGCTAACTATAATCAACCCTCCGCCTTTTGCTCACAGTTTTAGGCATGTGATATTTTCATTATTTTGTTTTTTGTTTGTTTGTTAGACAGGGTTTCTCTGTGTAGCCCTGGCTGTCCTGGAACTCACTCTGTAGACCAGGCTGGCCTTGAACTCCGAAATCCGCCTGCCTCTACCTCTCAAGTGCTGGGATTAAAGGCATGCACCACCACTGCCCGTCTATTTTCATTATTTTGAAAAACGTTTATTGTATTTATTTTTTTAACATTTACTCATTTTGTATGTGCCTGTGTGTGCTATGACATGCATGTGGGGGACAGAGGACACTTGTTATGATTCCTCTGCTTTTACCATGTAGAATCCGGGCCTTGATCCAAGCCATCATCAGGCTTAATGACACAGTCCTTAATCCACAGAGCTGGCCCTTCTCATTCGCTAGCTCGCTGGAAATCGTGTGTGTGTGTGTGTGTGTGTGTGTGTGTGTGTGTGTGTGTGTGTGCGCGCGCGCGCGCGTGTGTGTTTAATGGTAAAAGTTGGAACTACCCGATTATCAGGAATAGGAAAGTATGTTGGCAATTTTTATGTCAGCTTGACTTAAACTAGTCATCTAAAAGAAGGAAAATGCTTCCATAAGATTCAGCTGTAGCGTATTTTCTTAGAGATTGATAGGGGAGGTCCCAGCCCATTGTGGGTGCTGCTATTCCTGTGCTGGTGGACTTTCCTCGTGATCCCTTCAGATATCTGGAAGTATAAGCTGAAATAAACCCTTTCTTCCCCAATTTGTTTTGGTCATGGATTTCATCACAGCAGTAGCAACCCTAACTAAAACAAGTTGATATGAGGATTATGCGGTGTTGCTGCGACAGACCTGACATGTTGTTTTGGGAAGGATAGTGGAAGGTGGAAGTTTATACAAACTGGTCGAAGTTTATATAAGAAAAGCCTTGGAGTGTTCAGTGCTTGATGAGCTGCTTTATAGGAACCTGGGAGATCAGAATATTGAGGGCAATGCAGAAGATGGAGGCCTGGCTTGTGATATTTCAGAGAGAAATTTAAAGATTATCGGGGCCATTTGCTAGTTTGAATTAAGAGTCTGTGGTTCTGGATATCTGGGGCTGAGGAATCAGCTGTGATTAACAAGACACCAGAACAAAGTGGGATAGTTGTTGATCAGCTGGAGCTGATAAATTAGCAGTGATGAAGTGGAGACCAGCATCAATGAGGTGAAGTCTTCTGGGAAGTGCTTTCTGAGTCAGTGCACAGAAGCTGTTTCAGAGGAGGACTAGCTTGTACCTCTTCTGAACTTGGTAGTGTAAGAGTTACCCAGGTGGTACTGGGTTTGAAGGCACGAAGGGGTCATGAAGAAAAGCTGAGGCTGCCGGGCAGTGGTGGTGGTGGCAGCGCACGCCTGTAATCCCAGCACTTGGGAGGCAGAGGCAGGTGGATTTCTGAGTTCGAGGCCAGTCTGGTCTACAGAGTGAGTTCCAGGACAGCCAGGGCTACACAGAGAAACCCTGTCTCGGAAAAAAAAAATCCCCAAAAAAACCAAAAAAAAAAAAAGAAGAAAGAAAGAAAATAAAAGCGGAGGCTTGGTACTGGGAGAGGCCAATGGTGAAGGTGCAGCCTCGGCAGCACTTGAAGGCCCAGGATTGAAGGGGGTCATTCAGAGAAGCTGAGGCTTGGCACCATCAAGAGAGCCTATCTATGGTGACCGTGCAGCCCAGTTGCAGCGA